>NC_134571.1:136229514-136535435 GCF_050947875.1 Dermacentor variabilis
CATTGTTGGCAGGCAGTTATATATGGCGAGCACGAGACGTGCCTCTGTTTCAGTCACAAGCAGCAATGCCAGAAATACCCATCTCAGAATGGATGCAGATTGCGACGCTGTCTGCAGTAAATTTACCGCAGCAACAAATCGCCGATATGACCGGATGCCCCCACTTGTCGGTGAACAGGATCGTGCAGGCTTTCAGCACGGAAGATCGCTTGACAAATCTGCCTCGATGACGAGCGAATAGTTGAAGCAGCGAGACGAAACATGAAGCTGACGGTGAAATAAATACAGTACGACCTGGGGCTCGCAGCCAGCACGCAAGTAGTACGCGAGCACCTTCACATGGGTGGCCTTCGTAGCCATGTGGCAGCGATAAAGCCTTTCGTCTCGTCGGAAAACAGCATCAAAAAGTTGCTGTTTACACAGGAGCATCAGTCCTGGACAGTGAAAGAGTGGCAGATTGTCATTTTTACGTACGAGAACATGTTTACATCAAAATGGGACCAGCAGCAGCGACTGTGGAGGACATGAGGTAGGTCGACTGCTTCACTATGCGAGGGTTGCACAGATTCTCTAAACAATCGACCAACTTTTAGCCTTCTTTACATTCCCGTAGCACAAGATAGATGGTCAAATGTATGTGGTGGCTAGGTATACATTTTCATCAAAAACTAAGTTTAATATTCAATGCACTGTGCTACCGCAAGGATAGAGCGCACGGCGAAAAACATTTCACCAACGCCTTGTTATGTGCATTGTATACAAGCAGCTCATAGAAATAATTACGAAAAGCAGTGCATTCTGCCAACATTCTAGAGCAGGGCCCGCTACCATCGCGGTTATTAATCGCAGCGACAGATCGTGGTGAAGTAAAATAATGTCTGTATTCTTTCCACTTCCTTCGCCCAGGTTCAACGCGCCCAATCTGTGTCGTGTTGCAAGCAGCGGCCAATGTAGCATCAACGTGTGGGGGCCCATTTCCAAAAACGGCTTGGGCCTGCTTGTATGCCTGGACAAACGTTTTACTGCCGCAGCATACGTAGACCTGCTGGACACCGTCCTTATACCGTACACCATGATTGGCCCACTTAAGGACGGTCTGTTTTCCTTAAAACACGACCGGAGCCCAGTTCACACCGCAGCATCCATGACTCGCCTACTGGAAGACAGGTGTAATACCATTCTTGAGACGTGAAAACATGGATTTACTTGCAATGTGGTCATTCGAGCTGACTGATATGCTTTAAAAATGTGTACTACAATTGCCTTTCTGAAACCACCACCAGAGTGCCGATTTCTTATTTATAGGTGATGAAAGTAGTGTGAAAGAAAGTTTCATGAAAACTAATTGGTTAACTCATTTGCTGAAAATGGCCCTTAGGTGCTGTTTAAGAAAATCTGCTCTAAATGCAAGCTCTGTTTACATTTTTGCTTCTTTGTATTGTGCCCCTGATACATTACACAAGGAAGTTACTCCAAATTTACTTTTAACCTGCTACAGAACCTGTTTTGATTTCTCTTGGCCATTCCCAGCACAGGCTTGATCGTATTTGTCCGTTAGTGACAAAATGTCCTGTGATGTATTTCAGTCACTTTCAACTTTTTTTACTTTAATAGAGTTATAATTACATAAGGTGTAATATTTTGTCATAGGTGGATTGCAAGTGCAAGCAAGCAAGCACCTCTAACCACATGGAAGAGGAATACGGTTCACGCTACAGACAGAGACATTCCCGGCACATATTCAAGGAGCTCTTTGTGCAGACCCCCACCATGCCTTTCTCCTACAGATAGACGAGAACTGGTGCGATGTGTGGCAAGGGAAATGATGAAAACTTCTCGGCCAAACCAAGAACTGATCAGAAGTGTCGCTGAGGAGCTCACGATAAGATTTCCCAGGGCATTTAAAGACAGAAGCGTCAACGAAAAACTGTTGGGCCATGGGTATGACTCTCTGTTTCAGCAACTGGAGAGCCGAATAGAAAATGTGGAAAGCGGCCAGCATCGTTGCAAGCAGTAGCTTCCAGAAGGAACAGCAAGTTCACATATGGCTGCCTAAACTGGCAACTGCCCAAAGATGGTCCAGGAGTAGAAGATATTGGCAGTGAGATAGAGTTTTTGAAACAAGAAGGGCAGAAGACCACACGAGAGTTTGACACACCTTTGGTAATGAAGTACATGGAAGAGACATATGCACAGCAGTGAAAGCATTTATAAACTCAGAGCCAGTACACAGCACAGAAGAAGTCGCAAAAGAATGGCCATTTATATTTCACAGGCCCTTCTTTTACCACCATGCCAATAAACTTATTGGTAAAGATGTACAAGTAAGCACTAACTTGCTGCTCTAGTGAGAAATGAACCTGGCAGATGGCTTTAGCATAGATGTTAGATTGAGTAAGTGTTTTGCTGTATTTCCAGTTCAAATCTGCTAAATAGCTTCTTTCTCAATGCTTGTAGTTTTTCCAATCACAATGTGCTGCTTGAAGTTGAGACAAGTTACTCTTAGAAGTAGTGAAACATCAGGCATGCTATTGTAACTTATTTAGTGATGCTCAAAACAGCACTTCAGTCTTGTGTCAGACAATATATGAACATGTGTGAGCTAGTATGTTATAACTTTATTTTTGTGTTTGCCTATGGATTGTGGAATGACAGCACAACAAAAAGTCGGGCCCCACTTTTTTTGTTCCTTCAACAAAGGTAATTGATTTTCTATTCCAGGCTACATTTGAAAGCCACCTGCAGCCATGCTCTTCAGGCTTGCTGACCTGCCTACAATCTTCATCAAAGCAAGACATTGTGTACTTGATGGTCCGACAAAAAATTGAAGAGGAGAACGGCAACGAAAAAGCAAAACAACACGTAGTAGTATCACTTTTGGCAGCGGCTTTTGGGGAAAGGAGTGAATTCCTCTTCAAAGTTTTGGATGTGAGTATGAGCTATGCACTGCAAGGGAGGTTTTGGCATAAATGTTTAATAATGCATAGCGATGATTGAATCGCAGTGTTGCCTTTGATAGTAATATGGCAGTCTGGTCACATTTTCTCTAGCTCTGGTCCTTGAATCCCAGAAGTAATGATGTGTTGCTGATTCTGTGGTTACATTTCTTGTCTTGCCTAACCTTTGGCACACATTAGTGCACTTCAAGCAGCAAACCTCTTTCTGCCCAAGCTAGCACGTCTTTAGCTTCTGTAATTTCCCACAAGTCGCATATCAAAGGACAGACGCTTCTGTGCTTTTGCGTGTCTTCTCTTTTTGTGGGGTGTCTGATTTCGCACTTGTTACCACAAGCACTTCTAGCAACTGATTTGTACGAAAACCTTTCTGGTCCATGCAAACATAATGAGTAGTTGTGTATATTATGTGGTACTAACTGCATTTCTTCAGAAGAAGAAACCAGAGCTCAGTTCTATCGCGAATGATCACAAGGCTAGTTGGATACATGTGCACTACTGTACAGTGCAATTTCCTTGCGCACACTGACACTGCAGAGGTAACTATCTGGGACACGCACAAGTGGCATATCGCACGCACACACTTCAGTCATGCCGGCGGTGGAAGCAGGCGTTTCTGGCAGGAGCCTGCAGTTTTAACGGCCACTGCTACGTGGCTTTCAGTGGCGCCCCTATAGGCACTGCGCAAGCCGTATGTTTGCCGTCAATACTGTCGCACACAACTATGTGGTTGTTAAGTAACTATCAGCGAAAGAGGAATTTATTAATCTGCCGAACCAACGTTGTTTAGTCACTGACCTCACGTTTGAACTGCTGGACACGCGTGTGAATTTGTGTTAAGGCACCTTTTGTGCTGCAGCACGAATATTTTATTGAACTACTGCAGCAAGATGAATCAAAAATATTGGATACCAATGCTAAGGGAAAGAAGAGAAAAGCTGAAACTCTGCGGAATAAGGCAGCTGTTTCCTTGTAAATAAATGCATGACATTTCATATCCCATTTCTAAACTTATTTGAGTTGTCAATAAGTGGACTGCAGTAATTAGTGCCTTGAAAGTGAAATTATTCATTTAAGCATAATCTAGACTGGAATAAGCACACGTGCCCCAATAACATTGTTCATATGCAACTGTGAAGCTAATTGAGTATGTTACATTCTTCACAAGAACCATAAGTACAAAAATACAGAAGGAAAAGATTTTATGGGGTCAACTTATTTGAAGTAATGTGCAAAAAACATACATTACAAAGAAGACAAAGTGCGATGCTATAAAAAGCTGCTG
Organism: Dermacentor variabilis; assembly: GCF_050947875.1. Taxonomy (NCBI): domain Eukaryota; kingdom Metazoa; phylum Arthropoda; class Arachnida; order Ixodida; family Ixodidae; genus Dermacentor; species Dermacentor variabilis. The sequence goes on from NC_134571.1 coordinate 136,233,754, forward strand.
GCCTCAATACCTGCGCAAGCTTTACAAAGCTGCTTTGTATCTGTGCCTCTAAATAAATGCTGTGTAAGGTGCCTGCCGCTCATTCCAGTTTCGACTGAGGAAAAAGTGTGGAGTGGTCAATGAAAGCATACTGCTGATAGGTGAACCTAGCCGCGATTCCTTCAATGTCGCCATCAGTGGTGATGACTGTGGGCCTCTTCGCACTACGTCACAGGGCAAGTGCTGAGGCCTTAGTAGTCTAGGGAGTGTTGGCTGAGCCAACGCCTCCTAGAACTTTCAAGGCCTGCGCCCTCTTTGGTGACGTCAGCAACCGCCGTCCTATGTTCCCGATGACCTACCCTGCCAATGCCTCCTAGAAGTGGTTTGGCCGCCCCCGCCAGTTCCCTGTACCGGCCTTTCCGTCCCGTCACCTCCTGGCATGCACTTTTCCTTTCTTTCGGCGGGCGGCTAGTTTGTCGAGACAGTCATTTCCATGCAGTTCTCTCACCCTTACTGCGGCATGCAGGCTTCGACATGCCGAACAAGTGTTGTGTGCCCATGTGTTCAAGCAACTACACGACTGGAAACAAGGTGCAAGTATTTTCGTTCCCAAGGATGAAGCACTCTACCAGAAGTGGCTTAGCGAGATTCCTCAAAAGGATTTTGTGCCTACAGCCAACAACAAGGTATGAAGCAATTTTTCTTTGTTCTCAAAAACATACGGTATATGAGGGAGCCATGAAATAAGTTATAATGATCGACCTTGTTATTATATTGTATCACGTGGGCAATCCGGTGCATTGCACATTTGCCATTGTAATGCAGGTGTGCACCTTACACTTCCACGTGTCCTGGCTTGAGGATACATCATCGTACTCCGATCCCCAAACAGAAAAGGTGCTCAAAGTCCCTCTAAAAGTGCCACAAATGCGCCTTGGATCAGTGCCATCTCAGTTCCCTGGCTGCCCTTCGTATCTGTTGAAGCAAGATGCCTACCCAGCAAGGGAATCCCCCCAGATGCCAAGAAAATGTGCCTGGAGGCAGCAGGTCTTGCTTGTGCTATTGAAGAGTCCACAGCCTTGTACCTCAAGGAACAAACGCAGTGCGAATTTGTGTCACTTCAAGAAATTATGGAGCGCTTAAAGAAAAAATGTATTCCAGGGGAATGGACTATAGGCCTCGTGCACCGCCTATAGAGGCGCCACTGATAGCCACCTAGCGGGCGCTTCCAACAATACGCGCGGGAGCAGTAGCAGACGACAACGCTTTGCAGCAAGGGTGACTGAAGTTCGCGGCTGCGATTTGTCCTTTGTTCGGGCGCCAGACTGCTTCTTCTGCGGTGACAGCTGTAGGGAAGACGCAGACCTCTGTGGGAGCGGGTATGAACAAGATGTTACCGGTGTTTGGGGCAACATGGTCCACATACGCGCCAGGTGCGTCCCGCAGACAAACGCCATGAAGACCATTTACATGAAGTGGAGCTCATGTAAACTAGCCGACAAATTTTGTTGACTAATGCGATGTCTCGACCGTGTTTTTTTCTTTAATTCTACCCTTGCCGTAATGCTGCTTCTGTACTTCAATAATAAGCACCCGTCGTTAGTGCAGACTTAGATAACAAATCCGCACGGTGCGATGTCTGCATATGCCGTTGTGATTTTTCTGCCGATGAATACATGTGACGCCGCCGAATAAGTGTAGTGAAAGTCGCCTGAAGAAGAATAATTGCGAATTTATTGATAGAAACGCGTACACTGTAGTCAACGAAGCCACCAAACGCACGGGTTAATAAAAGCGCGTGTTAGCGCTGTACCGCCGATGAACTGCCGTTCGCGCTGCAGTTTTTGCAATTTCAAATTCCCTAAGGGAGCTGCTTGGAAACGTACAAAGTTATAGTCTAACGTTGCAGTACTTTTTTTAAATGTTACTAGAGAGAGGTGCCACATGATATATTTAAAGGCAGAGCAGCGCCAGTTAAATTAGATCCAGCGCTGGCGGCAAGGCCGGGTTTAGTCCTATGCGGCGTAAGCATAACAAGAAATAATTCAGTTGAGTACAAAATTCACTTGCAAGAAGCGACTACGTTGTGAAACAAACAAATTACTCGGCATGTTAAGTCTGCTCTGACAGCATCAACGTGTGATGACTTACCAAACGTGACGCGAACTATTCATCGAAAAATGGATCAGCGAAAAATGGACCAAAATACCATATGCAGCAACTATTCGCAATTCTCGCCCTGAGCTACCTATTTTCTAAACACATTTCCCAAAAAACCACGATATCTAAGATGCCCTCGGGCGAAATGAATAAAGCTGTTAAAGAAGCGCTTGCTTGGTGTCATTCCGATAAGACACAGCGTGATTTATACCCTTTACAAACGAGGCAGGGTGAAAACCTCGCAGCCCAAAAGAATCAAGAGTTATGCATGAAGCAACTAGCAACAGTTAAACATGTGCGAAGCCACGCATAAAATAGATGTAAAAACATGAAGTCCGCGACAGCTGGTGCGAGGATTTACCGGGCCACATAAAACTAACAATTTCAGTTCTTGCAAACTTATGTAGCTTTAACATACAACACAATGCGCTCATGCAGTCGTGCTGCCTAGCTAGCCCAACGCGGTAAAGAAGCGGAAAACAATATAGGCGGCAAACGGCATTCCGAACTTTAGCAAAATGCCTTTAAACCACATGCTGCACTGCAGAAGGAATTCGTCGCTTACGCGTCTAACTACAATTGAGTAAAAAAATATTAATAAAAGAAACCGAAGCGACGAAGGAAAGGATGAGAACAAGAAATTTCGCGCCGAAGCGACGATCCATTGCCACCGTTTCTCCTGCTGATGAGGCTTTGCGGGGAATAATTAGAACCCTATCGCCGGCACGTTTTCGCCGGTATTTGAGCCCCCCACCCTGCAACAATTCTTCTTCGACATTCTTCGGAAGCTTTGGCCATCCCACACATGCGAAGGGTGTTGCCTATTTTGCTCTCAAAACACAAATAAGACGGAGAAGCACTATCAGCGACGCAGCAAACTACGGCGTGCTACGGCGCGCGGCTCGCTCCTCTCCCGTGCGTTCCGCGCAAGGCCGCCACCAGTGGCGCAGCCATCGGTGTGCACGCCACCTATAATATATCACCCGAACTGTACAATGTTCCTGAATATTGTAAATGAAAGCTCGCCTGTTCTCCTGTCCTCTGTTACTGTTTTTGAAGACCTTTGTATCATTGCATGTTTTCATGGTAACTCAGTAAAATGCATAGGAGACTGTGTGGTTCCGGACGACATCAGTAATATCAATGTCCTACTTGATATATTAAATAAGTTGCAGCAGAATGTCCATGAAAATAGGAAGGACACTGTCAAGTTTTTGAGGGAGCAAGTGTTAGTTGAGAAAGAAAGATTGCAGCACTCTTCGCAAACAATGGTGCTCACTTGCATATTGCACACTATATCTCCTCATGTTTACAAGAGAATGCCACAAAGTTCCTTCAGCCAAAAAAACAGAGGCATGTTGTTAAGCAACTGGTAATCGAAACCTTGCCAGAGTTTGAAGACCTAGTGACATGCTCGAATGGGCACGATCCAAGTTTGCTGACTAGCATGATTGCAAAGTGCTCAATGAAGATCATGTTAAATAACTAATATAAGCAATGGAACGATGCGGCGGCTGCTGCGAAAGCTGACACAAAAGTGCGACAACTGAAAACGTTAACTTCGAATTGCAGTGCTGTTTGCGGTTTTTATGTGTTATATAGTGTAATTTCATATTGTTGTCTTTTTGTGAATATGTGAAACACCATTATTTTTTAGATTTTCTGGTTTCTTTAGTTGTGGCGTTCTCCACTCGCGTCGCATAGGTTCCCTTCAGAAAAAGAAACATGGCCTACTCATCAACAGCACCTTTCTTTTCCTGCAATAGCTTGCCACTTAGGATTTTCAAGAAGCTGAAGAACCAAAACCTGTCAAAACAATTGAAGCAAGTGGTCTGCAACGTGTACACCCACGTCAGACTGACACAAGCAAAACTCTCCGTCATTTCCGCATGTCAGTCAGTTAGCCAGCTTACTGGCATAAGCGAGCGTACTGTTGCACGGCTCAAGGCGGAGGTTCTGAGTAGTACCTTGAAGTCCCCAAAGCATAAAAGGCTTCGTTTCGCGACTGGAACACCACCTAAAGTTACCGGAAAGACAAGAGTACAGCGGTACGATAGTTTCACCCTTTATGCTCTATGACAGAAAGTACATCAGTACTTCATTCGCAACAAGGCGCCAACTGCAGAAAAGATCCTCAGCAATGTAACCAGTGACTGCGACATGGGGCTGCTGAAGCTGAATGTCAGAATGATGCACAGGCTTTTCAATGAGGTTGGATTTGCTATTCGGAAGTGAAAACATAACTGTGTGCTTCTGGAAAGGGAGGACATCATAATGTGCCGGCAGAAAAATCTGCGGACCATTCGAGAAATTTGAAAGTGCAAACGTTACGTACAGTTGCTGCTTTGATTTGTTGGGCAAAGCAATAAATATCAGTGCTGGCAATTAAAACACAAATGCTGTATGTAAACATTCGGAGTTGAAAATGCAGGAAGAGGAAATAACTATGGAAGTTCGCATACAGCTAAATATTTAATTTTTAATAATAACACCGCTCCTCATACATGCTGGTGTTCATTTTGGTTTGTATATTTTTTCTGGCCCGGTTCTGCATCCGTGCCTCTTATGTGTATTTTGTCTGTTCCGGTACAGCAAAGGAAGGGACAAGTATGTATCGACGTGTTCTAATGAATTATGGATAACTCTCAATGGCGGCATTTCGCTGGTCATGTGGGCGATGGACCTTCTGCGAACATTTTTATTTTGGTATATTGCAGTGCCACCAAAAGCCACAGATACCTGCCTGCACGGTATAATGATGTTAGGTGCATGCCATAAATGCCTTCTCTGTCATAACTGACCTCTCTCACAAAAAGATATGACGCATATTTATCTTTCTTTTGCAGGACTACATATTACCTCGACGAGACATGGATGAATGCTGGGCACACATAAGATAAGGTTTGGGAACGTGGGAAGAAACCACTGTGTCATCACATGAGGGCACCTTTGGCAAGGGTCTCACAACTGGGCTTCCTGCACCAAGCGGCTAAGGTGGTCGGCTCATCCTCCTTCATGCTGGAAGTGAAAAGGGCTTTGTGGATGGGGCACATCTCGTTTTCCGGGCAAAAAAAGAAGTAATGGGTACCTATTTTCTTCTTATATTTTTAAATCTTCAACTTCACATTACTGCTAGAGTCAATTTTCAACTTCGACCATTTTACTTCCAGACTCCTCTTCACCAGCCATTGTTTCCACTAGGTACAAGTCGTGGGGTATCTTCTCTAATGTCTGTGCACAACTTAAGCTCAAATAGCAGTTAGCCATCTTCATGACAGCTATGTCGTTTCACTAGCACAATGCCAACAAGCTTCTAGTAGGATGGGATTCTCACTAGCATTCTTTATTTTTTTTTTTAACAGAGAGCATAACTGTAGACAACACAGCCCACAATTACTTTTTTTTTTACTTTGACTGCTTTCATGCACGGTAAACTAGAAACCCTAGAAGCCCTCTTGTATACTAGCACCATCACTTGTGACATGCCGTGTTTAAAAAAAATGTTAAATTAACACATATCTGATGACAGGAGTCGGCGCTTACCCTTTCATGTCTTCCATGTGTGCCGTCGCTATTGTGAAGCACTGTTGACGCTAGTGAGGGAGAATCAGTACACACAAGTCAAGACACATTCACTTGTGTCAACAAAAGGACACACACTATTATCAACCATAGTGCAACACCACTTTATGGATGTTCTTGCAGCCTTTAACATTTCTTATATGGTGGAGAACATTCGCTTTGCAGCACCTCAGCTTGTTTTCACTTGCTAGTGTGCGCATAGTAAGGCTAATGAAAATGTCTACAGCTTACACTCGGTGTCATGCAATTTTTACTCGAAAATGTAGAAAACAGGCTAACAGACATACAATCATGAGTCATCATTGGTGCCAGTTCAGCATGTTCATCATCCATCGTTACAAGCAGGCACCATGACGGCACTGCAGTTTTCTTAAGCCGCAATAATTTTCGCTCTGCTGTAGATGCTCGTGGGTTTGAGAAGTACAAAATCCGGTGACATAAGGACATGAAAGGAGTTAGTGATTAAGGCTAAGGCCTCACCATTAACCAGCATTAAAGAAGATAGAGGGAAGTGCGCAAGATAAACATTGCACTATAGCTGATCTTGGAACAATGCTTGATGAAGCAACAGGTACAAAATTCACAGAAAAAAAATTTAATTATAGAAGACACCATAAGTCAGCAAGCACTATAAGTGCCAGTTATTTATTAAAAATTAGGCATACATCTGCTAAGATACATTAGTTTGCTGTTTGTCAAGACAACAGACATATATAGCACTTGCACACCTACAAGCCTCTTTCTGAGCACAAAATACCTGAAACCTAACACCTCCTTGTGGAGAGAGCATTAAAAAGTAATGATAGTAATCATGCTAGTCAATACTGGAATGCATAGATACACTGGTTAGCCAAGTGGCAACTGACAACACCTAGTTCACAACACTATATGGTATTCATCAAATGTGTTGTACACATGGCCACAAAAGCTTATGGACCACAAGATCTCAGAAAACTTTCAATTCCCGAGCAGCCTGTAGCATTAGCCAGTAAAACTGTATACGGCAATGTTGTTAGCATATTCTAAACGAAGACCAAAATGCAAATACTACTCTGCATTGTGAGGCTGCAGAAATATTAGATTTTTCCTAGATTTCATGGTTCGTAATATTTTGTGGCCAGCTGTACATGTACCCATTGCTCTGAACAACACAGCATAAGCCAGAGCTAAAAAAAAAAAGCTTTTGTACAGCACCTTTATTCTGTACAGAACAGAGAGCAAAGTAGTTCTTTGAGAAGCTTCTCTAGTTGTGTTACTGACAGAACATCTTCATCACTATCATCATCATCAGCCAATTTTATTTCCACTGCAGGACGAAGGCCTCTCCCTGTGATCTCCAATTACCCCTGTCCTGTGCCAACCAAATCCCAACTAGTGCCCGCAGATTCCCTAATTTCATCATCCCACCTAGACTTCTGCCATCCTCAACTGCACTTTTCTTGGCACCCATTCTGTAACCCTAATGATCCATCGGTTATCTAGCCTACGCATTACATAACCTGCCCAGCTCCATTTTTTCTCTTAATGCCAATTAGAATATCGGCTATACCCGTTTGCTCTCAGATCCAAACCACTCTCTTTCTGTCTCTTAACGTGATGCCTAGCATTGTTCATTCCATCGCTCTTTGCACGGTCCTTAACTTGTCCTCAAGCTTCTCCGTCAGTCTCCAAGATTCTGCCCCATATGTCAGCTCCGGTAAAATGCACTGATTGTACACCTTCCCTTTCAATGATAACGGTAAGCATCCAGTCAGGAGCTAACAATGCCTGCCGTATGCGCTCCAACCCATTTTTATTCTTCTGTGAAAATGACCAGGGTTCCCTGTGAGTAACTGACCTAGGCAAATATACTCCTTCATTGACTCTAGAAGTTGACTGGTGATCCTGAACTCTTGTTCCCTTGCCCTGTTATTCATCCTTATCTTTGTCTTATCTTCATCACAATATCTTCATGCCAGTGTTTCAGAGGTGGGATAACAGAATATTGCTACATTCCCCTGCAAATGTTTTCAGGTGGCAAATTACAAGGTGCAAGTAGCTGCCACTGCAGTAAATCCACCGATTTCCTTGCCAGAAGTGACAAAATAGTGAAGCTGGCAGTGTCTGCAGTTTCCAGACTTGAAACATGCGTTTCACTCTGTTCCAAAACTAGAACTGATCTGCACTGTCGCAACTTTTATTAAGGACAAGGACTTGCAGAATTTTCAGAATGCAGCATTTCTATATGAAAATTTTCAGGAATTACTTAGCTTTCCCCTTGAACCCATACTAGTCCATTTTTAATGACAGTGGTGCTGTTCAGTGGGGGCAGGGTTTGCACAGGGTCATGCACAGCCTCTACTATATCATGCAATGCTTTACCTCCTTCCAGTTAGATGCATTGATGTTAATGGCTTTACAGTCGTCATCAATAAGTTGTGTGGGTACATCCACAATGCAAATAAAGTGATGGGAAGATGCGGGCATCTGCTGCTTGTTGGTTTTTTTTTTGTTAACCCAGGAAATGCCGGCATGAATGTGCTGCATTGTGAATGATGCTGAAAGAAAGCCATTCTGCTCAAAGAACTACACCACTTTATTAAAGCGAAAGCTTTACTGGCCTCGAACGTGTGATTTCGCCGTGGATGTGCTCCAAGGAGGCACATGACGCCACCAATGCGTGCCTCGCCGCTGATATTTCTCTCTCTCTTGCTCCCTAGTCACTACTGCACATGCGCCACTAGTAGCACCGAGCCACCGGTGTTCTGCAGCTGCGCAGCGCCGCGCCTTTCCGCCGCCACCGTTTGGTATGACATCACACCGCGTTCCTCGGCGTTCCTCCCCGCGTTCCTCTGCTCGCTTCGCCAGCTGCGTCGCATGCCTGATAACGTGTCGGAGGATTGAAAAGGAAAGCACGCAGGCACCGCAACCACAGTTGAGGCGGCAGTGTTGACGGCGACAATTCTGATAAGCAGGAGGAGGCATGGAATCGACATCGGAACGAGATGAAAAGGAAACAAATCGCCCAGGAAACAGACAAACAACGCGCTGAATGACTGGCTAAACGCCACAACATAGCTAGACAACCAGACTAACCTGGACTTGCAATCAAAATTAACCAAGGCTAACCATGCTATGCCTTAGCTTTCGCTACATATATCCTGGCACAGCCGAGCTAAGCCACTCCCAATTTTGTTTCTGCGCAGTAGCAGAGTAGCACTCAAAATTTCCTTTTGGAAGATACCACTTCAGACAAGCTGGGATGTGTGAGAATGACAGGTTGCAAAAGCATTGCGAACTCATGGAGGTGAGGGCCACTTACAGTGGACAGTTGTAAAATGTGTCTGTGTGCTCTAGAACTCACGCATAATTTTAACAGTGCTTCACAAATCAATACACCTGGAAATACCTTCAGGCCTTTCACAGTGAAAAACAGGCCAAGAGGTGTGTCAGCCCTGGGACTCTTCAATTTGTCGTCCCGGGCAGCCTAGGACTGTCAAAAATCTGCGTACACCAATGCTCACTGGATGCTCAAGGCAGTAGGTCTAGAGCACTCCCGGGCAGGCCAATTTTTCCAGGGATGACACATTGAAGAGGCCCATAGTGCCTGTCATTCCAGGAAGTACAAGCCCAGAAAATTTCTCATTATATTACCTAGAGGGAAATCTGACGCTAGTGTGCTGTGGAAGGCCGGTATATTGTGACTTCAGATTGGCATCATTCTTGGAGAGCCAGGACACCTTGATGACGCACCTGGCAAGCACCATTCCATCTGTCACAATGATTCATTTTCTACTAAAACAGCACGTAAAAAGTTGTTTAAGCATTATTACACAAAAACATGTTTTGTTTAATTATGAGAACTTGTTATTGAATGTACAACTACATGAAACGTAAAAAGTATCCGCGGGCCGCTAAAGTTGGAGGATAGACGACAAGATTCGCGCTCGCTTTGGAACAGTTTGTTGTCTGTTCTTGCTTTTCTTTGCTTGGTTATGCATTGTAGGTGAATAAACTTCACTGGAAGATGTAATATTTGTTTATTTATTTATTTATTATACCTCAAAGACCCCAGAGATGGGGTATTACATGAGGGATCGGCTTAGTTTAACAAAACAGTGATTCGAGAGCAGCCTTGAAGTGAGGAGCGTCGGAGTGGTGCGTTATGTCGGCAGACAGACCGTTCCAGTCCCTGGTGGTTTTCACAAACAATTATTGTAGATGAGAGGTAGTCTGCGCAGGGGGAGGATACATGGCTTTGCTGTGGTTGAAAACCACACTGTGGTTGTAACCACATGCGTGAATGAAAACCTTTTATGAAGATTTTACTTTAAGAATGCGTTATTTGTGTTGCCATATCCACATTTTAGACTAAGCCTTTTGCAACACCAGCCAACACAAGCCTCACAGACACAAATATCACCATTCCCATGACAGCACAGCGGCCCCTAAGAAAGTCTCATTGACGATGGCACCAGATTTCCCTCAAGGTGTTATATTAAGAAACTTTATGTACAAGCTGGTCTACATTTACAAATGTACATGTAAACTTACACTTAAACAGTTTCATTCACAGAGGTACCTGGAGTTGCTTTGTAAAATTTTGTTGTTGCTTTGAATGCCTTTTCTACATGTTAATTCCTTAGCACTGTTCCACAGTAAATCGTATTCATTGTACAAAATAAGGTGATAGTTAAAGAACAATTCGTGCACTGCCTGCACAGTGACCCAAGAGGCAAAGGAAACATTCAGAAAACGAGAAGCTTAAAAGATCGCACTTTACTGCAGCTTCAATAAGTGCTGCACGCATACTAGATAGGTTGGCATTGTTATCAATGTCCTAATGCATGGTTAAATCAATAAGTGGTGTACACATTGCCCCATGCAAATGAATCAACTGAGTGAGTTCGTAAGGTATCAATGATAAAAATTATCCTCATTCGATGTACTGGGGAATCAACAATACACGAAACATCTTGCAGGCAGCTGGTTATCCAAGATCATTCAGGGCACTTTAAGGAGTTAATTAAATTTTAATTCTGGGGTTTAACCTGACAAAAAGGGGTGAGGATTATGAGGCACGCCATAGTGTAGGACTCCGGATTAATTTCAACCACCTAGCGTTCTTGAATATGCACCCGATGCAAAGTGCACGGGCGTTTTCGCATTTCGGGGGGTGAAATGCGGCAATGGCGGCCTGGATTTGATATCGCGAACTTGTGCTTCGCAGCGCAAAGCCACTAAGCAACCCGGCGGGTTTCTTAGGAGTTACTAGATGGGCGAACGTGTTTGTATTAAGTAAGCAATGCGTGTTATGCAAGCCTCTGTGTGACGACAGAAGCAAGACGTCATGTTAATCAAGCTCGTCATGACATGCATGACATGCCATCCATGTCATGTCTTCAATGCATGCTGTCATGACATTCATATCGTGTCGTGCGCGTCATGCGATTCATGACATGCATGCACCTCACACAAATCCTGATATGATCCAGTTAAAGAAACGACCACGACGGAATCACGAAGGCGTAAAAGGCCAGATGATAAAGTGCCTAACGTTGACATAGAATGCTTCGCATTAAAATAGCAGGTCAATGACACAAAGGTGGTTAGTTGGTTCCTCGGTGAACTGGCACAATTCATTCTGGGGTTTCGGCCAAAGACCTCTCAAAGAAAGTGAGTCTCGTCGTATTTTCTTTGAGTCCTTGTCATGTTCGTGCTCGTTTTTCGAATTATGTCTCCTCATGCAATTTGCAACGACGAATACAACGGCCGCGCACGTTGTGATCTATACGGACGAGTCAATGAATGTTTACCCTTGAAGTCGTTGTCGACGAAGTTCGCGCTGCACAACCGCGACAGCGGCTCGTCGATGCAGAGTCTCAACATCGATTCTCTTCTCTTGACCACATCATTCGGAAAGCAATGAAGACTAATCTTTCCTTTAAGCGCTCACTTCGCACACTGCGGCACGCAAGGAGCGTCGGTATTTCCTCGCTTCTTCCATCGCGCACATCTTGACAAGCCGCAGAAACACACACCAACCAACATTAGCGGACCAAAATGCTGCCTGCAATGCTCCACTAAACACGTCTCGTCGTGGAATTGTCCACATGTGGGTTCTCGCGAACAACTGAGCCCGGCATGTGCTGACCATGCCTGCGAATAGCCCGTACTACCCTACCCGTACCACGCCACAACCTGCGCAAACTTTTCTCAGCTTCTGTCGGATTGATCCGGTGGCGGGAAGCGCCTCAAACGGCGTCATGGATGAATGGATGGATGTTATGAGCGTCCCCTTTGGAACGGGGCGGTGATTGCTCCACCAAGCTCTTTATACGCGCCGTGCACGCCGACGGACGCACCACTGGTGGCGGCCTTGCGCAGAACACACGGGAGAGGAGCCTGGCGCGCGCCGTAGTTTGTTGTGTCGTTGATCGTGATTCTCTGTCTTATTCACGTTTTCAGAGCAAGATAGGCAACACCATTCGCACGTGTGGGGTGGCCAAAGCTTCAGGGAATGTCGAAGAAGAATTCATCTTTAAAACTTATTGTGCGCAAGCAAACAGGAACGAAGAATAGAAGAAACACAAGGACGAGCACTTTCCTTGTGTTTCTTCTATTCTTCGTCCCTGTTTGCTTGCGCACAATAAGTTTTAAAGATGAATTTATTCCAACTAGGCCGACTCGCAGTCTCGCAGTCTTGCGAAGAAGAATTGTTGCAGTGTGGGGGCCTCAAATACAGGTGAAAACGTGGCGGCGATGCGGTTAATCATTCCCGGCAAAGCCTCATCAGCGGGAGCTACGGTAGCAAAAATGAATCGTCGCTTCGAAGGGAAATATCTTGTTCGCATCCTTTCCTTGGTCTCGTCGGTGTTTTTTTCCACTCGATCATATAGACCTTTGCATTGAGGCTTCCATGGGCGCCACCATATTTGGACTACTGGCGCCGCCTAGCGTCTGCTTGGCGGCGACGCCATACTGGACTGTCGTTGCTCAGCCTCAGCCGGCTCAGCGCTGCTGGTCCTATAAACAAACAGATCTAAAAACGTTGGTTGCTATCTGCATCTGTGTTACTCCGTATCTTCGGCCTTCACAGAGTCCTCTTGCCACTTTCGTGCTATTCTCACCAGTATCGAGAGGCCTCGGCTACACATCGAGACGGAAACTTTCCCGCTGGCAGCGGCCGTACGACTGCACGCGACTGTCGGATGGCGCCGGGAAGCGTCAGCTCAGCGCTGCAGCTGCTTTCACCTTTGTCTTAAGTCTCCTCAGCGTCGTTTTGGGCCTTTAGTGCAAGTAACACCAGTGTTAAGCGGTGTCGCTTTACGCATTAAGGCGAATACTTTCCTGTTTTGAGCGCCCGTGGCTGCGAATCAGTCCGTGCGATTGCGGAACGGCGTCGACGTCAGTCACTGTCGGCTTGCCGCCTTGAGCAAACAAGGCCAAAACTTGACCTTGTTGGCTCATATTTGCTTATTTATAGCCCATCTAAACATTAGGGGCTGACGATGGAGACACACACAGCGCATCTTGCCTTCCTCGCGTAACCGAGCTGAAGCATCGGCTCTGGATTCTCTGATGTCCGCTTCCCGTCGATAAAATGAATCGAGCAGACGCGCGACGACTCCGTAGGGACGAATCCCTTATTTAGCGGGAGATACACGGTTCGATCCGGCGGCCGACGCGCTAAAACGGCAGCCGGAATGGAGATGTTTTGCCGTGCCGAAGCGCCGGATCGGAAGTCCGGCGTGCGACAAACCGGACAGATTTTCATCGTCCGACGCGTCCGACAACCGCACCGTCGTTTGGCCGCAGCCAATGACGACGTGGCTGGCATGTGACGTCCTCTGACGTTCCCTCCACGGAGGCGGCGCTGGCTGGCCAGTTTCTCGCAGTCTTGTTGTTTTTTTTTCCTTGCCTGCTGCAGTTTGTTTCCTACACGAAATAGTTACCAATTTAGTAAAATTATCTCGAACGTGTGCCTGTTATGCGCCTAGTACACTAGCACCCAGCTACTGGAGAGATCGGGAGCCGCGACGCGAGGGCATTTCGCGGGCAGACAGCACACACCGACCGTCTGGGCGAGGCTGCTCGCTTCGCTTGCACGTTTGCCCTTCGCAACGACGGCGTCGAGTAAACCAATTGTATTTAATTACGGGTGACCTAAGTGTACAGTGTTAATTGTTCGGCAAAAATAAGCGCTCTTTGACGAGCTCGCGTTGGATCGCAAGCGCCGTCGGCCGCAGCGTCCGCCTAGCTAGGCCTACCGGCCCTATCACTTGCTGTTGGCGGAGCCGTCAGTGGACAACGCGCCGTCGTGAAGTGTTCCGTCACTCGCAGGGGCATAATTTTATTGGCAGTGCTCGCGTAAAGCGAGGCAGTGTTGTGCAGAGTTGTTTATATTACGTTTCTCGACGTGGTATGAAGTGAAGCTGGGGGGCTGTATCTGGGCGGAGCTTACGCACCGCTCGATCTTTCGGATGCACGCACCGTGCGCCCGGAATCGTCCTATGCCGCATGCCGGAGCATGCGGCGCCGCACGTCGGATCGGACGCCGAATCGTACCGTGTGTCTCCTGCATTACGATTTACAGCGCTAATCCAGCGATGCTTCAGTACCGCGTCGGCAGGAAACCGATACAACAGGTACACGTTGCAGCCGCAGTCCTCTTGCAGAACATTGTGCGTGCTGCACGGCACTTTTCTTGCTGCATTGAGATTCTTCTGGTTGTTCGAACAACCGTACACAGCGCAGTGTTGCCCGGATGTTCGCATAGCCTGTGCGGAAAAGCTTAATATCGCGAAAACGTCGTGCAGTCAATGCGGGAACTGCGCGCGTGACAGTCCAGCAAGAGAGGGCAACTATGAGACGCTAGCTACTCTCGCTACCGGGGGCCTGATATCCGTTTCCGACTCTGGTTCGAGGCTTCCGGTGCAAAGGTCTATAGTTAGACGCGTGAGCAACGAAGTTCGTCTGCAGTGCAGCATGAGGTTTAAAGGCATTTCGCTAAAGTTCGGAACGCTGTTTGCCGCTTATATTGTTTTCCGCTGCTTTACCGCGTTGCGCTTGCTAGGCAGCACGACTGCACGAGCGCATATATTGCGTTGTATGTTAAAGCTACTGAAGTTTGCAAGAACTGAAATTATTGGTTTCATGTGGCGCGGTAAATCCTCGCACCAGCTGTCGCGCACTTCATGTTTTTACATCTATTTTATGCGTGGCTTTGCACACGTTTAACTGTTGCTAGTTGCTCCATGCATAACTCTTGTCGATTCTTTTGAGCTGCGAAGTTTTCACCCTGCCTTGTTGTAAAGGGTATAAATCATGCTGTGTCTTATCGGAATGATACCAAGGAAGTGCTTCTTTAACAGCTTTATACTCTTCGCCCGAGGGCATCTTAGATATTGTTTGCGTTTTTGGAAATGTGTTTAGAAAATAGGTAGTTCAAGGCGAGAAATGCGAATAGCTGTTGCATATGGTATTTTTGTTCCATTTCTCGCTAAAAAGTTCGCGTCCCGTTTGGGAAGT
This sequence comes from Dermacentor variabilis, assembly GCF_050947875.1. Classification (NCBI taxonomy): domain Eukaryota; kingdom Metazoa; phylum Arthropoda; class Arachnida; order Ixodida; family Ixodidae; genus Dermacentor; species Dermacentor variabilis. Next base: position 136,248,985 of record NC_134571.1, read on the forward strand.
CATCACACCTCGATGCAGCCTGAGCAAACTTAACACGCCGAGTGATTTGTTTGTTTCACAACTTAGTCCCTTCTTGCATGTGAGCTTTGTACTCAACTGAATTCCTTCTTATACTTACGCTGCAGACGACTAAACCGGGCCTTGCCGCCAGCGCTCATCTACTTTGACTGGCGCTGCTCTGCCTTTAAATATATCATGCGGCACCTCTCTCTAGTAATATAAAAAAGTACTGAAAAGTTAGTCAGTCTTTAGCTTTGTACGTTTCCAAGCAGCTCCCTTGGTGAATTTAAAATTGCACAAACTGCAACGGGAACGGTAGTTTATCGGCGTATGCAGCAGAATTGCGTCGGCGGTACAGCACTATCACGCGCTTTTATTAACCCGTGTGTTTGGTGACTTCGTTGGCTAGTGTACGCGTTTCCATCAATAAATTGGCAATTACTCTTCTTGAGGCGACTTCGACTGCACTTATTCGGCGATGTCACATGTATTCATTGGCAGAAAAATCACAACGGCATATGCAGAGATTACACTGTGCGGATTTATTTGATATAAGTATGCACTAACGACGGGTGCTTATTATTCAGGTACAGAAGCAGCAGTGCGGCACGCCTTTCGGGCCGCAATGGCAGCTTTGTTTTGGTTTTGTGTGCTCACACGTGTTGCTCCGTAGGTTTCGTACCGTGGCAAAGGCGCCGTGCGGGCAGGTTTGCATTGGTCTCCGTGTTTTGTTGCGCTGCGTTATCTGGACCGTGCTCTCCCGGATGTTGCTGTGGCCAAGTGGGACAGGAGGAACTAAAGTGCCTCGCTACCTATCGTAAATTGCTGTTCTCTTCCGAGACTGTTAAACATTACTTTAGTTTTCTGCAGATTAATTTTTAGACCCACCCTTCTGCTTTGCCTCTCCAGGTCAGTGAGCATGCATTGCAGTTGGTTCCCTGAGTTACTAAGCAAGGCGATATCATCAGCGAATCGCAAGTTACTAAGGTATTCTCCATTAATTCTTATCCCCAATTCTTCCCAATCCAGGTCTCTGAATACCTCCTGTAAACACGCTGTGAATAGCATTGGAGATACCGTATCTCCCTGCCTGACGTCTTTCTTTATTGGGATTTTGTTGCTTTCATTATGCAGGACTACGGTGGCTGTAGCTTGATCCGGAATTCCTCTATTTTCCCTCCTACCGCTAACTCATTGATCAGCTTCTTATATACCAGTTTCTTCCGTACCCTCCTCAAGTCTAGGCTAATTCGAGTTGTTACCATCCTATGGTCACTGCAGCGCACCTTGCCGAGCACGTCCACATCCTTCAATTTCTACCTCTTATTAAGTTTCACAAGACCTGCCACCCTCTCTTTAATGCTATAGAATTCTTGTATGTTACGAGCTATATCCTTATTAATCAGGAATCCGACTCCTAGTTCTCGTCTCTCCGCTAAGCCCCGGTAGCACAAGACGTGCACGCCTTTTAGCACTGTATATGCTTCTTCTGGCCTCCTAACTTCACTGAGCCCTATTATATCCCATTTACTACCTTCTAATTCCTCCAATAACACTGCTAGACTCACCACACTAGATAACATTCTAACGTTAAACGTTGCCAGGTTCAGATTCCAATGGCGGCCTGTCCGGAGCCAGGGATTCTTAGCACCCTCTGCTGCGTCACAGGTCTGACCGCCGCCGTGGTCAGTTGCTTCGCGGCTGCTGGGGACTGAGGGCCGAGGTTTGATTGTTGTATTCATATAGGAGATTGTGGCCAAGTACTGCACCAGGATGGCCAATCCTGCTCTGGTGAGAGAGTGCATTACCGGTTCTAATCACCGGGATCAGGCCGAACTCCAGGCCTGTTTATGCAATTTTGTCAACGCGCGGATTTCTTCCTTTTTTTTTATCCGGTGGAAAATTGCGCGGCACCGCGATTCCAATCACGGTCCACTTGCACGCGAGGCGAATACTCTACCTCTTCGCCACCGCAGGAGTTGTACGCCTCATTTAACCTACAGTGGTGCTTTCTTCGATCAGTCAAGGTCGACCAATCTGAGCTCGGTTAAACCTCACAGATGGCACTCAACTGGAGAAACCTGGTAGTTTATGACCTGCACATGAGTGGTCATACATAATAGAGGAGAAAAAAAATTACAAGTGTTTCAAGAATTTTTTTTAAGAGGGTCCCCGTGCGGACGGTCGTGGCGAAGATATGTAATTCACTGCTATAGTGATAAACTAGAAGAAAAGAGATAATGCTATAGATTAATTTTTAGACCCACCCTTCTGCTGGAAGAGAACAGGGGATTTGAACTCGTGACCCTTGGACGTTGCCCGGAGAGATAGCTCAGTCGGTTGGTCGGTCAGGCCCCAGGTTACATTGAAGCGGCATAGCTCCTGTCCAGAGCCTCGTACTTACGTGGAAAGTGACTGATATTGTCCGCGATAATCAATTTTCGGTTGGAAGGCATAGTTTTTTGGAAAAAATGGCTGCCCGTCGATGAGGGGGAGCTCGAGCGGCTCTAGAGACTAAGGAAAGCTTGAGCAGGTGCTAGGCGAGCGCGGCACGCTTAGCGTGGGAAGCTCGGCCTAGTAACTATCCCAAGGGGTGCTGCTCTCGATCCCGGGAGCGAAATACCTTTGTCTAATTATAGTAACCCTAATATGACTACTTTCGAAAAGAGAACGGCCCAGAGGGCTGTACTACGAGTGCTATGACTGATAACTATATATATATATATATATATATATATATATATATATATATATATATATATATATTTCCCTCATTTATGGGGTTGAATGCGAGCGCTGTTCCTTTGTTTCTGCGTGTAGCTAAATCGGTGAAATAGCGTTCCCAACGCAAAAGCCAAACGCAGCTCCGCCTCTCGGGCATGCGCAGTGGCTTCGACGCGTTATTTCTTTGGGGCCCCACAACGTTTGGGGCCCCTATTCTAAAATTCTCTACTAGCGACCGCACGAGGTGCCACTTAATTGACGCCGCTGAGACGGCTGAGAATACAAAGGGGCCTGTGTATACCGACTCAGAAACATTTAGCACAAACCGGGCTTCTGAGTAGGAGTCCATAGCCGTATGATGTCGCCATTTAAGCGTGACGCATGTAGATTTCGTTCATCATAGCGGGTCAAGACTAATCTGCGCCACATGATGAGGCGCAGGTAATGTCATCGGTCGTCTCCAGCGTTGCAGAGCGTCTAGCATATGCCGTTTCCTACTAAAGTTAGAGCCAAATTCTATGCATCTCGATCGGCAGCGTACGTAAGGTTCCGCGTCAAAGGGAAAGGTGGTAAACGCATATAGCGTCACGTGTGCGACCTGTGAGCGGTCGCATGCTGCGCAGTAAGTGTCTGACGGCAAGAATTTCAGTGGCATACGCCACTGAAAAAGGTAACCGCCGGTCCCGCCCGCGAGCAGCTAAGTTGGTTCTTTTATGAGCAGCTTGCGTTATCGCCTTGCTGTGTGCGGCGTTCGCCTAGCGCTTCAGTTCCGGCAGTCCGCTAAATTTACTTCGTCATTCCGTTGGGCGCCACGTATACGTACGCGTCCACTGCCACGGACAAAATGCCGTTTCAGGGGCCCAAGGGAATGACGAAGTAAATTTGGCGGCCCGCCGGCCAGTGACGTAGCTAGGTCGTCTGGAACCCGGGGCCCATATACCATATAGGTCTTATGTGACCCTCCCCCCCCCCCCCGTTTGTAGTCGAGGAAGGCGAGGATATCGACAATTTCCGGGTGTCTTCAGACGTATATGACCCCCCCCCCCCGCCCCCCAACCCCTTTGCTACGCCACTGCCGCCGGCATTATGCCAACGCCGCAGAGAGTAAGGAGAAAACGCGAGCTGCTCGCGGGGCCGGACCGGTGGTGACTACTGCCTCCAAATATGCGTCAAACCGGCTATCCGGTTTAACCGGAGGGGAGTGAATCCAGTCTCGAAAACTGGTTATCCGGTTATCCGCATATCAAGAAACGGATATTGAGGATATACGATTTAAATAACCGGTTAGCCAGATATTCGAATATTTGATTTTACCACATTTTCCCGCTCAAATTAATGCAAGCGCCCGCTATCTTAGTCCAAGCGCCAGTGAATTTAACCCAACTGCCACACATTCGTTCTCAGCGCCAAATAGTTTATCTACGCACCACATATTTTAATCCTAAAGGCAGTGAATTTAATGCAAAGTAAGGATGCATTTGCGGAGGTGTTCTAACATGTTCAAAATAATGACGAAATGTTATAATTTTGCGCCTACCAAACATAACAGAATAGCTTTCTTGATGAGCGTTGTCATGTGACAACGAAAATTCCTTTCCCGCGCGATACATGATCTAAATAATGCACTGTTATGGACATTACTGCCATGAACAGGTCATGTAAAACGTAGCTGTTTGATGGCTTTGCTAACATGCACTGAAACAAAGGGGCGTCCACAAACAAACCGTTGATTTCTAAAGCTCATAAGAAACTGGCTAAAAAGAGCGTCACCTGACCTCTCATCATATTGTTTTCTACAAGGCCCGTTGGCATGCATAACAAATTAACGAGCTTCGAATAATCTCTACGGCTATTAACCACATAATGCTCCTGAGATCACGTTGAAGAGGGTGTTACGGGATCTCACGTAACATTCGCCAGCACCACGACCTACTGTATCTTATACAGTAGGTCGTGGCCAGCACATTCCTCATTCTCAACTATATTGACATGGATATCAAACGATCGGGCTTCGAAGGAGCTCTGTGATAGTACCTACGAAGGGTATGCTAGACCACGGAGTGGAAGGCTGTCACGTGACCTTGTGTAACTTTCGGAAGCCCACATATGTGATTCACAAACACAGTGAGTGTCAAAAACGAACGGGAAAATCAAAAGCTATGCGATGGTGTACACGTAGTTAACGTCAAATCATGTCACGCGTCCTCACGTATCTTTCGCTAGCCAATGCGTGATTCCCAACCATACTGCCATGGATATCAATTAAACGATCGGGCTTCGAACAAGGTCTTCGATGGCATTGCACTTCGCGTACTTCAGACCACGTGGAAAGGAGTCACGTGACATCACGTAACTTTAACAAGACCATATGCCTGGTTAATTACCAACCATGCCGACATGGACGTCAAACGAGCGGGAAAATGAAAAGCTATGCAATGGTGTACACGTAGTTAACGTCGAATCATGTGGGAAAGGGTCACGTGACCTCTCGTATCTTTCGCTAGCCCATGCATGATTGCCAACCATACTCAATTCAATTCAGCTTTATTCAACATCCGTCAGATGTTTGGCGCACGGACAAAAAGCCTGAAAAGGCTTGACTGGGTCTGTGCACCATGGCATGGCATACAGTGGCATCAATTCCATACAAAAAGCAGAGGAGAAAATCAACTTGCACGAAATGCAAACACTACAGAAAATACAAAAACAATGCAAACAACGGGCAAATATGTGTATAAAGAAAATCCATGGATATACAGAAACGTCGAGGAAAATTCATACACTGGATCAGAAACGAGGAGAAAAAAGTTCAGAAAATACAAGTAGTGTTTCAACAAAAAAAAAAGAACAATGGAGAGTTATACATATATATTGTGTAGCTGATTGAAAGAGATCAATTCTATATCCGTGCCATTTTTGGCCAACTCATTTAACAAGGTCGCTAATCTGTACTTTAACATTTGCTTACCGTAGGTCGTGCGGCATATATCAACTTTCCATGTTTCGGGATAGCGTGTGTTGTATGCAGGGGAATTTTTTTGCAACTTCGCCAGCGATTTCAGAAGGTTATTTTTCTTGTTTGTTTCCAGTTTATGTTATCGAAGTAGTCTGAACTTGTATAGATATTGTACGTTTACAAGCTTAAGCTTGTTAAACATGTCCTGTGTGTACTGACATGGATATCAAACGATCGCGCTTCGAACAAGGTCTGCAATGGTATGCACTTCGCGTACTTGAGACCACGTGAAAAAGAGTCACGTGACATCACGTAACTTTAGCCAGACCATAGGTAATCACCAACCATGCCGACATGGATATCAAACGAGCGGGAAAATCAAAAGCTATGGGATGGTACACACGTTGTAAACGTCAAATCACGTGGAAAAAGGTGTCACGTCACCTCACGTATCTTTCGCTAGCCCATGCATGATTGCCAACCATACTGACATGGATATCAAACGATCGGGATTCGAACAAAGTCTGCGATGGTACGCAGTTCGCGTACTTCAGACCACGTGGAAAAAGGCCACGCAACATCACGTAGCTTTAGCAAGCCCGTGGGTAATTTCCAACCATTCCGACATGAATGTCAAACGAACTGAAATCGAGAAAGCTATGCGGTGGTGCCCACGTAGCAAACCTCAGAGCAGGTGGCGAAGTGTGTCACGTGACCTCACATAACTTTCATAGGCCCGTAGATGCTTCTCAACCATATTGACATGGATAGCATACGAATTCAGGAGGAGTGTTATAAGACCTCACGGGGCTTTCTCCAGTAATTTTATGATTTACAGACTTACCGGTATGTATACTAAATGATTAGGAGTCGAACAGCCAGTGTGACTTTTGGCACGCAACACCACGAAAACGGAGGTGAAAGCGCGTCACATGACTTCACGTAATTCTGCGTTGAACGTGATTAACTGCTGAACCGATTGCCGTGGATATCACGGCGACCGGAACTTAAATTGAAAATGATGTGGTACTGACAGAAAACATGACTTGGTAATGCTTGCCACATTTTTTTTCTTTCCTCGCACACGCACTGGACGACTGAAATATTTGCAAATCCTGCTTTTTGTAGTTGCTGTTCACAAATTAACGATGCCATCGAATTGTTGTAATGGTCATCCCGATGCTGTGCTACATTGTGCGTAATTACTGCACACTGATTCAGGAGCTTCAGGGGAAGTGTTTGCAACTATCGCGGAAGCACTGTGGGCTGATAAAATTTATTAAAATCTTTTTTCTTCCAGTTCCATTCGGAAACGTCACCCGCACCATGTAATATATGTTTTTGTTGTTGGAAAATGAAGCTGTTGGAAAGCTCAGGCAGTCGTGGTAAGCGATAATAATTTGATATAGACATGTCAGGTAAACATGTTTGCTAAGGTTCGGTGGTGCCTGCCAGCTTGCTCGTTGCATAAACGGTGCTACGTTTTTCTTGTGCGCACATTGGTTAACTGAGCTAGCTGCCCCAAATGAGCCGCATTTGCTGTAGAGAAATCTCGAAAAATTTGTCACGAGAAAGCGCACCGATGCAGATTAGAAGATATTAGAAGACTTGTATCCTTTTCAAGTGCATAGTGTATTATGATATGATACTCTCTTGCTATTCGCGCACCTCAGTGCATCGCGACGCGCGCATGTAGATTAAAATGGCGAACTGAAATATTAGAAAAAAATTAGGAAAGATATAGTACAACGCTACACGAATTCAAGCATTGCGTTGTTTGAAGTAGAGAAATAATACCAGGATAATTCTCACCGATTTTATTCTATTCGTATATTTCGTTCCGTCGAGTGGCGAATTCCGGTGAAGGTTGACACTGAACTTGTTCGAGCCAAGGTCGCATGGCGAATATATATATATATATATATATATATATATATATATATATATATATATATATATATATATATATATATATATATATATATATATATACACACACACACATACACATACATACATACTCTTTACATACTAAGGAATCTTGTGCAGTGTTAACGCACAAAGCAGCCCAGCGTTCCCAGCAACGAGACCATAACATTAATTCGATAGGTTAAACCAAAGGAAGAAACGCATATAGTAAAGCGCAGAAGCTGCGTTTCTAAATGTCGTGTGTTTCTTCCTGTCGTCTTAACGTTTCGCGCAGTTTAGGCTCAGGAGCCTGAAGATCTGGCCAAAGTGCGTGATTGTAGGATGATCTTCCTCCCCACCGAAGCTTCTCACCACGCCAAAGAAGCGCTACAAAAAGAAAGAAAGCCGGCTAGTGAGGAAGTGAAGCTTGGCGCGACTGCAGCGCCACGAAGGCGCGGGCGGTTGGCGGTTCCGCGCAACGGCGCCGAGTTTGAAAACTGAAGCTAGTCAAGTAACGTTGGGTTAACCAGTGCGTTGACGCGACCTGACCTACGCTCCCCACCACTACGTCAGTGAGTGGTATTTCTCCGTATTCCCCTGTGTAGATTGCCAGTGAGTGGCTTTTCTCCGTATTTCTCTGTGCGGACTGACCAGTGTGATGACAAAGCCCTCTACCAGGGAGAAAGAGAGAATGAGGTTGCCCGGATTGTGTAGCGTATAAGGAGGTAAGCGAGATGCCACGAACACATCGTTTCTGCCCATGCGTGCAGGAGCACGCACGCTGAACGTTCGCTCACTCGTAATGATGCATTAAGCTTCTGTTATTAGCTTTTACATCATATCATCTTTCCTGCCGGACACCTCAACGATGCTCAATCTGGTTCTAACTCTCAGCAGACGCTGTTGAAGGTCGCCAAAACCCTGTCCCCTAGGCGTCTTTATGTTTGTGAATCACCGAATGACTGGAGAGAGTCTCGTGAGGGCGCGTGACAACGTGACACGCTTTATCGCGTGGTCTCACGCGCTTTTTATGCGTACCATTGCACTGCGCCGATTCGAAGCCAGTTCATATAATATCAATGTCTAAGGAGGTGAAAATAAATGAAAAATATGATTGGGGAGCACCTATGGGCCTGTGAAAGTGATGTGGGCTCACGTGATACGCTTCGCCTTCTAGTCTGACGTTCGCGACGTGGGTATCACCGCATAGCTTTTTAGCTTTTTCGATTCCAGTTCGTTTGATATCGATGCCGGTATGTTTGCAAATTAACCTTGGGCTTCCGAAACTTACCCGGCGTTACATATGACTCTTTTTCACGTGGTCTGAAGTACGTGACCTATGTACCGTCGCACAGCTTCGAAAGCCGGTTGGTTTGATATTCAAGTCAATATGGTTAGCAAAGGCCCATGAACCTGGCGAAAATTACGTAATGTCACGTGACACTCATTTTCTCGTGGTTTGACGCGCGTACCATCGCAGACCTTGTTCGAAGCCACTCGTTTGATAGCCATGTCAGTATAGTTGGTAATCACGCATAGGCTAGCGAAAAATACGTGAGGTCACGTGACACCATTTCCCACATGATTTGACGTTAACTACGTGTACACCATCGCATAGATTTTGATTTTCCTGTTCATTTGATATCCATGTCGGCATGGTTGGTAATCTTCTATGGTCTGGATAAAGTTACGTCATGTCACGTGACTCTTTTCCACGCGGTCTGAAGTGCGTGAAGTGCTTGTTCGAAAGCGGATCTTGTTCGAAAGCGGATCGTTTGATATCCATGTCAGTATGGTTGGGAATCACACATGCGCTAGCGGAAGATACGTGAGGTCACGTGACACCCTTTCCCACGTGATTTCAAGTACGTTAACTATGTGTAAACCATCGCATAGCTTTTAATTTTCCCGTTCTTTGTGAAACACGTGTGGGCTTCCGAAAGTTCCGCAAGGTCACGTGACATCCTTAACCATGTGGCCTGGCGTACCCTTCGTGGGTACTATCACAGAGCTCCTTCGAAGCCCGATCGTTTGGTATAGATGTCAACATGGTTAAGAATCAGGAATATGCTAGCGAATCTTACGTGAGATCCCGTAAAACCCTCTTCCAAGTGACCTCAGATGCGTTACGTGGTTATAATCGGATAGATTGCTAGAAGCTCGTTCATTTGATATCCCTGTCAACGGGCCTTGTTAAAGACAAAATAATGATTTCACGTGATGCTCTTTTCAGCTTGCTTTTATGAGCTTTAACAATCAACATTTTGTTGCTGGATGCCGCTTTGTTTCGATGCATGTCAGCAAAGCTATCAAACCAGCTACGCTTTGCATGTTTTATTCATGGCAGATAATAATGTCCATAACGGTGCAATATTTCGATGCTGTATCGTGCGGGAAAGGCATTTTTGTATAAAAAACTGTAGTACTATTTTAGAAAGCACAGCAATCCGAAAAGATAAATTTAAAACGAAAAGTAACATTAACGAGGCAGGATATCGTGTTTGCACGAGTGGTTGCAATAATAACTACAAATCTAATTCAAAAGAGTAGGACAGGTAATTTGGGCACAAGTACATATGAACAAATACCAGGGTATCCGAATAACCGGCTATCCGAATATCCGGTTACCGATAACCGAATTACCAAACGCATAACTGATCACTCCGGTTATCAAATTCGAATAACCGGTGAATTGAATAACCGGATAACCGGTTTTCTTCCGCAAAACCGGTTTGATGTTGCTGCACTAGTCGTGACCTCGGAGACGGGACGTAAGGCGGGAGGGGGAGGGGGCGACATCGACAACACTGACGCTCTCTTTCACCCCAGTTTCGGTTTCAAGGAGCCTGCCAAGAGGAATTAATTTTGTTCGCGTAGCTCCCACATGAAATCCGCTATTCGAAATTTAATCGTTGGGATAGGCAGTGTCGAGCACGGGCTCCAAAGTACTCATTTGCTGCAGCCACCTACTGTTGATAATTGGAAAATTAATTACCGTAACTTTGCTAGTTACGTAATTGCGGTAATTGCTCCGTACCTAGAGGCTGCCAATCCGTACACTCGAATGGTAAACATCACGTTGCCGTGATTTATACTGTTCTAATTTTAAATTTTTGATGTAGCTAAAAAAACACTCTGTATGCTGTTCTCGATCGCGCGCGCCTCGCGTATTTTCTTGTTTACATGGGATATCTATAGCGGCCGGAAAACGTATCATACGATCGCAGTTTGGCGACGTACTGAACGTTGGTGCCGAAAAATCGGGTTTTTCCGGAACGTGTGAACCAGAAAAAATTAGCGCAGCTCTATTGGGTAATTTTGTGTGTTCTCGATTGCGAACGTTGGCGCCGGGAAACGTACGTAACGTAATATATATATATATATATATATATATATATATATATATATATATATATATATATATATGTGTGTGTGTGTGTGTGTGTGTGTGCAACCGTTTAGAGTGCAGTTTACCTGAGGTGACAGTGGTATTTACTGGCTGTATTCGGTCGTGGAAATGGCATATGGTTTTTGCATATGGATACATTCATTTTCATACCAGTGCACGTCTGGTGGCACATAAGATGCATATGCAGTGGAACCTACTCAGGCCCTGTGGAACAAGGGAAAATGTTGCAGTATTTCAGACACACATGCTTATTAAGTGCAATATAGCCAGCATTCATGATATAATATGCTAATACTAATCCACTAGTACCACAAAACAACGGACCTTTGCGACCCTGAAAATGTAGAACTGTATACAGGCATGATGCTCGAACGTTGAAAATGCCTGAACAAAATGAGTGGACTGCAATGCATTATATGCACTTACTGCCTGCTTAGGATGAACTGCTACACTTGTTTAGGCTGTATCAAATTCTTAAAAATAAAGGGGCATAATGAAAAGTAGCAGTAATAAGTAGCGGTAGATGTCCTAAATTGTATAAAAACCTCCAATGTTTAATTACCAAGTTTGGTATGCTCTAAAGTTGAGTAGTGCTGATGACATTCGATCACTTGAAATGCTTATACTTGCATAAGCTTGGGCAAAAACTGTTGTCTTGCAGTTGAAAAGGAAGGTGTGGGAGAAAAATATGTAGAGCCCAAATACATTTCTTTGTGAACGTCGGGATAACTATTTCGGTACTGGTGCTATGTATAGTGACAAAATATATTCTGTTGCACTGTATTTATTCTTTCAATGATTATCAATTTCGTATTTGTGCAATATTACAGTAGCGTGGACCTCAGTTGGAGCCCGCACGTGGCCTACATGAAACGGCGCCTGACAGCAACCTCCCAGTTGTTTAAATACTTGACAGGAAAGACGTGGGGGATGTCAGTAGACGCAATGCTGAGACTCTACAGAGCTCTCTTTCTCGGTTCTTTAAGATATAGTCTACCTTTACTGAACAACACCTGCAAGACAAATATTCGTGTTCTGCAGGCAGCGCAAGCTCAAGCGCTCAGAGTTTGTCTTGGTTTGCCCAGATGCACGTCAACTGAGGCAACTATTGCGATTGCTGGGGACCATCCAATGCAAACTCACATCACGGTGCAAGCCCTGAGAACGCATATCAGGCATCTTGCACGTGCTCCCTATGACCATCTGGCAACACTACCTTCAGACAGGCACCAAGCATCATTCTCTAAAACTATCATCATGTACAACGACAAACTCCCCCGGGCTTCACCGCTGCATCTAAACCATCGATACCCCTCTGGTGCCTTATCAGCCCCACAGTACACCTCAGTGTACCAGGAATCGGGAAACAGTCTGAGCTGTCGTCGCCTGTGCTGAAACAACTGTCTCTGCTTCTGCACAAGAGGTATGCGGCCAGTGTACATATTTATACTGACGGTTCCACAAACATCCAGTGTTCGTCCGGTGCTGTGGTTGCCCCCAGCAAGAGCTATTACCATCAGCTTTAGGACTGACCACCCAACGACATCGACATCTGCGGAACTAGCTGCTCTTCGCGCTGCACTTTGTTTCGTCAATCGGGAAGCACCTCGACAATGGTCAATCTTCAGTGACTCAAAGGCAGCCCTACAATCTGTGCTATCGGCTCTGCGTCCGCGGCGCAGAGCTGATAGCACAGACACAGCGGCCGCGTCAGCTGCTTCGGAAGCGCCGAAGCGAGTTGAAAAAGAAAGTTTAAAGTCCGACCTGAGCCGCGGTTCTGATTAAGTGGTGAGGCTTTACCACCTTGGGTGTCAACTTGACAACATCTGATACTACTATAATAGGTAGTGGCTGCATGCCTTTGGATGCGTGTAGCATGGTAGGCTACTGCTCGGTGCCGCAGTGCCGAACGTACGCAACGGAGCCCGGTGTCAGCCTTATTCACATGTAGCCGCAGGACAATTAATAAGCTGCATGGAGCTTGGCCCGTGAATCTTAGAACCGGCAGACAGCCATCGGCTACAACTCGGGTATGCAGCAAGCACAGACGCGAGGAAGATTTCTGCTACGGCACCGGGAATGTGCGATGTTCGGCGAGTAGCAGAAAACGCGCACTGAGGCGCTCGCCCGCGCCCGCCGCTCGGCTAATGTCAGCTGGGACGGTTTGGTCTATGAACTTGTTGATGCTAGATACTGGCAAGTTCACCGGAACGGAAAGGGAGCGGTAGGACGCATATTAAAGAAAGGCACGACATATGGTCATGTTTGTGTTATGAATTAATGCACTGGATTACAAAAAAGAAGCAGAGGGCCGGAAATCGCACGCTGAGAAGACCGATAAACATACAGTGCGATGCAACTTGAGAAATAATATTGAAATGTCCAAGAATATAGCAGACAAAAAAAGACTGAATCGTCGAGACGCCACATCACAGTCGCCGTAGGCGTCGAAGTCTCTATAACGAAACTATTTTTGAACGGTTCTGATAGCCTCCACGTAACAATGGTTGCTGCTGTACTGTCAAATGCTCATATGCTGCGGCCGGCACACGTGCGAAAACACGCTCACAGCGAAAGTAAAACATTGTGCGCGGACATGCTTGCAGACGTGCAGTCGGTCGCTGCGAACCCGTGCGATTGCTGCATTGAGGCTGCATTCTGTTATGCCCCATTTGTTTATACAGAAAGCCCACTATGAGAACATATTTAACATAGTTTACTTTCGGCGTTTGCCTCCTTTTCGAGCAACAAGCCGGTTCGGGAGACTCCATCGTGGCGACCGCGCGTAGTGGCGTTTACTGTACGTATTCGGTAAAGAGATAGCGTCTGTAAATGATTCTGTGGTTTCAGTTTGCCCAAGATTATTATATCGACAGTCAAAAACTTCCCTCGTTTTGAGAATACCTACATAGATGTCCAGGAGGGCTGTCGCGTGGTGTTTTTATTGAGCGAGAGAAACCTATGAGGAGCGCGCCGCGTGGTTCCTCATACTACGCAAGGGAGGCGCTTCCGACAGATAGCGACTCTGTAACTCCTCGACCCCAATAAAGTGGATTCCTATAAGCAACTGCTATTGGACATTAGCTGACGTCAATCAAAAAGGTTGTTTGGATCAGTGTGCTTGTTCCTACTGTTACTGTATATATTTAGTGACGAAGTTCAATAAAAAGGCTGAAGTGAGCGAAAATGTGCTTTTGAATTTCGATAATTACATACTTCTGGAAGAAGCCGACTGTTGTCTGCTCATGTACACTCAGCTGCAGCCGCTCATGTGGAAACTAAACTTTGGCCACCCTGCTTATTGGTGTTGTAACCGGCGGGCCTCTCTAATTTTGACTAGTTTTGAACGCTGAACTAGTGATCGAACCACACGAAACTTGAGGTTAGACCACAGGCGCACTTGCCAGCAAGTGCTCACTCCTGGCTGCTCCTGGTTAGACGCCTTCGCAGACTAACTGATAGCACTTCAAAAATGCGCAAGTTGGATGTGGCTGCTATCTGTTGGTCAAGCTGACGAAAAACAAAGCCGGTCCGCGCCATGTAGCATGGTCAGACTGTAGCACATGTACGCGAGCATGCACTCAAGCCCTGTCGTACACAAAGCAAACGCTGCACGCACACACTACAGCTGCATGTAGCTGCAGTCTGCTACGTAGCGTAGATACCACAGCCGCCACAGTGTGCCGTCACGGCTAAGCGCACTGCGGCTTGCTGAGGACAACTGTGTTTTGCCTACGTTTGGCATGTTGTAGGCGTCAAAATCAATAGTGGCATCTACGTTAACATCTAAAAGAACCTTTGAACTGCGCACCATGGTGACATTTAGAAGGCATTTAGAAGGTTGTGGGCACGCTCCCCTCCGCCGTAGCCTTATTAGCAGTGCAAGGCATTGAAGAAGGAACGGGAACACAGCGAAGAGGGTGTTTGACTGCTATTAACTCCGCTTCTTCTGAACGCACTGAAGTACTTTACATGGCAAAATATTTCTGAAGTAGCCCATTTTAACTTTAAATAGATTTCTCCTCTTCAATAAAAAGTGGTTCAGAACCTCTTTAAAACATTCAATGGCATAAATAAAAAATCTGCTTCCTAAAGCAAATAGATACTAACATTTTCTTTTAAATGTTAGAAACATAATCTAATTCTGTGAAAAGCAACTGCCAAAAGACCTGCTTAATTGTGAATGCTGTAGATCCGCAAGGCAATAATTATTTTGCGACTCTGTATAGTCCTGCTCAGGTTTGCTATGCCTGGCTTGCATAGGCAATCAATGTGACCAGCATTTCCACGATGTTGGACCATGACATCACAATGTCATGACAACAACATGGTAACGGCAGCAAATCCAGAGGGCGGTGCACTGGAAATTTGAGGAAAGGCAGGTATCTAGACTACAGCTCCCTATGAAGTGGAGGACTGAGGCAGAGAATGCCCCACACAGTCAGTGACTTTATTGATGCCTGAGTGAGCGTAGATCTCCTGTTTTGGAGTAGAGACCCTGAGCTGCAGTCGACACGAAACCTTCAGGAACAGCCTTTGTGGTAATCACAAGTGCAACCCGCGAGCTATACCATTATCAGAAAATGTCTTTTGTTAGTACTCCTTCAACTTGCATAACAATGACTTAGTATTCTAACACAGATACATAGAAAGTAATTCCGTTTATAGGATGTGCTGAATCAGTGTAGATCACATAGCGAGTATGTGAAGTAGGAATGTGGTGCCCTGTGTGAAACCCAAGACAGAAGCATATCTGGAGCGTACATGAACCAACACTCGACCCTTTTCCGACAGAAGACACATTGAGGAACACTGACCCTACATTTCTGGTCAACCTTGCGGATCAACCTACATTTGGTTCTATGCGTTGGTCCTGTACTAACACCTGATAGAGGGCTTACAGATAATTCTAAGTGTGAGTTGCTACCGTTTCCAATTTTAAAGAGATTTCAAGCTTTCAAACAGAGGCACTGGTATTCAATAACCAAATCAAATAGCAGGATGTTTGATTAACTATTCGAAACTTCTGAATATTTGGATAATATTTTGGCAAATACTTTGGCTAGGAGGCTGCCATAAGTGTTCTGTGCAAGCATGAAATTGACCCTAGTGTGCACCATCACACTATCTTCGCGTACCGTGTTGACGGACACCACAATGTAGAACTACGTGCGACTTATACTTTGCTCAAGCACAAGTGACCAATAAAGTTGCATTCATCACCAAGCATTCATTTATTCTGATGACAAGAAACATCATCACTTCACTCACACGGCGCTCTGTAGAATAAAAAAAAATGCAACAAACAAGGGCACAACAAAAACTGCCTAACAGTTCTTGCTTTGCACACTGCAACTAAGAATAAGTGCAACTTCCCTTATGTGAAGCCAGGGTCCATTGGACAATGAAAATGGGGGTAAACAAACGAGGAAACAGATGGTAACAGACTGTTTTATGCAAAGTGTGAAGTTGCCCCAGTCTCTACTTATTCCCAAGAGAATAAATATATGTATGAAGCCAGCTTTAAAAAAAGAAAACAACCATGCTAACAACACGTGTCAAAGCACCCAACTCTGACAAGGAGCCCTCTGTCACGTCAATGTCAACACTACGAGCACAAATGCACACCTGAGTCAACCAACAGCATCTAGGCAAAAAGTTAAAACAAAAAATATGGCCAATGTCAAGTTGTCGTTATGGTCCAGTTAAGGTGTCGGTGTGAAAGATTCTTCGGTCACTAAACAGCCACCACAAATATGATTGCCTTTCTGGACACATCCGTACAGGCCATAATGAACACTAGCCTGTGAAGTTCTGAAATATCCAGCCCACCTTGAAGAGGACAACACCTTGTGGTTTGTAGTTCTTGCCACCAATGAGTTGCTTTTTTCATTGACTTCCCCAGTAAATAATCTAGATAGCCAGATGAGAAAAAAAATCGCTACAAGAAAAAAAAAAAAACTTGTACCAAAACGAAATAGTGAGTTGGGCAGATTCATAATGTATGCACTGGACACCCATGCAACGAAGTAAGGTTACCAAAACAAGCATAAATACCACAAATTCTGCGAGTTACTTGCATGACATCGCCCCATCAATGTTTTGTGCTGTGCAGTGATGTCATCTACGCACCTTCTCGTTTATTTCGTTTTATCGCAACGTTTTCCATGATACGTTCAGAAAACCAACTGACTTGGATACATGGCAGGAACAACAGCCCTCTTATTTACCATGCAGCACATTCGGCATAATGTGGCAATATGCATATGAATATCGACATACCCCAAGTTGCTATAGTGTCACTGAGACGTGCATGCACCGCTTTGGGCAACTGCTATAAGCGAGTCGCAGCAAGCCACTGTAGAATGGATAGGACTAGGCTAGGCAGACAAACGAAGAATGCCACGACATTAGCCATGGTTGCTCACAAACGTCGCATGTACAGCATGACCAGGTTAGGTCCCTGGGACCACTTGGTCACTAAATACAGGGCATTTCACGTAACTTGAACCAAGGATTCAAGAAAAAATTGTAAGCCGCAGCTGAATGAAACCAATGGCACATGGTTTGCTGTCACGTGGCGCTCCTTAGACTATTTTTTATATTCTGCTTAATTAGTTAAGTAAGATGACATATACAAAATTTTTAGGGCCAAGTGCATTTCATTGTGTTCTAGAAGGGATTCAGAAACGGCTGATCAAATTTTTTTGTGGCAGAGTACATGCTGCGTGGAGATTTTTTTTGGCGTTTAAAGAAAGCTAGCAAAATATGACATAAAACCACGTAACTGCACTATTGTATTGCAGCACTCTCAACCGTGCTTAGTGCGAAAGAGCCATGCACGTGGACCATAGTGAGGTGAGTGGCCGTGGCCCTAGGCATCGGCTTCACAGTGTGTCAGCATCTTTGGTGGTGGCCTGCGGAAAGGAAGCCCCATCATCCCTGATAAGCGATAGGCTCGACGCATGGCTGAGAATGCTGCAATACAATGGTGCATGAGTGCAGTCATAAGGTTTTTATTGCATATTTCACAGGCTTTTTTTAAACGCCAAATAAATCACCATGCAGCATGTATACTGCCCCCCAAAAAACTGGATTGCTTGTCTCTGAACTACCTCTACAATGCAAACAAAACGTACTTGGCCCCTAAAGTGAACATCAAAAAATTTTTTAAAAAGTGATTAACCACTTTTTTTCAAATCCTTGGTTCAAGTTATGTGAAACACCCTGTACGAACCTGCGTACAGAGCATAACCTTCACAAGCGATACTGCTGCTACATTTTTCAGCAACTCAAGTAATATACACACCTCCAAGTATTAACTAACGCTGCATTTAATGCTAAACATGCTCAGTAAAGAGCGCAGGGTTTCCGAACATGACTACACATGGCCGTCTGCAATGCAAGAAGACAAAACCAAGCTACCAAAACAAAGAGCCAACAGTTCAATATAGAAGGAATTTAGCAGCAGTAGTACAAATCAAAGCAGAGACTTGGGTGCAAATAATTTTTAAGTTCGTTTACTTCACCAAGTTGGATGATCCTAGCCCCACTCTCCTCACTCTCTGCTGCAGCAGTTATCGCTTCTAGCTTAAATGCTGCACATAATGCTCAAGCGAACAAAAGTATGCATCAATACTTCTTGCTTTTCAAAAGGGGCTGCGGGCTCGTCAAGCTGTATAGGTTCAGCTTTTATCCGCAGCTCTTCCATCTGTACTTTATGCCACAGTTTGGCTAAAAAAACTCGTTTCAATTAACAACATGCTGGCGGCCAATTTTGTCACCATACTATAATTTCTTTCACTCTGAGGGGTAGTTTACCACCAGCACTCATGTTAAAATGTGCATTAGAGAAATCTAGGGCAATTTCACAGAAACTGGAGCACAGTTCAAACAACGTTCTTTCAGAACAGAACAATTTATGCATGTATATGTGGCTAACCAACAAGGTTCCTCCTAAGCAACAACCCTGGTAGCCCACAGACAAAACATGTCATCCACCAAGGAACCTGAAAAACCACACACAACGAGCATGCAAAACACAAGGAAGCGTGGAAAAAAACAAAAAGAAGCGCTCGTGGAGCAGACAATGGTTAGGGAGATGAGGCACTCCATTCTGTAAAAAGTGTCACTAGGGGACACTGCGCCAACAGTTAACACGCACACGTCTCATAGACATATCCGATATGCCACACGTGCATCACATGCTTGCCCATACCGAACACACTTCCTGGTCGCAGCAGTTTTGCTATGGCGATGCATTCAAAGACCTGCTCTCGATGCCCGTCTCTATGTACACATGCTGCAAGAAGACAGCACCACACTAGGCCGACAGCTGCAGTGACTCTACTCCCCCCCCATTGTCCTATGCCTACCATAATGGGACACATGAACAAGAGTGCACGGTTTGTAGTTGAGAGTGTCTTTCAAGCACGGGGCAAGTGACCAAGTCCCAACATTTTTGGAAGCAACTGCCCCAGATGCCAACTCGGAACGTGGAGCGAGCACAGTCACAGTTCGGCGAGCCACGAAACGGCACACGTCAGCTCTGTCGGCACAACGAAGCGTTACTGTGCGACCTGGTGCGGAGGCGGCATCAGCTCACTGTCGGTTGGCTTCCTGCGCCACCCATACTGGCGGATGAAGTTCAAGAGGTAGTCCTTGTCGACAGGATTCCTTATGCTCTCCATCACACCTGCGGACAGGAATGGCAAGACACTGTCACACAGCCATGGAAAGCAAGCATCGCACCCAACTTGAAAATGGCTGGGCAACTAGTATTCACAAAAACAAAAGAAAGAACACTAAGCAGATACTTATCTTTGTTTGTGTTACACTGCCATTTCCAAAATGGATCATCATCAGCAAGCCTGACTTATCCTTCGCAAGCATGCTTACAGTACTGCCAACATTTCCCATCCAGCGTGCTTTGCTTCTGAGAACATTTATCGCTCCTGTGTCTGCAGTAAGCGTTGATTGCAGGCCATCCAAGAATTGTGCCATGCTTTAGTCACAATTCATGCCAAGTGCTGCAGGAATCCTCAGCCGGGCACAGATAGCAACGAGGACACTTCTAGCCTTGCAGAAGGAAACGAGACGATACTGATATGAGACTTCAAAACATCTTTTCTTGAATGCATTCGTTTCTGTCCCAAGTGTACGTGTCCCCACTTTTCCATTGTCTGGAGTAAGTTAGCTTGTCAGGTGCGCTTCAGATTGTCCCCTAGAAAGATGCACTGAACACTTTTTGAACATGATAAGGAAACATCACCAAATCTGGAGGCAATGCTGTCAAGAATATGCTAGCCAAATGTTATTACACTGCATGCGGAAAGGTACCTACAATCCCGTGTAATACAGTCAAGCGCCTCTACAATGAATGCCTCTACAAGGAGCTGACCTGTATAATGAAGGGATAATTCTGCCCCTGTTTTATTGTGAGCTGTGAGATGCGTGACCTTTACAACTAAGTGACCTGTATAACGAATGATTCTGGAGGACCCAAGCACTTTGTTATAAAGGCATTCGACTGTAGAGAACTTGCTCTCTAGATAAATTATTATTACAGTGCATATGTGTCCCAGAAAAGGTGTGCGCTCAGGGCAGACTTTATTAAAAACAAATGCATACTCCTACCCCCCTCCCTCGACATTGCACGTGTGTTTTAATGCAATTGGCATTCTTTGCTTACTCCAAGTGTTTCGAGCCTATCTATCTATCCGTCCGTCCGTCCACCTATCTAATGACAATGTAGCTACAGTGGCCCAAGTTGTATACCTTGTGATGCCGTTGTCGTCATGGTGTCTACGCCGAAGAAGTGGCCACTAGGTATGTGCTTGTGGTCGTGATACCGTTGCGGACGTTGCATTGTCGTCATTCCAGCTTTGTCATCCGACTTTTGTCATGCTGTCGTCGTGACGCCATCATCGTCATACAGTCGTGCATTTGTTGCCACACCGCTGTCATGATGACATCATGGCCATTCCATTGTCTTCACTGCAGCCTTGTCATCCGACTTTTGTCGTGCTTTCATCATATCATTGTCGTCATACATGCTTCTTGATAATCTTTGATCTGCCATTGTCATCATACACTTGTCGCCATGCTCTCCTGATCATACCGTTCTCATGCCACCATCATAAAGTAGTTGTCATGCATTTGTGTCATGCTGTTGCTGTGATGTGTTGCAGTTGTTCCAAAGTCGTCCTTTTGACTTCATCATCATTTCCGTTAGGCCATTGTCAAACTGCATTTGACATTCCATCGACGTCATTCTTTTTTCATTCCATCGCAATGAAACTGTCATCATTAAGTTGTGATTAAGTTGCTGCTGTCATGCCATCACTGTCATTCTGTTGTTGCAAGACATCGCTACCAAGCATCCATTGTCATAACATTGTTGTCATGTCATCGTGATAGTGCCATCACTGTCACTCCAACTTTGTCAACCAACTCTCATTATGCCATCATTGTCATGCTATCGTCGTCATACAGGCTTCATGATACAGCCATCGTTATGCGATTGTCGTCATATATGAGCCATCATCCAACTGCCCTCTTACCAATGTCATGCCATCGTCGTCATCGCATCGTTATCATAGATTCGTCATGTATTCGTTGTCATACCGTCGTCGTGATACAGTCGTGACCGTTCCATCGTCTTTTTTTTAACTTCAGTATCTGACTCTCGTCATGCCGTCGTCATTATGACATCGTTGCCACACAGTTGTCATATCATTCTGTTCATGCTGTCATCATCACGCTATCGTTTTACCATTGTCATTACTTCAGTATTGTCATCTCATTGTTGTGATCCAACGTCATCATACTGCCTTCATCAATACATAGGCGTCATTCCTTCTTCATTATTCTATCATAATCATGCTGTCGTCTGTCATCATTCTATCGTTGTTATGCTGCTGCGGTCATACCATTCCCATGATTGCATCATCATACCTGCCAACCTGGCAAGATAAAAAAATCGGGAGACTTCTTATTCACGCCAACGGAGGGGTGGGGGTGGGGGGGGGGTGCATTTACTGTTTCAACTTCCAGTGGGACCGGGGCTCTGCTCACTTCAAACATTTGTCAGAGTAGCTTTGCTCAAAACATGGACCAGACTGATGGCCCTTTACTAGCAGAAGGTGTTGGAGGGTTATGTTGCACATCGATGAGCGTAATTCAGCCCTAGTTTTTCGCGCTGTGCTAAGGATACTCTCACACACTCTGTAGCTATGCGGTATCACGAGTAAATCCAGCATCACCTTAGCAACTCGGTGAAACACGTTTTCCATCAGTGTTTTTTGTCTTTCCAACCATAGACCACTGCACATCCCACCTTTCTTCATTTGGAATGCCCTCTGGAAGACCGTACGCATGTAGTGTGGCAAACTCAGCTTCGAGAGCATTTAAAGCGCCTTCAGCAGATTCACTGGAATCTTGGGGCAGCAGCTGAGGGAAACTCTGAATAAAGAAACGAAGACTCGAAAGCGATGCCTGTTCAAGTTAGCCACCTCCGCATTCTTCAGTTGCGTCCACATTCATAACGCTTCGCGTCGTCACATTTTGGAAACATTTTCCGAAGAAGAGGCCCAACGTGGTCGCTGACACTAAGGGGTAAGTTGTGTTCGGTGAGGAATCACGTAAACAGGCACTCTACACGTATGACACTGTCGTCGCAGTTGTTCGGGAGAAAGTTCACTATGTTGCCTTGCTGCCCAGCAGTTTGAACATAGCTATGATGCTTCGCCGTAAAAACTTGCAGTTTGAAGTCGCCTTTGTCACCGTGAGGCACGCTGATGTCGTATCCACACATTGTACAAAATGCAAAATGTTCTTCTCTTGATGTCAAAAAGCACGGAAATTCAGAAGCGCAAGATCGCAAAAACTTCTGCAAATACCTTTTTTTTGGGGGCTTTGATAGCATCAGGGCATCAAGCACACGAGGTTTCTAACTTTACATGGTGCACTGCACACACAGCCTAGCCAACACTAATCATACACACAAACAGCAGTAACAATGCACCATGGAGGAAGGGATGCATGAAATGCAAGAGCTACACTGGCTCTGGCTTTGGTCGGCTTACTAGGCATTGTAGTCGGCTGCTTAGTCGATGATACCGATGGCGCTAGTGCAGCCGTTGTTGGTGATGCTGATGATTATGATATGGCTGCAGATTCCGTGGTGCCGGTTTCGCAAAAACCATTATTGCGCGAATAAAGACAACCTTTCGGGAGACATAAGACAGTGATCATACAATCGGAAAGTTCAGCCAAAAATCGGGAGTCTCCCGGGTGAATCAGGAGGGTTGGCAGGTATGCCTTATCATCAGGCAGCTGCATCCGTCGTCATACTGTTGTTATCATGCCGCTGTGGTTGTGCCATCATCGTTATTCCAGCTTTGTCATCCCATTGTGCTCCAGTTGTCGTCATCAAGATGTAACTGTCATACCAGTGTCATTTATTAAGAATCCTAATTCCATTGTCGTCGTGCTGTCGTCACAGCACCTTCTTCGTTCCATTGACACCATTCCTTGTTCGTTATTTCGTCATCATAGTGTTACGAATGATGACAGGCCGACAAGTTCATTGCAAACATTCATTTATTACTGCTCTCCGCCACAAATCCCCCACGCTGTCCACTGTTACGATCGGCCAGCGGAGGCAGCGAACTTCGAACCTCTGCTGCCTTCCTGCGACGAATTGCTTTAGCTTTCTGAGGCTAACAGTACATGCCATTGGACAGACCAGTGGAGACCCCACGGTGTGACACGTCTGACAAAGACGTGGTTGATGGATGCCACTTGGCCACCGACCATGAAAGTGCGACCAAGAAACTCCAGGAAAAGGGAGTTCTATACTGCTTCCTTACAGCCGCTCTTGACTGCTGAAGCCAATGGACAGATGAACTAGGAGAAAGGAGCCAAGATGTGCCAATTGAATCAAGCATGAAACCTGATGTCTATGAGCGTCCCCTCCTTTCTCTGGAGCAGTGAACCATGTGCACCTGGGGGTACTTCTCCACTTGTGTTCAGTGAACAAAGGCGCTAGAGTGATTGTGTGCACCTTCACCCTCAAGGCGGACCCTTCGGCAACTTTGGATGCTCTGGTTGGAGGAAGGTGTGACCACAGGTTTCCCTGGCGTAGTGATCTAGGGAGGACAAGGTGGATTTAAGCGGACTTTTTCGGCTCCTCTGGTGTGCTCTTTGAGAATGATGTAGTAGTGCCGACATGTACATCTTCTGCATGCTATGATGTACTGGGCTCCGTGCTCTGGCCAGTACGAGTACGGCCTTTCTATGTAAACAGGTTTGCCTCTCCTACGTAAATATACCCCCTGGTCCGTTTCTCCATCCTATCAAACTCATAATGATCACTAAAGAAGCAACTTTTGTCAAGAAGGATTGGATGATGGCGTGGGCCCGCTAAGCTTCTGTGTGACGCCCCGGAAGCGTAGGCCAGCTACCCATAATGAGGCGCACCAGTAGCGTAGCCTAGAGAGCGATCCTCAGTTGACACCAGACTCTGAGGCCACAACTACCAAATCCTACACCGCATGCTGTCCATCTGCGCACACACACACCACACACACTCTGCGCCACTCGTGTCTTCCTTCCCCTGTCACCGCCGCAATCGCACCACCCATTTCTCTCTCTTGCAACTGCATTCAAATGTGTGTACAGCCTCTGAGAACCGCATCTTGCCTCGCCTCACTTGGAGCTCCTGGTCCGTGTCACAAAAGTGCGCATAATCAAAGCGCACGCCACATATCACCCAAGCCAGCAAAGGAGACGTTGGCCCCGTGACAGCTTCGACAGAGGGAGAGAGTGCATAAGCCACAGACAACCGATGTGAACAACGGAGACTAGAAGTTTTGGCAAGATAGGCAAAGGAGAGGAGAGAGAGCGTGCGCTGAAACACCCTCTCAGACCTCAACACACGGCGAGCAGAGCGAGGATGAGGAGGGCAAGGCCTGCGCATGCGCAGACAGACGAATCACCAGCCCTCCTCGAAGGTGTTTCTGTGGCCACTGCCAAAAACGCAAGAAATTTCAAGATCCTGAGGCTTTGTTCATGCTATGGGAGCACGACTCCGTCAGAAAGTTTGAGAAACCCTAGCAGAGGCGATAAAAGCACCTTGATGGAATCAAGGGGATCAAGCCGCGCCGGTGAAGCGATGTGACGCGTAGACCGACCGTCTGCAGAAAGGGATTCCCCGACAAGCTAGCCGATGAGTTCCTTGGGCGTCTGCATTTCCGGAAGAAGTACCTTCTTCGAGACTTGCCTTAAGTTATGTTGAGGACGTCTGGCTCAAGACGAGCAAGGGTGAGTACGAGTGGATACTTGGCACAGTTGACTCCCGTTAATACAAAGTTAATGGGCACCACAAAAACCTTGAATTAAACGAACTTCCAGTTAACCACAACGAACAAAAAGGGACATTTATTTCAAAGCAGACCGTTTATGAAAAAAAAAATCGGTTATTGCCATCTGCTTCTGCTTGCAGAATCTTGCTGTGGAAAGCAAGTTCTGCAGGCTGTAGATGTGCCCGAGTGCTTGCTCGGCATTGCTCTCTGCAGCAAAAAACTGCTGCACAAAACCGATGCAAGGCCTGCAGTTACATCAGCAGCCCGCAGTTGTGGCTCACTTGCAACATTGTTGTCCACGTCACCTTCGTTACAAGTCTCATTGGGCCGAATGATCTCGATGATTTCAGTGCCCGTCAGCGCACCGCACATTTCTAGTGTGCTGTCAACAGCAACGTATTCTTCAAAAGGGACGTCGCCGAGAGCTGCTTGAAGGCTATTGTTGTCAAGCTCACTTGTGCATGCTTCCCCCGCTGGAAAAGACGAATAATCTCCTCCAGCACTTGCAATGAAACAATAGGCCCTGAAGCAGTTTGCAATGGTTTCCTCTTTAATGCGACCCCATGCTCGCGCCAGCATGTGGATGGCTCCAAGGAGGCTCATCTCGTACTGAGTTGAGTTGTCCATACACAATAACATCTGCTCGAGAAGATGCTTTTGGTACAGTATCTTTACATTTTTTTATGATACCCTGGTCCATGGGCTGTAACACCGATGTTGTGTTGACCGGCAAGTAAGCGACGCGGATGGCAGTCAAGGGCAGCACATTCATACAGGCACTGCACAAGTCACAATACCTTGCCGTTCAACGACATGAACTTGCGATCCAGTTTAATTAGCTAGTCTTTAAATATGTCCACTGTCATCCAAGCCTTCCTGTTAAATGCATAGTTGACGGGCAGCATTTTGATACCTTTAAAACATCTAGGTTTAGCGGCCTTACCGATTACCAGCAGGCGACATCGCTCAGTGCCAGTCATGTTCGCCGCAATCAGAACAGACACTCTCCCTTTACTGCATTGCCCTCCGGCACTGTCATCGTCCTTGAAGGTCAAAGTCTTCTCAGGTAACATTCTGTAAAAAAGTGCCGTCTCGTCAGTATTGAAGATGTCTACCGGCTGCTACCCACTCAAGTACTTGTGAAGCTTGTCTTCTCTCCAAGTCTCACACGTTTCCTGGTTGACGGACGCCCTTTCTCCACTCATGCTTTTAAACACCAGGTCATGACGTTGCTTAAAGTGTGTCAGCCATCCATCGGAAGAAGCGAAGTTCTCAATTCCTAGCATCGTAGCAAGCGATAAGGCTTTCGCAGCAATGATATCGCCACTGAGTGGGAGATGCTTACTTCGTGCCTCCCTAATCCAAATAAGTAGCGCTCGCTCTAACTCCTGGTGGGCGATGGCGCGCATTTTCTTGCGAGACATTTTGAACTGATCATTTTCAAATGCTTCGAATATCGAGTGGTTGCTCTTGAGGAAGTTTGAAAGAGTGTTCGGCTTGATGGCACACTTCCGTACAATATCTTGCTCGGCGATAAGGTCCGTGAATTGCCAGTGTCGCGACTGCACCCGAAATGCACACGGAACTTTGTTGCATGTGGAACTACCGAACCCACTCGAGGAAACAATCCTGGATCATGCTGTTTGCACAAATACACTGTAGCACAAGGCTAATCTTGCCGCTTCATCATCTACATCACTGTAGTCAGCTGCGATGCCAACGGCCCTGGTGCTTAACTTTGACGCTTCATAAGCTGTGGCACTGTGGTCAGCAGCGATGCTGACGATGCCTGTGTGGCACACAAAGCTGTTTTGCACTTTAAAAATAGCAAATTTATCAATCATTACGATTGCCTCAAGGCATTCGATTGAAAATAACTTCTGATTAAACGATATTTTAGACTTCTAGCTTCCAGTTACCGGTGTTTTCTTCTGTTGGATTGCATGCAAAGCCGACGGGACCCACTTCATTTCAAATTAACCAACGATTCCAATCAAGCGACTTCGAGTTATCGGGAGTAGACTGTACTATTCCTATTCGTTCAGTATGTGTCAAACTCTTAGTGGTTGTCGTTAATATTTTCCAGAGTTTTGTTAACATCCATCTGAATTGCATTGTGATGTGCCTAGCCAAAGTGTGCACGTGTGTATGTAACCGCCTTACTTGAAGAATATACTTTGTTGAGTTTTGACAACTCTGGGTTCTGACTCAATCATTGGACCCCAACTGGCGTTTGCTAGTGCACCAGAAGGCCTCTTATTAATTGTCCATTCTTTCGTGGGGTTATTTTCGAAAGCTCATAAGTCGGCTTTGTAATTTGGCCTGGCGTTGGCACCTTGTTCACAGGGTGTGTGACAGTCCGCTTATGCTGCCACTCTCTCCTCACAACTCTTACCCCCCCCCCCCATCAAAACATGAAGCAGTACGGGTAGAGAGAAGCTGTGGTTCATGGTAGAGCGCCAACTGGTCTGTGTGGTCAATTGTTTGATGAAGTGCTATAGTAGGGTCAGCCCAAACAAAGTCATTGCTGCCTAACCGCTTGACCATGTGATAAGGTCCACGTCGCTGTGGTGCCAACTTGGTTGAGACACCCTTGGCATCATCACTGAAGGTGTGACTACCTAAGAGTACAAGGTCACCGTCTTTAAAGGGACACTAAAGGCTGTGGGGATGCGCGACTCTCACGTACTCCTGATATGTTGTTTTTCCATATAACTCCCGTCTACTGTAATCCGGCTTCGCCGTGTGGCTTTACAGCAGTGGTCGGCATGCTAGCAAGGTAGTACGAGAGATGGCACGAGTGTTGCTCTGCTAACGCCAACTAACGGCAGGGTTACTTGGGCGCAATAAGGAGAAGGCTCTTGCTCTTTGGCTCGGTGTCGACAAGCGATGCGGACGTTCTGCACGTGCGCCGATCCATGCTTCTGCCAGACCGTACGCGCGAGGCCTACCCCAAAATGGATGAACACGATCGTTCGAACGCGCCACCATTCGCGTGACCGTACGCGTGAATGACCAGGTGTTGGTGTCCAGCATGGGGTGAACATATTCGTTCGCTATGCGGCCACGGTGAGTCGGACTTCCGCGATTTGTCGCGTGCCCATCGGCAGGCATGTTTTGTGGATAGCAACTCGGCTAGCAGGCATTAGTCTATGAAAGGTGCAATAAATGCCCTTGTGATTGTTTATACTACTGTGTTGTCGTTCCTTTGTCCCAAGAGCGCAAGTGAGAACCCCACAAGGCAAATATTAAGCCCAGCTAAAGTGATAGCTTAGTGCCCGAGAATCTATAAGGCAACAATATTATCGTGAACAGAGCCTCAATAATCGAGAAATTGAGGTGAATGCCGGACATGATTAGAGCATTGCCGTTCGTTGGGCGTGTTGGTAAACTGAAAGCATATTTAGCGCCAGCAAACAAGGACGGAAGGGAGACGCACTGTGTTGTCGTCTCCCTTCCGTCCTTGTTTGCTGGCGCTAAATATGATTAGAGACTCCCCCAGGAAATTCAAGCACATAACTGATGACGAAAGCACTCCTCAGTTAAATTCTGTTGCTAGTATTCAACTATTTGTTGCAAAAAACATCCTCGTATTGTATTACAATATGAAATAGAATGCTACTTGTCCAGTTTTATTTCGTTTTCAGAAAAAAGAACTCATTGAAATTACCCTTGACAACGACGCAGTCAGTCAAAATGTTCCTTTTTTGCTCGACCCTATGCCGCCCACATTCTTGCGTTTCAGTAGTTTCGTTATTATGTAGTGCTGCGCTGGCTTTGTGGGCTCATGAAACTCCTACAAACTACAAGTAGCAGAGAATTCAATCTCCATGTGATGTTGCGAGATGCCCGAATGGTCTATGCTACTTGACCAAAAAGCAGCTGCAGCGGCGAATCTATTGCTCTGTCTTGGCTCGGTACTGCAGTCTGTTGGGCGCCGTTTTAATCACCGACGGCAGCAAAGGGCAGTGGTGGCATAGGCAACGTCACCACTCCTTCGGTTGGGTAGCAGGAGATTTGAATTTAGAAAATGGTATTCGGTCCATTCAGATGCAATTTTCTCGTAAGTCTTTTGGCACGAAACAAGCATTGCGAGGCTTCTGGAATGGCACGTAAACAGTCCACATCGACTTAGTATTTGCCTTTAGTGTCCCTTTAATGATTGTCGGCTCATGGCGGTCGTAAATGGACTTCTGCGCATGCCAAGCGGCTGCTTCATGTTTCTGAGCATACTTGAGGGCCTCTTAAAGGCACTGCTGGACTTCTGTAGCAAAGGCATTATGTGTCACGGCCGGAGGCTCTGTATCTTCCTTGTCACCTACGGGTTCCCATGGGGTGCGGAGCTCACGGCCATTGCACAGCAAGGCTGGAGTACATACAGTGACTATGCTCTCAGTAGTACACATGGCAAGGGAAATCTCAGGCATGTGCTAGTCCCAGTCCTAGTGGTTGGAGCAGGCACGTACCCAGGATCTTTTTTTCGGGGAGGGGGGGGGGGCAACCCAAGGTAACTTTTCAATGCAAATGAGGGGGGGGGGTAAATTTACTAGTACAAATATGAAATGAAATAAGGTGAATTTCCCAGGTATGCCTGTGAGATACACCTCTCCTTTACTTGGCAAACAAGGAACCACATCAAATGACTCACGCAGGAAAGAAGCGCACGAACACTGCCAAGAAGAAGTAAACAAGCGAAAGTGTAAAATTAAGATTTCTATAGTAGCAGACAACTTAATTAAAAAAACAAACAGCAGCTTGCAATCACGGCACACGGACTGCGTGGGACTGTGTTACTGCTCCAGCCAATCACAGAAGCAAACATAATTGTCGTCTTGTGGCCTTTTCAAAATGGCGTCGTACTTGATACCTCCGGAGCATCTGCTGTTCTTGGAGAGTGTTTTCATCGACAGAAGCAATAAGGTGTGCAACAGAGTGCATACAAAGTGTATGGAGTCTGAGCATTTCACTCTTTGAACGTCTACCTGCCGTGGTTGCTTAGTGGCTATGGTGTCGGGCTGCTAAGCACGAGGCAGCAGGATCGAATCCCGGCCACAGCAGCTGCATTTTCGATGGGGGCGAAATGCGAAAACACCCGTGTACTTAGATTTAGTCGCACGTTAAGAAACTCCAGTTGGTCCAAATTTCTGGAGTCCCCCACCACGGCGTGCCTCATAATCTGATCACGGTTTTGGCATGTAAAGCTCCATAATAATTCATTAAATCTTCAACAGTCTGCGGTACAGTTCATTTCACTGCTGAAACTGTTTTACTCATAAATTTCACTGCCAACTTGAAGTGAAACTTGACAACAAATAGTTGCAGCAATGCAAGCATTTTATTTCAGTTCAATAAAGAATTAGGCTTCCACCATTCCACTATAATAGGGGAGGGAAAACGCATAAAATTACGCGCTAATAATTTTATTTTTTTGGTTACCACCTTATCTGGGTAACAGGAAAAGTTTGAAGTATGAATTATTTGCAGCCTCGCGGAGGGAAAGTGGCTGGCGGTTATGATGGCGTGGACGGGGCTTCACTGCAGACTCAAGTTGTATCCGACTATAGTAGTGTTTTTTGAATTAGCTCTGGAAGAATTATAGAGATCTATATATTTGCGTAACAATCACAGTTCCTTTGGATCCCTCGTTTACTGCTCTATCAAGCGACAAAACTGACTCGTATTGTTATTTGGGAAATTTAGTAACGACGCGGGGCCGCCAGTCCCGTACAACCGCTTACAGCGCAGGACGCTGCGGTTCTAGACATACTGCACCGACCGCGGAAGGTTAGAAAAACACTCACAAAAGCACAGCAGAGAGGTGGCTATGTCAGGCGGCTCGACTGATAAATATAGAAGCATCATTCAAAACACACAAAATCATTCTCCACTTCAAGTGGCGTTTTCTCTACTTCCTTTTTAAATAAAGAGATGTCGATCCGTAAATATTTTCATAAACAATGGTTAAATTTGTTAATTTTCGCTGCTCCTTCCTGCTTGGCTGTTGCCTTAGCTCTCTCCCTTGGTGTATCGCCCAATTTCTCAACTGCTTGCTACTATTGTTTCCAGTTGCCAATTTTGCACAAAAAGTGCGGTACACTTAGAGAAAAACCAGACGAGGTTATGGATGACAATCATATTGCTTATGGGTTTAAGGGTTATTGCAGGGTTTGATGATGGACGCTGTTTTGCATTATTTTATTTTGCATTATTTGCATTATTGACCTTGGCAAGTGAGTGCCATGGCAAAGTGGGACAATGCTGGAGAATGTCTCATATAGCCGGATGACTGAGAATGACTAGGTACTGCAGATGTTAAAACCAGACAAAAGATCAGTACAAATGCAACTGCTTGTCTTACACATACCTTCGGCTGTTGAAAAGCTATTAGGAAATGACTTGTCCGTTCGCTCTCGCAGCATCACCCACTGGCTCCCATCGATCTTGCACTCGATTATCTTGTTGTCTAGATCCTTTAACAGCTTTGTCATCTGCAACACAAAACACAAACGTAGATACAGTCACTTCAGGGGTCATGGCTGCAGAGATTTAATTTTTCCTGGGGGGGTCAGAGGTAACGCGAGCTTTTCTGCTAAGCTACCGTAACATATTTAAGGTAGTACAAAGGTGAAATGAAAGCAACAAGGTCGAACACATGTTCAAGCGATACACGTCTATTGATACAACTCCATTCCTTTTACTCCTTTGTTTTTAAATTTCTTGCTCGTTTTTCAAATGTCCAAACTGCATTTCTTATTTCCTGTTTTCTGGGGAAAGCAAGACTCTCAGGATTCACAATGTCTGCTTACAGATGGAGACTGTTTTCCATTTTTACTATGGCTTGAAAGAACTGGCAGGAACCCCATCCTCCCTCCCTTGCTATTACAACTAAATACCCCAACTGAACGTTTCGGCTTCTGTCATCCTAGACTAGGCACCAACTTGGTCGTGTTTGCCATCGTGGGTAGGGAGAGTGAAGTAAAGCAGTTTTATGGCTCAAGAGCCATTGCTTGTTCAAATCGTGCTGATCAGTTCGCATGAATTGAAGAGAGAAAAAGATACCTGGTAGAGGAAAAAGGGGCACTGTTTTCTGCATACATAGTGGGAGCTGTGTCCATATTAGTGCTGTTCGTTCAGTTCAGAGGGTATCAAATCGGCATCATGGACTCAAGGAGGATAACCTCATTCAACTAATGCATGCCTTCGTTTTGTGCTACTTTAGATACGTGGCAGCCATGC
The DNA here is from genome assembly GCF_050947875.1 of Dermacentor variabilis. Lineage (NCBI taxonomy): Eukaryota > Metazoa > Arthropoda > Arachnida > Ixodida > Ixodidae > Dermacentor > Dermacentor variabilis. Next base: position 136,281,584 of record NC_134571.1, read on the forward strand.
ATCGATGGAAATGGGCAGAGCGGGATAAATTGAATGCACAGCTTAGGAAGATTACCAAGCGGGTTCTCGGGTTACCTGTATACCCTTGTACAGAGCGCTTAATGCAGCTTGGCATTCATAACACTCTTGAAGAGATTGCAGAGGCCCAGGAGCGCGCACAGCTAACTCGCCTCACAACAACGAAGGTAGGGAGAAGCATCTTGCAGGAACTCGGATATCACTCCGATAGAGTAGCGGAGGAGTTCTCTGACGTTCCTCCGTCGATTCGTGAGAACATTACGATCATGCCAATACCTAGGAACATACACCCAGATCATAATCGCGGTAGAAGGAGGGCAAGGGCGGCCAACCTCCTTAGGCAAATACACAGTGATCAGCGACAGGTCAGCTTTGTGGATGCCGCTTCTTGTAAGGGACGTTGGGCATTCACCATCGTCACTGTTGATGGTCGGCAAGGAATCACCAATGCTGCCTTGGTTCGGACGAGGGACTCCGAAATAGCTGAACAAATGGCTATTGCACTAGCCCTGCTGGATAGCTCATGGGATGTCATCTATAGTGATTCAAGATCTGCAGTCAGAGCATTTGAAGAAGGCACCGTTTCCAAACAGGCCCTCAGACTTATTGGGGGCAAGGCAACCAACCATGCACCGCTTCATTTACTGGTTTCCCGCACGTCAAGGTCAGATAAAGGGTGCTCCTCCCAACCTCAACGAGTCGGCTCATGGGGCTGTGCGTGAACTTGCCCACAGCGCTACCCTCGACCAATCGGAAGCCGACTCCCCAGAGAACAGGGGCACGGCGTCCACCTACAACAAGATTACTAAACACTACTATCTCAGCCATAGAACCTACTTTGTTCCTCATCCGCACCCCAATAGAGCTCAAGCATTAACGCTCCGTCTACTACAAACGAATACCTATCCGAATCCGTCACTCTTACATAAAATCTATCCGGATACTTGCACCAATGCTACCTGCCACGATTGTGGAGAAATAGCCACGTTAGACCATATGCTCTGGCGGTGTGCTCGGTCGCGCTCTATCATCGCTAACAGCTCGGCCAGATGGGAGGCCCTTCTCCGCAGCCCTCTTCTGGCTGACCAACTCTGGGCTGTCCAGCAGGCCCACGATGCGGCCGAGATGCTCGGCCTTCCGGTTCCCACGTGGGAGCGGCCCCTTCGTGAAGACCCACAATCTGCAGGACTTCATTAAAGTTTTACCATACCATAGTGGGAGCGCACGTCTTGGCAAAGAAGAAAGCCACCACATGAACGCAAGCGCTATGGACCTAGAGAAGTGTGGAGCGGAGAGTTCGTGCGCACACATGTGCACACCTGTGAGTTCCCCTTGACATGGGCTTTGGTTCTGAAAAATGTCTATTCAGCCAGCAAAACTCCATACATGTGAGTACCGCTAAGATTTGTACACACCTTACATGCCATATCCCAGTATATACAGTATAACCTTGGTGACATGATCACGGCTGGTATGAACTTCAGGGTGATACAAATTTGCACAAATCCCCGGCCAAAGCACGCTGTATACCATGAGCTACATGTTGGATGGCCGGAATGCTCCTCTGCGCTGGATCAGGTGATATGAATGAGCGAGCCACGGTAGCTGCGATCGCCGGCAGCAAAGTGGCCAGGAAGAGGCTGTGCTGAACATGCCACTGTTTCCATGTGCGCAGTGTGAGGGGAGACTGGAAGAAGGCAGCCGATAACAGAGCATCAACTGCACGCACAGTACGGAGTGGAAACGGTCGGGCACTGGCAGTCTCTCCCACGTCTTGCCGCTCATGAAGCTCGTGCTGTGCTGTTTCTGCAAAGCCAGTTCTGCGAAGTTTGCAAAGTCGCCCTAACTTGCACTACAAGTTGGTCGCCATGTCCAGGAAGTGAAAAGCGCTGTCATTTAAGGGGAAGCTGGAGGTCTTGAAAAAGGTTGCTGAGAACCGGAAAAAGAAACGCACTGATCTTGCAAAAGAGCCAGGCCTAGCGCCGTCGGTCTTGTCTACTATTGTGGATCAGTGTGACATTATCATCTAAAATGTGCAACGCTTGCTTCAGTGGGGACACAAAGACTGCGCATTATGTTAAAGTAGAGGACGTCCTCTTAACATGGTTTCGACTGCTGCTGGGGTAAACGTTGACAGCACGATTCTTCGTGAAAAAGGCTTCAACATCGCATTATCGCTCGGTGTGGATAATTTTCAGGCCTCCGGTGGCTGGGTTCACCATTTCAAGGCTAGGCAAGAGCTTGCCTACAAAACTGTCAGCAATGAAGGGAGCAAGGTTGATGAGTCAGTCATGAACGACTGGGTGACAAGCACGCTGATGTCGCTCATTGCAGGCTATGAAGCTCGCAATATTTTCAATGCCGATGAGGCTGGCCTATTTTATGATCTCCAGCCTGAGAAAAACCTCTGTTTCAAGGGCTATTCTTGCCAAGGCGACAAGAAATGCAAGCAGTGAGTGACAGTTTTGTTCTGCTGCAGTGCTGACGGCTCAGAGAAAATGCCACAAAATGTAGGCCGGTATCAAAATCTCCGCTGCTTCAAGCATGCTGGTCGTCTGCTGTGTACTTACAAGGCTAACAAGAAGGCCTGGATGACGTCGGTAATGTACACAGAGTTTGTGACATACTCGGACGGCAAGATGTCCAGTCAGAACAGGAAGATCATCCTGCTTCTCGATTAATGCGCTACCCACCCAAAGCAAGTGACACTGCAGAAAGTGAAGTTGGTTTTTCTTCCGGAAAATACAACGAGCCACTTGCAGCTACTGGATGCCGGGATCATTAGAAATGACAAGCATTACTTCAAAGGACTTCTCGTGCATCGTCTCCTAGCTAAAATTGAACAAAAAAATGACAACTTTCTGGTCAGCCGCTTGGATGCCTCTTGCATTTTGTTGCGATGGCCTGGGATCATGTCTCGGCAATAACCATCACAAATTGCTTCGCAATATGCGGCATTGTAGAGTTGACAGTTGCCACCTCGCAGAAGTCAGAAGGCATGGACTGGGATCACCTTGGCGTAGGAGTTTCCGCCGATGACTCCATCACCGTGGATGATGACCTTGTGACCTGTGGGCGGTGTACAGTCGAACAGATGGTGACCGAAGTCACGACATCGCAACTCAAAATTTCGAGTAGCGATGACGAAGACGACGACCGTTGCAGCAGCACCAGTGATCAGCAACAGCCGATAGCTGAAACCATGCACACCCTCTGGTATAGAGTTTGTAAACAGGGATAAGGCGCCTCAGACTCGATCACCTTAAAGAAACACTATCAAACAGGAACCACCCAAACAGTGACCTCCAAACAGCCTCCACTGCTGCAACCAAACTTGATCGAGCCGAGGTCCTCAAGCCCCGCCCGAGGATTACAAGAACAACAACACCTCTTCTTACTACTAAATTCTCAAACGCACTCCCAAACGTGAATAACACCCTCAGTAAATACTACCCAATTCTCACCAGCAACCAGAAATTTAAGATTTTTCCCGACCCTCCCAGAGTAGCCTACAGACGCAACACTAATTTTGAAGATGTTCTTGTGCACGCCAAACTAAAGACAAAGAGGAAGTTGGGAACCAGTCCCTGAGGCCGCCCCAGGTGCTTTACATGCAAACATATTCAATCTACTACTACAGTAAAAAGTACACTATCTTTCTTTTCTTTTCTCCCCGCGCTCCCACTCTCCCGCTCTTGCCCCCTCATCTTGGGAACGAAGCTCACAGACTTCGGACGACAGCGCTCGTTACCTCTGAAGTCTCTCCCTTTAAAACCAGCCGCCAGCGACAACACCCACACGTGACGTCACTGCACTAACCCTTTAAAACTAACATGCCGAGGATGATGAGGCCGCCTTTGACGAAGATAGGTCCTCCTATCCAAACGTTGGCCAGCCTTTCTGTGGCACCTTATCCCTGTTTACAAACTTTATACCACAGTGTGCTATTCCATCTGTCAGCCCCCTTTCTTGATTTTGGACTTCCACACACCCTCGACATTCTGAGGTGTGCCGGGGCAAATGGGAGTGTTCGGGAAAACACATAGACACAGTTTTACAACTTCCAGAATTCGCTGCTGGTCGACCTTGCAAAGCAGAAAACGCAGAAAGACATCCGGAATTTCTTCCGTTGTGAATAAACTTCTAAAAATGAGTTTGTGGCTTTTTAAGAAGCTGATTTTGTTGATATGATATGATATGATACAAATTTCGGGTGATATGAATACTTTATGCGACCCCTTGAGATTCACATTACCAAGCTTTCACTGTAAGTGGCACCAGGGAGGTTGGTGGAGGCAGGGGCAAGTGGTGTGTCCTCTTAAAATGCCTCCACATTAGTTAGTGCTGGTTGGACCATGAACAATGCTGCTGACAGTACACATTTTACTCTATTCATAATGGCCTGTGGGCACAATGGCATAGTGCCCTATCCTGCCAGATAACTGGCACGCATTCATGATGCAACTTGCAAATGTCTGGAGTGGCAGAGTAAATTGTGCTAATAAATACTACGGCACCCCCTTTGCTGACCATTGTTCAGGTGTCAGCTGTGGTCGGCGTGGCCAGTAGAATTCTGTTCTTCCTTTCTTCTAACAGTCACAAGTACACTCGAACCTCATTATAACAAAGTAAATTAAATTCCCCTTCAAATCCCTATAGAGATCCGTGTATCTAAAACCTCAATGTAACGAAGTGAAAGTGTCCTGCTAATGGATGTAATGAACTAGATTCATCTCCAAAACCAAAACATACACGACCATTGCGCGCTGAATATATCGCTTTATATGGAGTTCAGCACTCATTCGCTGAGGCTGTTCAAAACTCCTGCATCCCCATGTCACATACACCATCGAGCAACACTGGCCTTTCTCACCGCTGCATGTAGCTGCGCACAAGCAACGGCTCACTATCACACTTCTCCTATGACCACTCTCTCTAGCGCGTGTCTGGCTACGTGGGCAGCGCCACGCTGCGCGGCTGTACGCAATATAGGTGCATTCGCTTCTACTGCGTGGCAGCCTCTGAGATCTCCCTGGCACAATCTTGGGGGTCAAGCAGAATCCTGCGAAAGTCGTGCCATGCTGTGTGGCTACGCGCGGCGGTGCGAAAGATTAGTGCATTCACTTCTCTCCTTCTTTACGGCACACAATGCAGGCAGCTGCAGCTGGACCTGGCGTCCAAGATCTTCTTGGCGCAATTTCGGGGATCACACCCAAGCTGTGCATTCACTTGTCTCTGCGGTACGCCTCGTAAGCTGGTAGTTGGACGTAGCCTCCTAGATCGCATTGCCACTGCTGCAATCTCAGAGGTTACAAGCCAGCCGAGCTAAGTTCGCTTTCTTTGTCGATCCCACAGCGGAGCACTGTGTTATGCGCCGCGTGCTGGTTGACGGCGACGAGCCAAGTGGAAAGTGGATGCGAAAGACCATCACAATGGAACAGAAGGCAGCTATCTAAAAGCTGCCGCGTCAAGTGCCAAGAAGTCATGTGTTGCACACACTGGAGATTCTTTTGTTTGATTCAAATTTCATCACATGCGTGGCCGTGTAATGGTTCCGTGGGCTGCAATGCCATCTTCTTATGTCCATGTTTACAACTGCACACCCCATTAGGCACATATTGCAGTATATGATAAAATGGATACAATTAAGTAATGGATATAAGAAAGTAATTTTGGCTTCCCCTTGAAGTTCGTTATAATGAGGTTCGAGCGTAGCTTTCTCCACAACCAGACGTGTTCAAGCTGATGTCAACGCTAGGAGGGGGACTGCTGAAACAGCTTGTGGAGTAATTTCTGAAGCAGGAAAATCTTGCTTGAGGACCATAATATCTTGAATTTGGAGAAGGTTAACGAAAGAAGAAACGTCATTTTTGGAGCTGAAGGTTACAAACCATGAGTACCTCAATGAAGTATTCGCAAATATTGCACATCCTTTTTTCTTATCACACTGTCATGGAAAGTTATCGAAATTCTGTCGGATTGTGGTTGCACTCCAGCACTCCCAACTAAAAAATGAGAGCACCTCTGAGTGCTCTGAGCTGGAGTGAGGCACTTTGAATGAACCACACAAATGTGTCCCGAGTGCTTGATTTTGACCAGCTAACAAACCACACCAACGGACAGGAGGAGAAGGAGGAGGAACTTTATTATTGCAGAAACCGTTGCGCGGTTTATTCCTGGGTGGTGACCTCTGACAGGGCTCCACTGGCGATCGCGGCTCGCTGGGCCTGGTCGAGGGTCGCCAGTTGGCTTCCCAGGTCCAGTTCGGAGAGTCTCGCCTCCCAAAACCACATAGTGTGTGTGTTGTGACTTGTGGCGAAATTGCGTCGCCCGGACGTTCGGTACATTCGTGTGTTATGTGCGCGAGTGTCGCTGTGTGGTTGCTACACCAGGGACATGTCCCGGACGTAAAACTGTCTGGGGAGATTGCATGTAGACGAGACAGGTGTGGGTATGTGTTTGTTTGCAGGCGACGCCAGTGCCTTGCCTGGAGTTTATTGAGAGCTTTGTGTGGGGGAGCGTATTGTGTTCTTCCGAGATGTTGGTCCTGCAGTATTTGTTGACTTGTCTTTAATAACTCGTGGGTCGCTCGTCAGTCTGTTGGGGGCTGAAGAACGGCGTGGCCTGCCGCTCGGCTAGTGAGACCTCGAGCTGCGCAGTCCGCCTCTTCATTGCCCCGCAGGCCTTCGTGCCCGGGGCCCCACACAATACTGTGGGTCCATTCTAGTGAGCGACCCAGGATTCGAATGGCTTGTATAGGGAGTGTTCCATTCATGTATAAATGACACGCCGCTTGCGAGACCGTGAGGACGCGGGCGGACCTTCCCTTGCTCTCGACATCGCGGCAGTGCGAGAGCGATCGCTGCTGCTTCTGTTGCTGCGCTGCAACGGACAACTCTAGGCCACTTAAATGGGACCAGCCAAATGCATCATAGGTTTCGCCAACATGGCACACAACTGCACCTTTGATCACTGACTCTTGACAAAGCAGTTCTGGTTAGGCCTAGCCAATAAGGGTGTCTCAATGAGCATGCATGGCATGTCCACTACGGCACCCTACCTCACCTTACTGGACCTGATCCTACTTGCCAGTTTAGTGAAAGGACCTAGCAGGTGACAAGCAATCATGGCAGACTCGCTTTTGACATGTTCCTACCTGTAGATGTGGAGACTGGGTGTGAGACCATAGGCACAACCTGGACTGACAGCAGCATGCATGAAGCAGAGCTCAGGTCCGTGGGTGATCAGCCAGTGGCTACAGTGAACGCCTACCAAGTCTGTATGCGCACTTACTGGATGGAGCAGTGTAAGCGCGCAAGTGAGCACCGAAGCGCAAAACTGAATTTGCACAGAACAGCCTAAGTGACAGCGTCGTGGAGTAAAGATCACACGTGCAATATATCTGCACTTCACGACGACGTATGATGCATGTTGGGCTGGGTTGACATGCGGATACAAAATGCCCTTGGGGACGTGATCACCAGAATATTGCAAGTAGATCACAACATAAACAAAACTCTGTATTTAAGTTCTTGCTGTGCTGGCATTCTAAAAGGCAATGAAACCGATTTTAGCATTCAAATTCATTTTTTTTGGACTGCTCGATTATTCAGACAATCTCGTGGCCCTGTTTGTCACAAAAAAAAAAAAAGAAGAAGAGAAGAAATGGTCACTCGTTACAAGCGAGCATGCTAACATTAATCACTTTCGGAATGACCATTACTTTCGTGAGAAGTGATGCAACTTCGCACTGGATGCGTCGGCGTATATGGCCACTAGTGTTTCTGGTGCTGTACCAAGCTCACTCTCAGTCACACGCTTCAACAAATCTGATGCAGTCATGTAAAATCTGAAGAAAGTGACAGTAATACGGTTAAACATTGATGTAATCAAGTCAGTAAAGCCATCAATTTGCTTCGTTAAATCAATATTTAATTATATTGCAATTTGACCTTTATGCAAATAAGCCCAGTCACTGATGGATTTTTTTTACGTGGAAGGCACTGTGAAATTTTCTGAATTATTGAGCAATCAGGTAAAAAAGAAAATGTTAATGAAAAAAACATTATCTTTGTTTAATTTGAATGTCGGCCATTAAAGATGGTTTCTTGCCGAGTTGACAATATTTTCACACTGGCAGTACTAAGCGAAGCCAGCAACATTTTCGTGACCTCTCCGCACCTGTGGCTGATTGTGTCACCTGCAGTGAGACGACGCTGTCGTGAAAAGCGCCTTAAGTGTTAAGCGAATGTTTCATCTGCCTCACTCTTCAACGAGTCTTTGAAGCTCGAGATTGCACAACCTCGAGCGTTAAACTTGCAGGAAGCGCGCAATGCCACGCCCTCTCAGCTCACCCCCTTTTTGCATATGCAGCAGATCACCTCTAGAGCAAGGCGCGCGGGCTGCATGTACACCCAGCCACACTAACAGCCATGCTAGAAATAGAGACACTCTCCCCCTCTCCGACTGAGTGTGTTACCGTGCACTCGCTTCCTTCTACTTTCCTCTTGCTTGCGCAAGAAGACAGCACTCATCAAGCTACCGTCCTTCTTGGTTTACCCTCATATGCTTTCACTTGCATCTAAAGCATAAAATGCGCAGGGTACGGTCGCATGTTCTCGCTCTTGGACTTCATACAAACGTAACATAATGCTGACCCGCTTTAGCAGAAGATCTCACTCGCACGGCAAACCATTTGAGAAGTGCATTTGCAAGCAGCCACATGTACGTAATTCAGTCATTTGACCATCTGCGTCCATGGAATTTTCCATTTATTGTCTCCGTAATCCTTCATGATGCCAGTGATTTTCCTTACAAAGCAGACTTATGTTAATTCGACTTTGTTAATTCGATATTTTGGTTAATTTGATCCTGACTGAAAGTCCTGGATTATGACCACACATTTCTATTCAACCGATCTTTGTTGTTTTGATCCTGAAATTCGGCCTTGCCAGAAAATTCAAACTTGGCTGGTTACCACGCATGCGCCCGACCCCTATGGTGACCTCAGTGGTGACATCACAGAGCGCTCGCGTTTGTCTCGGCAGCGCTTAGAGCACAGGGAATGCGTAGAACATGTCATCACCTGTAAGAAGTGTTTATTTTCGGCTTACATTGAGAAGATTCTAAAGCAAAAATGGTTATTCACAATGAATTACTAGAGTATTTACCCGGTTCTAATGGGCATCTTTCTTTTTTCCATGAAAATTCGTCCAAGGATTGCTTGGGCGGTGCTATTCGATACAAAACCAAAACCGCATTTGCGGCATTAGTATGCTTTACCGCACAATGCAGCTGTACTGTGGCAAAGCTGACTTTGAAAACTGGCTGCCATTGTGCAACTGATATTAAACTCTTACCCATTTTCCTTGCTAAGAAATTGGGAGCCCATTAGACTACGAATTTGTTTAGGAGCTTTATTGTCATTTCTATGTTAGTTTCCTACTTTAGACCTATGGAAAGCTGGCATGCGTTTGATTCAGGGTCTTGTTAGAATTGGGTAAATAGTGCTAAATGTACGAGCGGTTTGTTATGGTACTTTTTTTGCATTTAGTTTTTTTTGACTAGCTGGATAATTCGACCAATTTTGACGGTCTCGTCCAGGTCGGATTAATGGAATTTAACTGTTGAATCATGTATAAACACACTTTGTTATATTGAGGGTCAAAATACATAGTGTTCTATGAACAAGAAGTTATAAAAGTTAGATACTCCATAATATCAAGAATTTCATGATATCAACATTTAACTGTATATATAAAAGTGATTGCTTGAGAATATCACCCCTCTGCACTTGGTATCCGTGGCCAATGCAGCAAAAATGACGATGACTTTCATTATGAAAGCTCGTATAAAAAATAATTTTCTCCTCTGTGGATGTAAATTCTGCACGTTCCATTTTTCTCATTGCAAACACGGGGCATGCTATACTTTTCTTTTTATAATTAGGGGAATGTTACATTCATGTGCATTTTAATTTTTGTTACTTTCACACCATGCAAATTGGCTAGGCGTTAGGCTAGGCGGCGTGTTAGAATTACGTAAATACCATGATGCATACACATGGAATGGCAGCTAGCATGAAGTTCCTTTGATTCTCCAAGTCCTTCACATTACCACTTTTATTTACCAGGTTCAATTTGTTCTTGGGATCAATATATCTTGGGGATGCACATTGCAGAAAAGATCGAAATGATAGACGCGTCTTGTGACAGTTGGCAGCAGGCCAGAGAGCAGTTCACCAAACACATACGATTGAGAATACAAAAGCCACTCGAAATTCACCAGCCACCGACAGCCTGCGGCCCATGTTCTTGTTCACTCTGTGAGCAGTCAAACAGTCTCAGCTAAAATCCTTTGAACAACATCCTAGTGCACGGCCAGCAACATTTACCAACCACACTGCATGACAACAAAGGTCCTGATGTCGTCACCTGCAAATCAAACACCTAGACATGGTTCTGGCTGATAGCCCATGCAGTTCTTAACATTACCGACAATTTTTTTGGAGTTAGCACTTGGAGTTCTGTACATTTTGTAAACAAGACCAGGAGACTTGACTACTATGTGTCATTACTGTCTGTAATATGTTCAAGTAAGATCATGGTTTGAGCTAGTTGGTATTATTTCATGATTGAGTCTCATGTTGCATATTGACCATGAGTCTGTAATATAGCAGTGCACAAAAGAGTAAAGGAAGAAGTACCTTTATCTGTCCAAAAGGATGGTCAGAGCCTCCCACATAGAGAAGTCCAATTTTCTTGGGTAACAGGCTGTTTGTAAAAAACAAGAGATATACACACGCACTTAGGTACAAGGCATTGTGGCAACATTAGGCATGCAAACAGAGATGTAAGTAGCCTATCCAGTAAAACCTCGTAATTCAAACTGGGTTAATTAGGAATCCAGGATAATTTGTAAATTTCCACAGTCATGAAATTTTCCATGCACCTAAATATGACTGCATAATTTATGCAGCCAGCCTGCCGCTTCCTGGCAATGCAACAGGAATCGCATTCTTGGGAGGACCCAATTAGCGCCTTCAGTTGAATTTGAAAACGACAGGCGGCACATATTTGCCACCCTAATTCAGAAATAAATTCTAAAAATTGCAGTGCACTCCTGCCTGGCATAATCGCGTTGCCGAAATCCTCGTCCGTCATGCCAAAACATTTCCCGACGGCTGTCAACGTTGCCAATTTGTACTTTACGGCAGCAAGTGGAAAGTGCTGCTGCACAATGGTTTGGAGTGACTGAAGCGAGCAGCTGGGGCTGGTGGAGCCCAAAAATTATGTGCTTTTTGTGTGCAGCGAGTAGAGATGAAGTCGACAGTTCCCATAATTCTGAGAGCCTTCCCATAAATTAAGGAGGAATTGTCCACCGACGCAAAGCAGCAATGTTGAATGGGTGGAATGCTGCTTGCATTTCCACATTCAACAGTTCCAAGAATTGAACTGCACAAATACTGAGGCACACACAAGCGGATCACAGAGCATGATCATGCACTGGAACATGGTAGAAAATGACATAGTTTTGGTGTCTGCATGCACCACTGCACGATGTGCGAACGTGCAGGCGAAACGGAAGTACATCTCTCTTGTTGCGGTGCAAAGTAAAACAAAAACATGCAGACACACAGACAGGTTTGCGTGTTTTATTATTTCTCTAAACATCAATACCTTATACCGCTAGCCAGGTGTCCATGTGTACAGTGCGCAAAATCGTGCGCTTTGCGAAATGAGACAATTGCAACAGCTCGCATGCGATACTGTGAGTGGAAATGCACCACGCCGCACAAACAAAAGCGAGGAGAAAAAAAAAAAGAAATGAAGGCAGGCCCGTCATGTATGCGTCACGTTTCTTCAGCTCCGGTATCGGAGAACGCAGGGAAGTAATTTTGCTTGCGGAGGCTAGACGAAGCAAGAGGACAGAGTGTTTTGCTTGGCAGTGGTGCTCGCCTCCTGAAATCGTGCGCTCGCAGCACTGAAATATTTCTATCTCAACTATTAATGAACCTATTTAGAAAATTTTTGTGGCAGAACGCTCCCAAGAGGACATGTAACAACTTCCAGGGTATAAACGAAATTTGCTATGTGGCCACCAGTCCCTTTCTTCTTGCATTTTTTTTTGCATAAAAAGCCTCTTCTCATTGTAAGAGTGGCTTTTATGGTACAGTAGAAGGTTAATTCACTAGTATACAGGTGAAATAGTTTTTCTAGTCAGTGTCTCTTTAACCCTTTCCATACCATGCTCATCGGGCCCCATCATTAGCCTACTAACGACAATATGAAATGCCACTTTCAATACCTTCTGCTCACGGACAAACCGCATCAGCGGACATGAAGTAGGAGATGTATATTTTTGTTTTCCAGTCAGTTTGCATTTTTCCTGCTTGGAAGCGATTTTTTATCGCACTCCAAAGTTTCCCAATCGTCAAAGCAAAAAGCAAGAATGGCCGCCTACAGAAATGGTGTGCGCACTTCAAAAGATTGCAGATCTTGCAATTCCACTGCGTCTGCAGCTGATTTTATTGATGGAACGAGCAGCAGCGAGTCTGAGGATGGTGCCTTCTTGTTGGACTTTGAATTGGAGAGTGACAAAACAAGCCTGGAACATCTGCTGCAGCCCGGTTAGTTTAGCTTGTTGCTTCGGCCTGTCTCTGTTGTCCTTTGGAGTGCTTGTTTTGTGTTCTTGATATTATTTATTTCGTTGACCGAGTATCCACATCATTTGGGCATGACTCCTTGCCACCTGCGCAGCAGAGAGTGTTCTGCCCGGCACAGGAACCGGGCATTCATTTCGGCATGCAAGTCATAGATGTTTTCAGGCTGTTTTTCACAGTGGAGGTGATCGTCAAGATCTGCGAAAACACTAACAAATATGCCAGGCCCACGAACCTGGAGAAAACAACCTACAGTGAAGCAGACGGGTCCTGGAGGGAGGTCACTCCCGCAGAGATGATGATATTTATAGGCGTTCTTCTGTACATGGGAGTAGTCGAGCTGCTGTGGCTACACCTTCACTGGAGCACATCAAGCTTGTTTTCTGGTCCAATTCCACCGAAAATAATGCCAAGAAGACCTTTCGTGGCACTGTTGGGGATGCTGCACGTATCCAACCCAGACAATGAGGTATGACGCACCGGGGCGAAATTGGACAAAATTTCGTAGTTGCTACAGCACATGAACGGATGATCAGCGAAGTTTTTCCAGCCACACTGGGAACTTTCTGTTGATGGAATGGATGGCTAAATCAAAGGGGTGCTCCAGAATCCGGCAATGTATTCGAGATAAAGTGACCAACTGGGGCTTCAAATTAGGGGTGCTCGCAGACCCTAAAACGGGGTATACAATTCAATTCTTTGTATACACTTTCAAACGTGAAATGCCCAGTGCCAATGGCTTGGCCTATAATGTAACCCATCTCTGCAATCTCTAACTTGACCAGGGATACTGTACCTATGTGGATAGCTTCTACACATTGGCTTCGCTGTTTCGGCACTTGCCTGAACGCAAGACAGTGGTGTGTGGTACAGCATGTAAAGACTGCTGTGGATTTTTGATGAAGCTGAAAGAGACCAGCAGGGAAAAGAAGGCCAAGCGAGGAGATGTGCGTTGGCTTTGGGACAATGGCATTCTTTACCTCCAATGGAAATATTGACGGGCGGTGCATGGTGAACACTACGCATACAACAAGCCAGAAAGTGCTTGCCAAACGAGGGGGAAAAAAAAAAAAGGATGGACAATGGCAGCAAGTTTGCATTAAAAATACCATGGCTGGCCAACGAATACAAGGCAGGAATGCTTGGCGCCGACGAATCGGACCACTTGATTGGTTCGTACAATGTGCTACAGAATCCTGTTCGGTGGTGAAAAACCATTTTTTTTTCCATTGTACTGACATCGCTTGTGTCAATAGCTTTATCATTTTTGAGGCACACTGGAAGCTACATCCCGAGATTGCCGAGCTCAAAAGAATTGCCCGCTATGACCAGCTTGCGTTCAGAATGGCGCTAGTGAAACAGCTCCTTGAACTTGAGGATACCGTATTTACTTGCATAATGATCGCACTTTCTTGTAAAAAAAATTGATGCAAATTCAGAGGTGCGATCATTATGCAGATTAAATTTCCCACGAAAATGAACATTTTCTTTTTTCATCCCGCATTTGCTGTGGGATGACAAGCAGGCGGCTGCCGCTGTCAGTGCGGGACACCAAAACAGAAATGGTGGCCGGCGGAGCAGGCCGAACGCGATAATTTTTCTTCTTGTGAGTACATTACGCGCATTGAAACAGTTTCTTCCATATCAGTAATGAATAATATTGCTAATATCGGCAAGCTTGCGACAATAACGTAGCCATGTCCACTTCGAGGGGAGAGAAACAGAGATGGGCGCGCTTAGCTGCCAGTGACATAGAAACACATGGTGGGCATGCTGCGGGCATGTTTCCGCTAAGGGTGGACGAATATCTTAGCTGCATTACAAGCGTCAGCATATGGATAGGGTACACTTCTAACGTATCAGTGTAAATGTGGCCAATATCGTTGCCGCTAGCGATTTGTTGCATGCCCACGAGTGCAGACGAGAAGAATAGAAAGGTGCCCTTTATGTTGTTGTTGACCAAAACCCATTATGAAGCCTACAAATAATAAAGCCGAGGCAAGTTTGGTTGCAGCTTCTTTTTTTCATGGAAGTGCGGAAAGTGATGAAAGGAATGAAATGGGGCATCTACTTATTAACGTTGGGTGTGTGCAGACAGCTTGGTATGTCTTCAAGAGTCGTTCGCGTAGCATTCGACGGATGGTAAGCGCGATCATTATTATCTAGACTTGGCACATGACATATCGCTGCAACAGGTTCAGGGTGCGATCATTACACGAGAAAAATAAAAAATTGGATTTTGACGAGAAAATTCAGGCGTGCGATCATTACGAGAGTGCGATCATTATGCAAGTAAATACGGTATATTACCAGTTTGCGCACACCCACCACCTCAATCAATTGAGCACCAGCCTGCCAAGATGGGACCTATAGACACTATAGGAAGTGCTACCAAGACAGGAAAACCCAGCAGAAAACAAGAGTTTACTGCAAGACATGCAACATTCCAATATGCTTTACATCGAGGAACTGCTTTGCCGCATGGCATGCCCAACTGTAGTGCTTGCATGTGAATTTTTGTAGTGGGAGACCTAGTCTATGGAACATACAGATTTTTTTTTGAACTAGTGCCTATTAGACGCACTTTATTTTGTATATTTCAGAATATTTGTAACATTTCCTTTTTAGTAGATACAAGTGTGTCCTTACGAATTTTGTTCAATTTTATTCAAAAATCTCGATTCTGGCAATTTATATCTTTTTTTTTACATATCTCCTAAATAAAACTTTTATGCATAAAAAGTGCATTCATTCAGCTTTTTGTTTATGTATTACACAAAGTATAGAGTACAGTAATTCCTCCAGAAAAAGAAATCTGGCGTAACATACAAAAAACACAATTTTTCCTATGGTATGGAAAGAGTTAAACTAGTAATGGAGAGTTTATGCGGCCCACCAAACCGCTTTGCAGCCATATGTGGGATCCAACTTCAATAAAAGAACAGTAAAAGAATCTTTGGCCACGTGACTTTGTAACACGTGATGCGACAATCACTGCCCTCTGTTTGAGAGCAAGTGACCATCAGCTGCCCTCTGTTTGAGAGCAAGTGACCATCAGATTCCTTCTGCCTATGTGGATTTGCAAGTCTAACAAAGAAGATGCAGGACGATGTGACGACAACCTACTTGGCGAGCTGTCATCCTAACATTAACTTTGAAGAACAAGGAGCGAGCGGAGTGGTGACTGCAGCAGTCCAGCCCATTCGTGAACGAGCACATTTTCACACTCCTGGCTCACTAGCCAAGCTGCCAGAGATTCACAGCGATGATTACAAAGTGTGATGATGGCGATGATGTTGCAATGCTCCTCTTTAGCAAAAGCCGCCTGCATTACTTGGTGCTATGTTGCTTATATTAATTGCGTTACATTTGGTGGAGTTGCTGGGCGATTTCTGTAAGCAACAGAGCCCTAAGAAAACCCAGGCGATTTCGACTAAACAGGAGCTCTGGTATAGCAGCCAATGACTTGAAGCACTTCCTCTTCACTACACGAAGGACGATACCTCACAGTGCACTCTGAGCCAATGCAAATGAAGATGCAATGGTGTGAAAAAGAAACCACAGCGCAATACTGCGCTTTCATTACCAATGCACAATTTTCACATGCACGCAAGCAACCTCCCCCCCACCCTCTCCTCCCCCTATAACTTACCCTGGGCCAGTTTCTTTAGCAATCTTCAGCCTAAAGTCGATCGTGTTGAGATGTGGTGGCTTCCACTTGAGCACGTCATTGGCACGGCCACAGACGTATGGCTGCAGGGAACCGAGTTTATTATGACAGCTTACTTTACATCACATGCACCACAAGCACAACAATAAAGCCAGTATGGATTCACTGAGACTGCCTCCCAAGGATAGCACATATACCAGTCATAAAAGCAACAGAGCTGCAGAGAAACATGTAAACATCAGGCACAGGTCTCAACACACCACCAATTTTCAAGCAGCGCACTCAAACCTTGTTACAACTAAGTTGCATCGAGCACAAAAATACCTTTGTTATATCCAATACAGTAGAACCTCATTGATACAACCCCCTTTCATTGGTAAGGTTTCTCCACGCCAAGGTTCTCGATCGAGAACACAGATGATGACACAATACAGTTAGGCTTCTTTTTTACCAGCTTACATGTTCCCTGAAAACACAATTTTTTGGCACCAATGTTCAGTACATCGCCAGACCGCTATCATATGATATGTTTTCCGACCTCTAGATCCTATGTAAACAAGAGGGGGCATAAAGTGTGCGCGACTGCAAACAGTAATGGCTCACTGCAGCAGCTAACCCATAGTACTTGGGTGCTTGTGCAACATCAAAACACTGGTGCGCACTCAGTTTCCTATTCCAGTACCAGAAAATGTAAATAAAAATCTCCTCCATGCCGCATTTAAAGCTATCAACACCAACCCAAACACGATAAGCATCTTCATTTATCTGTTTCACAGCACGTGTGGCATAGTGCCATTGTAAGCATACTGCACGCCTTTAGTAGGTGATAAGCGGAATACTTCGCCATTCTTTGCAGCCTCTTTGAGTGAAACCCGTCCAATGATGCATCTTTTGCAGAATTGAAAGCAGGTCACAGTTGCCACATTGGCTGAAAAAGCTAAGTGCTGTGCTCGTGCACCGTTTGCACAGCCAGGAATGGCCCGGGCACAAAGACAGCTCACCCATTCACATTGCACCTGCACCACTTATACTGGTCTGTTCAACAGCCACTATGATGGTGTCGAGGAAGCGCAAGTCTTGGTCCCTCAAGAAAAAGCTGAACATACTCGAGCGCAAGTCTTGGTCCCTCAAGAAAAAGCTGAACATACTCGCAGACATCGAACATGACCCAAAGAGAAAGCCCATAGACATCACCTGTGAACTTGGACTGCCAGCGTCAACTGTCAACATGCACGACCTGCTTGGCCAACAATTTTGACTTCACTCGCGCAATGTGTTGGGGTCCCATGAACTTCTGCGGTACTGTGTGAAGCCAACAGCCAGCTGATATACATTAATGTACACCCGTAAGCAAAAGTATACGGACCAGGGATTGCCCAATAAAACTCATTTTCTCCTTTGTCTGTGAATGCAACCTGACATTAAAGACTGCAGTCCAAACTTGGCATTCCGAATTTTTGAGTGCACTCGTCAATTTCCGTTTATGCATGTTAATTACGCGTCTGTGGTCCGTATACTTTTGCGCACAGGTGTACACCATCTTTCTGAGTGGTAAATGTTGGAGGTGACGTGAATGCGTGCTGCCGTGCACATGCCATATTTCTGCATGTATAACCAGCACCAAAAACGAAAAAAAAAAAATTGAACAGTAAAGTCGGAGTGTGAGTTAAATATGAACTTCACCATGATATGTGGCTTCCCGGCAGCGCTCCTCGTGCTGCCATTAAGCCACACCTTAAGGCAAGGTTCTCTGCCATTCAAAGTTTCATTATCTCCCAGGGAAACCCACCCTCTCCACACCCCTATATGTTGAAGCCCCTTTCTCCCCTCCTTCATCGTTGCCCATTCTCCTCCTCTTTACGGGTCGTTATTTTGGGTTTAGCTGTTAGTAAATAGCGCACACGGTGCCAGCGAACTTGAATACAGTTCACGATAAACTGTGCTCAACTACTGCTCATCACCACAGCAGAAGCTGAAGATCATCAGCGTAGCCAAAGAGGGTTTGAAAAGAGCGTTCACTGAAGATACGACGTGGATGAGTCGTGCATCCATGAAGATGTGAGTGTTGTTGTATGCAGGTTTACACCCCAAGATTATTTTTCTTTCTTTCCGGGCTGTTGTAAGGGGGGGTCAGGCGAAAAGATACGGTGTACATGGCCCATGCACTAGGAGATTACAAGTGGATGGAGTGAGTTAAGAAAAGTGGCTTCAGTGCATCACACCCAGTGCACCCAGTGTTAGATGTCACATGACCTGCTAAGTTTTCGAGACGTGGCATAGTTGTGCATGGAATGCTCATTTTGGAACAAGCACACGCGCTTCCCGCTTCTGACGCCCCTCATCAAGCCAGCTCGCAGTCATCGTGCTCCGTACATAGTGCATCAATCCTTGCAGTCATTGAGTGAACTGTTTTTATGTGTGTTTAGGCATGTTATACCACACATTAGTTAGCAAGCAGACACTTCCTGCAATTTACACTGCCCATAAGACTATGAGTCTTACTTTGTCAAAAAGCAAAATAGTTTGCTATCTCTATCAATGCATCGCCCTGCAGATGAAACTGTGACATCTTTTTATGAATTGAGCACTTAGTTTTCTCGGCACGGACGTTTTTTCGCGAATTTTTTCCCACCACATTTGATTGAGGTTAAAGTGAATTCGTCATAAGTGTTTATCCATTACGCAATAAAATATTGGTGTGGCGACAGACTCTGTGCAGCCTCCGCCTTGTTATTATCCGGCCCAGCATAACCCGGCTACACGCTGGACTGCGTTACCGATAAAACATCGCACCAGCGCTGCGTCACCCGAGGTATGCGTCACCGATGATGGCTACAAAAACAGGCTGCCCGGCTGAGAGGCGTTGCTTTTTTCCTTCCACTACCGAGATGAGCGTAGCGTTGGTATCATGGAGGAAGGAAACTCAGGAGAGGCCCTGACGTCACTCTTTGTGAAGCTAAAGTGAAGCCGGAAGCTGGCATTGCTCATGGCGTTGCTCCGCCTATCGGGCCAGCTTTCCTCTCTTGCTTACATTTCTCGTGAAACCACGCTGCACTGCGCGCAACTGTGCCGCTCGGACCCGCGCGCTCCGCAGCAATACTAAGCAATCATTAGCACGTTCGCATGATTCCGCCAAAGAGGGCAAAATTTCCCGCGGATATTCCTTCGTCCGTTGCCATTGCCGTGGCGCGGTACATTGCGTACAGCGTTGCATGTGCATTCATTTCACGAACTTTAGTTCCTCCTGTCTCACCTGGCCACAGCAACATCCGGGAGAGCATGGTCCAGATAACGCAGCGAAACAAAACACGGAGACCAAAGCAAACCTTCCCGCACGGCGCCTTTGCCACGGTACAAAACCTACGAAGCAACATGTGTGAGCGCACAGAACCAAAACAGAGCTGCCATTGTGGCCCGAAAGGCGTGGCCGCTACGGCAAAGAAATAAAAAATCAGCAAAAAAGAGGCGAACCTACTACGTCACTTCCTCCACACTTTTTTTCTAGCGCGCGGAGGGGGTAGGGCCTCTCCTCAGTTTCCTTCCTCCATGGTTGGTATGCTCGTCCGTCGCCATCGCTAACCGAACAAACAGTTGTTACATTTTTATGTTGGAATTCGCCCTTCGGCAGACGCGACATTCCACATCGGTGACCCAGACGTGACGAAACCGACCAGAGGGCTGGAGGAATGCTCCGAGCAGTGAAGTGACATGCCTGGCGACTTTAGCGCACTGGCATTGAATGCAGGAGTGCGCCCAGGTGCGGAAATCTCGCTGCAAGGAGGGCCAGACATAGCGGCCGGCCACGAGGCGTGTAGAGGCACGTATGCTGGGATGGCTGAGATTATGTAGCTGGGTGAAGAGGCCACGGCGATGGGAAAGGGGCACGTAAGGCCTGCTTCGTGCTGTTGACATGTAGCAGTAGATAGTCGTCGATCCAGGTATGGAGACTTGTTGCAGTTGTAGTGATGACCCGCCCTTGAGAAGTTCCTGCAGTTCGACGTTCGTAGTCTGAGCCTCGGCGAGGACGTCAGCTGTTATCCGTGAGGAGCTGACAGCTGCCACACGCGAAAGTGCGTCGGCGACCACGTTGTTCTTCCTGCTGATATGTTGGATGTCGGAGGTAAACTGGGCAATGAACGAGAGCTGGTTCTGCGGGACCGGTGGAAGTCTGTCGCGGCGTTGAGAGAAGGCCTAGGTCAGAGGTTTATGGTCGGTGTAAATAGTGCAGTGCTGTGCTTCAAGAATGAGGTGGAAGTGTTGAACTGCTTCGTATGTCACCAGACGTTCTCTGTAGTAAGCTGGCGAACTTGACGGGGCGGGGGTTGTGGTATCGTCGGTCGGACTGGCCGGAAGGGGCCATTTTCCGAGCTGAGAGTTTCTTGGAGAAGAACGCCAAGGGATGCCAGGTGTTGTCTACGCATTGCATAAGGGCGGCAAAGACAGCGAAGCTAGAGGCGTCCGTGAAGAGCCCCAAGGGAGTGTCTGGCACGGGATGGGAGAGAAGTGCGGCGGTGCAGAGAGGAGCTTTACATTTTTTGAAAAGTTGTGTTAAAGCGAGTGTCTACGTGACTGGTTGGTTTCCTCGTAGATCAGCGAAGGCATCATGGAGGGGAGCCTGGTAGTCGGCTGCGTGTGGCAAGAAACGCCTGTAAAAGTTCAGCATGCCGAGGAAACGGCAAAGGTCTTTAGCGGTGATGGGTTGAGGGTAATTTTGCAGGTCTGAGATGCGTTGAGGCAAAGGTCGAGTTCCTTCTGATGAAACTTCATGGCCGAGAAATTTGACGACTGAAGCGCCGAGTGTGCTCTTTGGGACATTGACAAGTAGGATGTGGTTATCGAGGCGTTGGAAGAGTAGACGAAGGTGCCTGTGGTGTTCGTCGGCGTTGCGGGAAAAGACCAATATGTCATCAAAATAGACAAAACAGAAGTCGAGGCCGCGGACGACTTCGTCAATGAAGCGTTGAAAGGTTTGTCCAGCAGTCCTCAGGCCAAAGCTCATGAAGGGAAACTCGAACAAGCCGAAAGGGGCAATGATTGCAGTTTTCAGGACGTCGTTCGGATTGACGGGTATCTGTGTGTAGGCCTTCACCAAGCCTAGAACTGAAAAAACGTGGCAGCCATAAATGCGATGGGCGAAGTCCTGTACGAGGTGAACAGGGTACCTGTCCGGAATGGTGTGGGCGTTGAGGGCACGGTAGTCCCCACACAGCCGCCAGCCTTCGGTCTTCTTCGGGACAAGGTGAAGTGGGGAGGCCCATGGGCCGTCGGAGTGGCAGGCGATTCACTCACGGAGCATGGCTTCGAACTCAGCTTTGGTTATGCGCATGATGTCCGGGGCAAGGTGACGGGCACAGCAGAAAACCGGGGGGCCTGGGATGGTCCGGATGTAGTGCACAGTGGTGTGCTGCACATCATGTGGCAACCCGCTAGGGCGTGTCAAACCGGGAAATTTGGCGAGGATGGCATTGTAGGGTGAATGATTTTCAACACCGAGTACTTTGATGCTTGGCTGGTGGGTAGTCCTTCGCTGTCCTGGCAAAGAATATCCCGCTGTCGCGTCGATGAGAGAGACGTGGTGGCAGTCCGGAAGGAGGTTGTTGTACGCCAAAAAGTCTGAGCCGATGACTGGCTCGATGACGAAATTCCAATGAAGGTCACGGCGTAGGTTGTTAAGCTGGACGTGCAGGCGGAGCGAGCCGTAAGTCTTGATTGTGGACCGGTTTGCCACGCTAAGCTCGAAAGACGTAGGGGGACAGGTACCTTGAAGATGGGCTCATGGGTAGCAGCAAATGTTGGAACCGCTGTCGACAAGGAACTGCTGCTTTGTAATTTGGTCAGTGACGAAGATGTGACGGCCTCCAGGTTGGCAGCTCGCAGCTGTGTCTACGAGCTGCCGTTAGCATTTCCCTTATGTCCAGCGGAGCAGGGTGGTCGACATTGTCATGCTCTGTCCCCGATGCGTTGATGGTAGTAGCACCAGACATCGTCACCAGGCTGCTGCGACGGGGTGCTGTTACAGTCACGGCTTTGCGTGTGGCGCGTTGGAAAGTGTAGATCCAGACGTCGTGCCACTCGCAAAGCTGTGACCTTAACTCTTTTCAGCTGGGCAGCCTGTTTTTGTAGCCACCGTCGGTGACGCATACCTCGGGTGACGCAGCGGTGGCGCTATGTTTTATTGGTAACGCAGTCCAGTGTGTAGCCGTGTTACACTGGGCCGGATGATAACAAGGCGGAAGTATATGCGCAGAGTGTGTCGGCACATTGGCAAGAAAGATTTTATATTTGCTTCATTTTGCTCATGTTTGTTATGTGTGGGGATTAAAGTGTGCCCCGGCGCCCTTGCACAGGCATATAACTAGTCTATCTTTCCAATGCCTCTCCCCTTTCCACTCGCAGTGGTGGTCCAGCCAGCCTAGGATTTGGAGCAATGACCTATGGCACTGCCCCAGTCTGGCTTGATCCTCCATGCCCCATGGCAGTGCCCAGTGGTCTCCGGCAAAGGCTTGGTTTGAGGACAATGGCTGTCCTATGCTATGTGGACGACCTCACCTTCACCGATGGCAATAATTAACAAGCTCGTTCTACACTACGGAGACAGCCCCTCAACAGAGATGCCAGCAGTCCATCGGGCCACAAGAAATGACAATACCGAAGCAGATTTGTAAGCATCACATTGTGCTCGATTTATTAGGACATTTAGCAGGAAATGCGAACTGGATTGTTTAGGGACTCGTGACAGATGTTAGTGGGAAAGTGTAGAGACCAAACTCCCACCAACTCAGTGTGACCACATGTGCGGTTACATGAATTTGATGTGGGCTTGTATATTGTGTGTTAATATTGCAAGTGTGTCTTGTATGCAGTTGCCTATTTCATGTCTTGTGCACCAGGAACCATGACACTAGTGTTGATCCTTTCCGGACGCACTTGTACATTGCGAGTTAATAATGTAAATGTGTCGTGCATGCCGTTGCCTATATTCATGTCTCGCGCACTGGGAACCGTGACACTTGTGTTGATCCTTTCTGGACGCTAAGCCATATGCAGTGCCTCATGCTCGCACACGGTCGTACTGCACTGAGCCCCACTTATCGGAGGCCCAAGCCAAAAGAGGCTGTCTGAGCTCTTGTAAATGGGCCAATTTTGATTATCATGAGAGCAAGCTGCATGTACTCGCGATGTTCTAGCGGTGCACATGACACAATATGGCCGCCAAGGAATGAGTCAGAAACACAGAGCATTACGGTATCGGCTGGTGCAATTGACGAGATTGCTGAGCTTCGTCCCTGAGCGGTATTCTTGGTTGTCGATCGCTTTTGAGGCTGTCACTATGCAATGTTTCATGGGACCCGGCACTAGACATGTCAGCATTCACAGGCAACGACATTCTCGCCACCATGTTGAGACTGCACGCTTGGCACTGCATGAGGAATACTGTCGGAAACGTCCAGTGCCAAGTCGTGCGAAATCTTGCAAAACTGACCATATCCTCGAATTTAGCACTGCTGTGTGTTTGTTGGGCGTGATGATATGTGGACTTGGATAACATTCTAGTGCCAGCAGACAAGCACAAAAGGGGGACATAGTGGTGTCTGTGTCTCCCTTTCGTCCTTGTCTGTCAGTTCTAGAATGTTATCCAAGTATCCTCAAAAGTGACAAGTCATGAACATGGCCCCTGCAGCGGACATAATATAGTCTGATGATGAAGACAAAACGTTGACTCGCCATCCTGGCCCTGCAAAAGTGCTTGTCCAGTGAAGCTGTTCAAAACCACCACTACAACTGTTGAGGGTGGTATGCAATGCTTCATTGCTCAATTCCTCCTCCAGTGCATTATTCATCCACAGAAGAATGTGGACGTGCAGAATTTCCCTGTGCTAAAATTCCACTGCAATCAACCAGTGGCAGCATGCTGCCACTGGTAGTATGCCGTGCACTCGCCGCCATCGTCAAGATCCCTGGGTGATTCCGCTGGCAGCTGTACGAACTGTCCCATCTCCCTTCCGGATGACTCTCTTGATCTGACCGCCACCACACGTGCCTGGAGCCCGGGCATAGCTGGCACACTGAACCGTCCATTCACAATCAAGCCCAGTCCCATGACGTCAACGATCATGCCTATAAATTCCAAGCCGGATCCTTCCTTCTTCAGTGGGCAAGGTGGCAGCATTACGAGCATCATGCTTACCCGCTGCCTATTTCTTACGCAGGTATGTTACTTTCAGAATGCCCGCTGCATTCGCTCTGATGATCAATTCTTACTGCTGCTCCCTTGCCCACACCATTCTCGCAGATGCTTTACTTATGTTTTTTTGTACTCGCAGCTTGCTGTTTGTATTAGTAGATTGTTACAGAGTGGTGACGTTGAAAGCAATTCTGGTCCTCACTCCCAAAAAAATCCGAGCCTTTCGCAAGGTTTTGACGATCAACCATCGATGTCTGAAATGCTCGCTGAGCCCTTGAACGGACAGAAAAAATAAGCTGAGGACATCGCTGAAATGAAGAACTTTCAACAATCTGGTAATACACGTTTTGAAACTATCGAATCGCGTCTGGCTGCTTTGGAGTCCTTGTCACATAAGCCTGCCGTTCCAAACGGCAGCCTTAACAGTGAACTCGCACGTCTAACAAACAAAATTCACAACCTTTCAACTAAAAATGTTGAATTAGAAAACCGTGCTCGAACGAACAATTTAATCTTACACGGTCTGCCAGAATCCTCTGATGAAGATAATAAACGCCTGTCCTCAGACATTGCAAAATGGTTTGAGGATAAACTTAAAATGAGCTGTCCTCAAATAGAAAGATGCCATCATCTTGGCCTTCACGTGACCGTCCGCGACCGGTGATTATGAAACTTCTGGACTATCGGGAGAAAGTTTCGGTGTTAAAAGGTGGTCACAAGCTAAAGGAAACCGATTACAGTATTTCGGAAGATTTTTCACTATGCGTCCGGAATATCCGCAAAAAACTTTGGGAAGCGTCTGAGAGCTTTAGGAACAACGGGTGCACGGTCCGCATACGGTTTGACCATATATTTATCGATAAAGTTCGCTATAACTGGAATAGCGCTTCTAATACATTAGAGAAAATACATCGTAACACAGCACTAAATAGCGTCACAGCTGCCTCTCCGCCTTGACTCCTTCGTCGCAAAACCAATGACCTCCGTGTATTAAATATTAACGCAAGAAGCCTTCTAAATAAATTTTCCAACTTCATCACTCTAGTAACTGCTCATTCCCCCCATATTATAGGCATTATGGAAACATGGCTACATGACGGCATATACGACTCCGAAGTTGCGTTAAGTGGATACACGTTGGTAAGAGTTGACAGACCAAATGGTAGAGGTGGCGGTGTCGCCCTCTATATACAGTCGCACCTGAAGTTTTCAGTTCTTGAAACCCCATGTGAAATTGAATTGCTTTTGTGCAAGATTCATTTGGAGTGTTCTACCGGCCTCTTGGCTCTTGTGGTGGTCAGTTCGGTTTTCTTAGCAACATTTTACATGATTTGAAATCATCAAATATAATACTTATGGGAGATTCTAATGCGCCAGGCATTCACTGGCCTTCTCTCACCATTACCGGCTGCGACGTGTCACTCTCAAGAAAATTATTGCGCCTTTCCCTATCACTCGGTCTTAAGCAGATTGTCCACGAGAACACCAAGGAAACGGCTGCCCTAGATTTAGTTTTCCTTGGCTCAAGCCTTTTAGAAAGTGGCTTCCAGAGCTGCGTTACTGATGGGATTTCTGACCACAAAGCTGTACTGTTCTCGGTTTGCTGTATTGTTCCCAAACCGCAGATTGAGTACTGCACTTTTCATGATTTTAGCCGCGCCAATGATGCTGCAATTACCGAAACACTTAGTGAATTGTTTGAGAAGTTTCATGAATTATCTTTGAACAATGATGTCGATGTTGCTGTAGGGTTTTTTGAGAATATTGCTGAAACATGTATTAACCAGTTTGTTCCCCTGAAAACAAAAAAGAAAAATATTAATTCCCCGTGGATGACAAGAGGACTACTGCATTTATTGCGTCGTGTTTCGCGATTGTGCAAGTCTAAAAGAAATGGTAATCCTGACAAAATTGCAGAGTTCAATGATGCCAAGAAGGAAGTTTGCCAGAAACTAACATCTGCCAAGGATTTCTACCATGCTGTTACTTTGCCAAAATTAATAAAAACAAGCCCTCGTATGTTCTGGAAATTGATGATGCCAAGTAACAGCACTACTAAGTTTAGTTGTTAAGGACGTTGCAGTTTCAGATTCACTCACGATTGCTTCCGCTTTTAACACCTATTTTCATACCGTGTTCACACAGGATAACTCTTCACTTCCACCTTTTAGCTGTGACTCATACCCTCCTATTGAAGACATCGTCGTCTCTAGTTCAGGTGTTCTGAACATGAGCCTCCATTTAGATACTAAAAAGAGCTGCGGCCCAGATGACATACCCAATTCTTTCCTCATTCGCTACTCCCTTTGGACAAGCAGATACCTCTCCGTTATCTTCCGTAAAACATTATCCACCTCCACTGTTCCCCAATCCTGGAAGCTTGCTACGGTCATTCCGATATACAAATCCGGTAATGCTCAACTGCCCACTCATGCAAGTTACTCGAACATATAATTTTTAAGCCCATCACGGAATTTCTTGAAAGCCACAATATCCTATCCAATTATCAACATGGTTTCCGTCGTGGATATAGCACCATTACCCAACTAATCGAATTCACGCACAATATTTGTCAGTCATTAGATTTAGGCGGACAGATTGGCATTTTTGTTGACTTATCCAAAGCTTTCGACACCGTCCCACACCCAAAACTCCTCTACAAGCTTAACTCCATTCTAAATAACCCTTCTCTGGTTGGTTGGATACATAGCTTCCTAACCCAGCGTTCTCAGTCTGTGCACTTTAACGGCTCTATTTCCTCTCCTGTCAGTGTTTCATCCGGCGTCCCACAAGGTTCTGTTTTAGGCCTGCTTCTTTTCTTATTATATATTAATGACTTGCCGCATTGCATGTCTGTTAATATTCATCTTTATGCTGATGATTGCGTCCTCTATCATAGTATTAACACACCAATGGATCATGATTTACTTAATGACTCCTTTGCAAAATTTTGTAGGTGGTGCAAGGAATGGAAAATGAACATTAATTTCTCTAAAACTGTTCCCATTTCCTTCTCCAGACGGCCATCTCCATCACTTTTCACGTACAATTTCCATGGTCAAGATTAAAAAGAGTAACCGAATTTAAATACCTTGGTCTTCATTTCTCCCATGACATGTCATGGTCGAAACACATTGACATCATATGTAACAAAGCTTTTAGACGTCTCGGTTACCTCCATCGTTCATTGTGTAAGGCTCCAAAGGGTACCAAACCGATGACGTATAAAACACTTGTCCGCCCCATTCTTGATTATGGCTGCATCATATGGAATCCTCATAAGAAATCCGATATTAAAAGTTAGAATCAGTCCAAAAGAAATCAGTGCGCTTCATTTTTCGCAACTATAGCCAAGATTTTTCCCCTTCTTCCCATTATACAGCTACAGGTCTTACAGTTCTTTCATCTCGCCGCCGCTTAGAATGCATGAAATTTTTACACACGCTGATTCATTCTGAGCGCCTTGTTACACTAAATAATTATTTGAACTTTAGTCCACCTTCTATCACTAGGAGTTCTCATAATCTCAACCTTATCTTTTTCTTTTGCCAAACGGAGATGTTCAAGCACAGCTTCTTTCCATTGGCCATTAAGCTCTGGAATTCACTGCCTCGAAGCATCCGCTCTTTACCTACGCAAGAATTTTTGAAAACAATTACATATACTTGTTATTCATGTTTTTTGTGCCTGTATCTCGTTTTCTTGCTTTCCTTTTTTTTTCACTGCCCACTGCTGCAATAGCCTCACCGAGGCTGCAGTATGTATGAGTAAATAAATAAATAAATAAATAAATAAATAAATAAATAAATTTCTTTTCCCTTTGCCGCTCCTCATATTCACGTTGCTACTCGAGAGTTTTGAACTATGCGTTTCCTACCCATAACGGTGCTGCAACAACAATGAAATCAGTTGCTAGGCTGGTTCTTCTATATATGAAAGGCTAGTGACGTCACTCCCCATGTTGCAAGCTGCTGTGGCGATGGCAGCTTGCGCAACAGTAATCTTTACCGGGAAACATATGCAGGGAGTACTACATGCTTTGCATTGTTCGCAGGAGCGCCTCATCATCAGTTATGTGGTTTGGATGCTTGTTTTGTGCTTGTTCTTTATTCAAGTGAATGCGTGATACCAAAGAATGTATGCACTTTTCACTTCAACTGCTGAAGGTTTCTTTTTTTAATGAGGACACCACCGTGAAGAATTCCGACCACCTAGAGGTTGAGATCTTTTACAGCTTAACAGTAAAAAATCTGCGCACAAGCATAATTACTTCCTGCCTCACACTCTATAAAGTGGCTGCCACTGTTGGTAACCAGATGTGCAATCATGTGTCTATCAGCAGAATGCCACAGGGGTGGGCAGCCATGACTCAATCTTATAAACTGCTAAGACAGCTCATATTCATAAAGAGTTGTATAGAAAAGGAGGCCACACTTGTACACCTGCACAGGTTGCACAACTTGCCCGGAGAACTGCAACAAGGATCACTCACGTCCATTTTGGGCTGGAAGATGAGGCCATCCAACTCGTGAGGCATGCTCTGTGCAAACTTGTCACTCAGCAACTGTAAACAGTGGCAGTAGAAAAAACAAACTCCTGAAAGCACAATACATGCTTGGAAATATAAGCAGTCTATCAGAGCTTACTAAATGCAGTGGTCAGTGGAGTGTTAAAATGGCAAACAGTTTGCTAACATCAATCACTATTTCACTCGATTCATGCTACACATTTGCTATTCAAGGTCTTCAGACATCCAGAATTTACAAATAACATTTTAAATTGATAGATCTACACAATATCGATTTCTCAGTCCTGACAGCATAGGATGAAAGGCGACAAAATGGCTTATATAAAAGATACCTCCAAATCGATGACACTGATGTACCGGCGCCTAACTTATGGTGCAAAATAAAAAAAACAAATTGAACTTTGGCCTTTATTTTCACATCCAGTAAACAACCTCTCACCGCAAAACTTGCAAATGGTATGGAGTTCTGAAAGAATACCTTGTTAGTGGGAACTGATTTAGTGTTTCTCTTTAGTACAGTCGAATCCGACAATATCGAACCCGTTCACATCGAATTATTCTATATATCGAACAATTTCTGGACACGGTATAATTACAATGAGTACACATAACAAAAGTTACGCTTACATTGAATAAAAAAAGCAGCGACTCCCTATATATCGAACGTCGAGCGGCGGGAAAGTGCCCCCAGAAGTTAGCTTTCCCTCGCGGTAGCGGGGAAACCTGGCGGCGCGGCTCCATCCAACTGCTCTCCCTACCATGACCGCGCTACCTCGAATGAGCCGTCAACGGCCCCTGCAAAAAATGATCCTGGGCCGCCCGCAGCGCTTGCCAAGACAGTCAATCGGAGGCGCTCGTGCCCTTGTCGTGCAAGATGGCGAAAGTTCGAGTTGTCTCGCTGATTTTCCGGTTTGTTGTCTGTGCGCCTTGTGGGCCTTCTCCCGCAGTGTTGCCGTGATGGAGCGGCAGAATTTGCCTTTCGTCATGAAGCATGAAATCAGAAATCGGGTCCAATGCGGTGAGAGATCGGATGTCCCCGCAGCATGAATGATTCCGAGGAGCACTCTCAGCACGATTTTGAATAAGGGGGAGATTAGGGCTAAAGTGGTCAAACTCGCGACCCGGTGCCCGTGGTGCCCCATGCGTATGCACGGCCATGTGCAAGTGGTTCATCCAAAATTGCTTCAGCCGTGGCAGCTTCCGTGCACTTGGTGATGACTGTAAATTCTCATGAATGCGATGCAGCCGTTGCCGGTGTTACCGAAGTTTGGAGCGAGCTGTCAGAATTTCCGGAAGCTGTTGACGAATCCACGGTGGATGAGTTTGTGATAGCAAATGATGGTGTCGCGACCACGGGTGAGTCCGAAAACGTAGACTACATTGCCGACATCGTACTGAGCACAAGTGAAAGTGGACACAATGAGGAAAGCAACGACGGTCCTTTGCCCACATACTCCGAAGTGATTGGTGTGCTCGCACTAGTCCGGTGATTCTGTGCAAATGCACAAGGTTGCAGCCTCAGCTACTCCGACTCCTTAGACAATGTGGGGAAGTGCGTGCGTCGCAGGCAGCGAAATTGCCCAAGCAGAAGAAAATGCAGGCCTATTTCATGCGAAACTAAGCTAGTTTCTTCAAAAAAGTGATTTTATAAATGCTATGTGCTTTTATGACATCCAATTATTTAGCAGGCTTATATCGAATTATGCTCTATATCGAACTGATTGGCATTTTTTGCTAGTTCGATATAGCCAGGTTCGACTGTATCCGTTTAAGATTAAGGTTGTACTTGGACTGCACAATGCTTGTCCAAATGATTATTATTACTAAGGCTATGAAAATATCAAGAATACTGTATTGAATAATGATATGCAGATGTAGTTATCTACATGCTTCTTTCTTTTACTTTAATGCACTTTAACATGGCAAATGTGCTGCCAACAGTAAAAAGTTAGACTAATAAACCATTACAGTGAATAACAAGCATTTGTATTGGTGGTAACAGTCTGACCAACAACTCCCTACTGGCAGCCACAAGAACGGGTGAAAGAGGCAAGGAAAGCTACTTGCTTTAAACAACCTAATGGCCCTGTACTTGTGTGTTTAGATCTGCACCTTTCAGCAGAGTGGTAACATTCATTGGCATTGTTGTAACATTCATCGCCGATCACCCACACTCTGCACCAAGTCCCGAGTCCCACTAAGACACATATCGTGGTAAAGGATTGCCCATTACCCTATGCTAAAATTAAATCACAGGATCGTGATGTGTTGCACTAAGGGGGCCTGATGGGAACATGGTGGATAGCTGGACCATTTCCTTAGTGAGGCAACGTCCACACTCTGCACCAAGTCCCGAGTCCCACTAAGACACATATCGTGGTAAAGGATTGCCCATTACCCTATGCTAAAATTAAATCACAGGATCGTGATGTGTTGCACTAAGGGGGCCTGATGGGAACATGGTGGATAGCTGGACCATTTCCTTAGTGAGGCAACGTGAATGGGCATCACCTGTAGTGTATCGGACCATTGGTCCTCCACTCCTTATTGCAGTTGGACTCCTTTGCTAAATTACCCCCACTACCTTTCATTGTGCTAAGTTGTGCCCTTGCTGTTCATACACCCATGCCCCTTGTTACTGAGAGTTCCAACTTTGCTGCCAGTCTTAGTCTGGTGGCTGAGCCACAACAGGAGTGTGCTGAGTAACACAACATTTGACACGTATTCGTAAGTTAGACAGAAACAAACACTTCGCCAGAAATACATTCAATTTGTTTCAAATATAAAATATGCATATACAGACGAACCCACTTATAAAGTTACCAGTTTTAACAATTTATTGGTTATAACAATGAAAAGCTGCTGCACCATTACTTTTGTATGTTTTCTATGGGAAAATAACCCGCTTACTACAATGTCCCCCTGCCACATTATCGGTTATAACGATGATGTCTGGCTGCTGGGTGTTTGTGTCGAAAGGTAATGGAATGTGAAATCATTGAAAAGAAAAAAGAAAAAGTGAAATGCGAGCCGCTGCACGATCGCCTGCCACTCCAACTGCCGCCGTGCGCTTCTCTCCATGAAAGATGCACGCCAGTCTCGCGCGCACCTGTCCCGTCGCCCCTCCACCCCTCTGAACACGAGTGGGCTGTGCCTGTAACTCTGCGCCGTGCCACCCTCCGAAACATGAATGGACCGCGCCAATGCTCACAATGCTGCCGGCGCTACCCCCAGATTGTCCACTGGGCCATCCCAGTTGCTTCTTTATTCTATGGCCATCATTCTGTGCAATTCTGCTAACAGATTAAGTCGCTCGTGCTTGTCTTTGTTCGTTGCGTTGAAGTCGTTCTTCGCCACATTGTTTCTTAGCCTCATTTGACTCGCTGCCGAAACGGAAGATGGCTGATCCGCCCGCCGATCATAGGCAACGCACAACGTTGCCGGTGAAAAGAAAGCGCACTGCTATAGATTCGGAAACTAAGTGCTTCTAACTGATCAGGCGATCGATCGTCGCGAACGTGCTTGCATCGGATAGCGACAGTGACGGCCACGACGACAACGCCGATGCGGTAGGGCAGGCTATCTCAACATTGTCCGCGCAGGAGGTCCTGTAGACGATTCAGTCCCTCATGGGCTTGTTTTCGCAAGGGACCTTCTGTTTCACTATGTGGAGCACCTGGATGCCTTGGAGAAGGACGTCGGCAAGCTTCGCGTAAAGCAAGCAAGGCAGATGGACCGGCGGTTTTTTCGTTCAATCCAGTGGGAAGTATGTGATGACATGCTTGTGGCGATCACGTCCCAGCGTTTCTTCTGGATTTATTAAGCCAAGATGCTGCCGCGGCAACCTTCCTGCATTTTTTAAAAAGCGTCTTTTAGGGCAACCAAAGCAATACCTTGGCGGATCTCGCATGTCACTTGCTGCCTGTGACCCCTCTCTGCAGTTGTTATAGCAGTGCCATTCTTGAACACTGACAGTTGCGGCTTGTTAACACACAATCGGAGTGCACAGGAAGCAGAGTAAACTGTTATACGAGTCAACACAATCAGAAGCCAGATGGAGGACGGTATTGGGGAGGAGAACTGGCCTACCCGCTATTATAGTTTTCTCGGAACAGCTACGCCATCCCTCATTTTGATTTTTTTTTTCATGCAACCTGGTTATAACAATTAGTGGTATTGAATATTGTTATTCAATACCACTAATTGTCACTACCACTTGTTATGTCACTTTGTCAATACCACTTGTTATGTCACTTGAATATTGTTATAAGTGGGTTCACGTAGAATACTCGTGTAGAATAAGCAAAATAAAATAAATATAAGATATACTCAGGTTTTGAATCGAATATTTAATATATGACACGAATGGTAATCAAAATTTCCTAATATTTGCACAGCTCTA
Source organism: Dermacentor variabilis (assembly GCF_050947875.1). Classification (NCBI taxonomy): domain Eukaryota; kingdom Metazoa; phylum Arthropoda; class Arachnida; order Ixodida; family Ixodidae; genus Dermacentor; species Dermacentor variabilis. The sequence goes on from NC_134571.1 coordinate 136,315,048, forward strand.
ATTGTTACATTAGTACCTTCTCAGTGTCACCAAAAGTCACCCGACTTCATACTATAGTGTAGTTCACTAATAACGATATCAAGAAGAACGAAAAATCCGATCGCTATAACTAATCATCGATATATCTGGACTGCCGTTAAAAAAAGAAGCTGCCGAACAAACTTTTGTAGCTCTGAAACCAAATTTGCCACTTTTGATAAAAAATTAACGATGTAGAAAGTAGGCTGTGAAAAATAAAATGTTTATTTATACCTCTAGACAGCATCTCAAGCGTTAGGCACGCTGAAATAGTCAGAAATCTGCACTTGCTTTCGCGGAAGTTTCAGGTTCACAACTGTGGTGTGCATCAAAGTTCCAGATGCTGTGCAAACACTGGCGGTTCTGATATAGCGTGCATGAAATCAATGAGCGATTCGATCGACAACAGTGCACTTTGGATGAACATCGGGGTCGATGTCAAAGACAGCCCATTGTCAATTTTGTAGTCACTGAGCACGTGCTGGTGGGCTAGTTGGTTATACATGATTACAAAGAAGGTGCCAAATAAAACAATAGATGAAGGATGGGGACACGAGACAACCACGTGGTTAGTGTTAGTGCACCTACATGGTTGTCTCGCGTCTCCATCCTTCGTCTGTTGTTTTTTTTGGTGCCTTCTTTGTAATCTTGTAGTCACTGCTGTCGTCTGTTGCGACAGTGATCACCCTATCGGAAATCTCTTTGCAGAGCAAGGCAGCGCTATCTGCACTAAGAAACTCCTCCATTGAAGCACCACCTATTTCATCGTCAGTAGCGACGTGCTCTCAGAGTTCGCTAATGCCAGTTGCTTCTACCATGTTGGATTCACCCATGGGGGTTTTGTCCTGGCGCAAAAAGCCTGCCATTTCCAATGATCAGTATCGCCACTGGCTCTAGCCTTCATGATCGTGGTGCTCCCAGTTTTCTGAATCGTCGATATCACAGAGTGCGCAAGCTCCTACTTAGTCTTGCAAAATTTGCAGTTTCGTCTCAAGTGACACAGATTTGTGCTTTGACGGCTCACCTAACTCTGCTACCGCGGGGCACTTTCGTGCTTGCTGAGAAAGAGGGGGAGACTGTAGAAAGGTGTGCCGGCGCAGTTCACTTTTCATCCCCCCCATTTCTCTCTCTCCCTCTCTCTTCTATGGACGCTCACAGTAAAGCCCCTCCATACTACACCACCCTGAAAAAAGCATGAGCTGATGAAGGGGCTTTAGCTTGCATGACGTAGCAGCTGGCGCCGTCTTGCGGCACACTGCGCCAACTTGTGATTCTCTCCGTGGATTTTGCAACTGATGCGTAGGTGGGACGCGCTGTGCGGTAACGGCGGCAGATATGAACTCGCGTAGGCATACTTTTCGCCCCGTCTCGGTTAATGAAAACTTAACAACCAAATTTCACGATTATTCTGCATGAAAAATGCCAGCCAAAGGGAAAAAATTTCGATTGTTATATTCGATATGCAGTGAATAACATATCGTTACATGGTCTTTTTTCTCATAGCCCTAATGCATAAGTTGATACTCTTAAGTCGACTCACTGTTGTAACCAATATATCATTACATGTGGTGTCGTCACAAGTGGACTGCACTGTAGTGTCAGTCCAGACATGGTACTGTCTCGCAGTGTGCTCACCTTGTACGTAAAAGCGGCATCCCAGAACTGCTTGTGCCGCACACCAAAGGGCTCTATCTCGCGGTTGATGCGGCCCTCCTGCATGGCTGCCTTGCGTGGCTCGTACAGCTCTCGGGAGATGCATGTCAGCCGCCGACAGAAGTCCACACCCCAGACCTCCTCACCCTGCACGCAGAAAAGAGGGGGGTGGGTGCAAGCATTGAAAGGCGAAGACCCCCCCAAGGTCCCTTTGTTTCAGTGAGCCATGCAATTTCCAGCAGCAATTCATTACGGTAAGACAGGTACCGAAGAGCACAAAGATTAAATTAAAAAATATGCTTTTTGTATCGATGCAATGCACACTGAGTTGCCCCTACACTGTAGGAGACTGTCCTTCTGATGGGCATGAGGACACCTTGAAAATATGTTCATTGTGCCACCTTTCTTTAACGGGCTACTACGGTGTTTTTTGAACCACATTAGGATGTAGCAATATTCAAATGGCATTGACAGTCCTGTCACCGCCAATGTGGCTCAATTTAGTTAGAAACTTGTCAACAATCTTAAATAAGCAATAGACAAGGAACCAAAACTGAAATGGGCAGCTGCTTCGTGTGACATCTACAATGAGTCGATGACGTTAGAGCCTACACTACGGTAATGTGAACACACAGTAGATGTGGTGTTAACGCCAAGAAAGTGAAGCTGATGATGTCTTCCGATGACATGGGGAGCTTTTCCAGCTCTTTTGAACTAGACAGTGGCGATTTCAGCGACAACGTGAGAGCTGAAGGATTGCCGTTTGCTTTTGACCCACCGTTGCGCAAGGCGGATGACCTGCCCCGAGTTCAACAGAATGTGCTGCAGCAAGACGAAAAACAAGCATGTGTTACCACGTCTGTCAATTCGATGATTGTTGGCCGTTGTCTCATAGAAAAAGGAGCCAGTTTCATTGTTTCTGGGCAAGGTGGCAGCATGTTCTCTGACGTCACAAACACAGAGTACATTTGCGGGGGCATGAGTCGGGAACACGCAACCAATCTTTAAAATTCATTTTCAGAAAAGCTAAATGACTTGCAGTCATATCGTCTGGAACAGATAATCAGAGTTCAAAAGAGAACATGCAAGTCTACACTCGTTATAACGGACCTGCATACAACAGACTCTCAGATATAACGGACCATATTTCACCCTTAGTTTGTTCTACCTATTTTATTAATGAAATGAAGAACGGTTTTAACGGACTGTGCTACAACAGACTATCGGATACAGTGGACGCAATTAGTGTAATTTTTTTTTTCCAAGATCGATCGTATAAATGTACTTTTTCCGTGTCGACACGGGCTGACAATCGACTTGCGAGGGTCAGCTGACGATCACGGCTCAATATTGAGCGCCCAAGCGGGGAAGGCTGGGTGGAAATGCGCAGTCTTTTTTTGCCGTGCGGAACAGGGGGAGGGGGTGTAGAGAGAGAGTGGGTTCTACTCCGGCGGCTGATGCTTACGGTGGAGCCACCGTATCCTGAAAGCTATTTGCGATGTGAACAAAGAGCTAACCCACACGGGCGCCGTATCTTGAAAGCGATCTGCGATATAGACAAAGTGCGCCCAATGCCAGTAGCTTCCTATGCGCTTTGCTTTCGACGTTTAGTTCACATTGAAGCGAGAGAAAGCATGAAAGCCAAATCGCTTGCTGCTGCTGCCACGCTTATCTTGCTTAATTTGCGGTCGCAATCGATGCTTTGCCTTTCGGGCGAAACCTCTACGTTTTGTTGGTTTTTTTGTTTTTGTTTTTACTTTGGAAGTTCATCACTCACTATATGCAATAAAGTTGTTAGACATTGTGATGAAAGTGTTGGAAGTGAGGCATTTCGGATATCATGGACTTCGGATGAAACGGCCATTTTTTGTCTGATTACCAAGGTCCGTTGTAACGAGAGTCGACTGTATTCCAGATTTTAGTGAGGTCAGTGGACACCGAAATATCATCAGAGTTACACTTTAATTGAGGATCCTCAATGTCAGCACGTAAACAGCCCTCAGCAATTGCTGTGTTTGCTCAGCAGGTACGCACAACACTTTGGGGGGATTTCTAGAACGCAGCTCGTAGGCGCCCATTCCTGCGGCGGGTGTCAGTGTAACCAAGCGAATGAGCACATCAAAAGATGAAAGTGAACATGGAGCGCAGTGAGGGATGAAAACGTGAAGTGGCAAGTGGAATAGGAGGGTGCAGCGAAATCATGAGGCGGAAAATGGAGGAGGAAGGTATGGTGAAAGGGTGAGAAGAAAAGTGTAGTGCGGAGACGATGGCTACGAGATGGCGCCACAGTAGCGCACATTGTCTGGGAGGTCTGTAAGCAGCAGCTGCTGTGAATCACCCTCACAAGTCACCCACACGCTGGCTCTCGAAATCTTCAGATTAGCAAGGCAGTCGCACCACCCTTCAGTCCTCTTGCAATGTGCCGCATGAGACAGAGTGTCTGCACCAGCCAATATACCACGAAGTGAAAACACGCATAGATAGAACTGCACTAAAATGTCGCATTAGGGAGTATCGTAATTGTCAGTGAATTGATTCACTTTTAATGTGTTAGTCTAAACTTAACGTGTTGCCAATCTGCAACAAAGGCAAGCTTCAAAGCGGGCAATAAAAATCACCCACGGAGGGGGTGGTTCACCCCAATGCCAGGGTGTCTACAGAAGACAACAGGAATCTGGTCTCTAAACATCACTACAATTACCTCCTGAACAATACAACATGTCCACTTAGACAAACTTTAATGATGTCTACAGCACAATGTAGGGAAACATTTGCACTGTTTCAAAATGAAGACAGTACGAAGTGCCCTTTCCTGCCACTGTGGGAGTGATAGCAAGGTTTGTTCATTATGCAGCTGAACAAGCAGGCTGTCTGGCTGCTTGGCTCAGAGCTTGATCGCTGCCACAACTGACCCATAGACATAGACAGGCCCGTTTGGAAAAAGTGTGAGCAAGATGCAGATAAGATATTGCCAGCGTCAGTGAAGAGAGAGAGAGAGAGAGAGAGAGAACGGTAATAAAGATAAAATGCAACAACCTAAAAGGAATTATAAGAATCATGTAGTATGTGAAGTTGTGCTAGATAGTTGTAACAAGACATGCATGAAAAAATGTCCAGCTTCCCATTCATTATCAACAACCACAACAAGCTTTCATGCAACCTTTCGTTAAACTGAATGAAAAAGAAAAAGAAACCGGCAGAACCCATCTCACGATGACTGTCGACGGTAATGTGTTTAGCACTGAATCAATATAATGACACAATTATGTATTGCCACCGTTGAAATGAGTTGTGTGTGAGATACGTACAGCTGTGATGCTACCGAGGTCTTGTGATTTGGAGAAATTTTTGTAGCAGCAGAATTTTCACATTGGAGTACTTTGGAGGAGCTAATTTTGCATTTAGGAGCATTCATGAGGGGCTAAATAAAACACTTCCAGCCTAAGCAGATCTCATGGAGAAAATGTTCCAAGGGAAGAAGTAGTAGCACTCAATGTTACTTCATCCCAATAATGTCCAAAAAATGGGGAAAGCCAGTTACACAGTTGAAGGTTGTGTATTCAAGGGAAGCTGAAGAGTCTGTCGAATTCAATAAGATGCTCATATACGGATGCGGGAGCCTTATAAAGCATGAAGGTAAAATTTTGGGGGGCATTTTTTCCTTAGGAGCGACGCAATCGTCGGTGAAAATTGCGCTGTAGCTCCGCCCCCTGACGAGCGCCGTGCGCTGCTGCTGATGCTGACGATGCGAGTGAATACCGGAAACCGCGGCGTAGTGACGTCAGCACTGGTGTTCCGCTCCTTCGCAGTCTCCGCGACCGTGCCTGACCGGGCTTATTTCTGCGTGCGTGCCATGCTAATTTGCTTCGCTCGACCCTACATTCCTTTGTTTGTATGTATATAGAAGTGGTAGTTGACGTGCGCAGCATCAATTGAACTTGTAGGCCGATCATTCCGGCGTCCTGTGCAGCCTACGCTTGCACGAACACCAGCGGCCGTGACAATGTTCCAATGTTCCATTAGTTCCTGCAAGACAAGAAGCTTTCAGCTAAGTGGGAGGCTGCTGTGAAGCGAAACAACTTCAAGCGCTCAAGAACAACAGTGTTGTGCTCTAACTACTTCTGTGATGATTACTACCGGAGTTTATCAATAATGCGTGCTTTGGGTTCTCCTAAAAAAAAATACAATTAGCACTCTGAACGGAAGGTGCATGTTTATCTCCCACCCTTGACGCAGGTTTCATCACCAAGCGCCTCGAATTTTCTATTCGCACGTGTGTTGTGGAACAGCCTGCATGGAGCTACCATAACGCAGAGCAAGCGCAAAATTTGCATGTGTTGGAAAGCCTGCTCACGCCAGGACGCTGCACTCCCCCTTCTCTCGCACACATAGAGAAACCGACCATCTCACGTAGCTGACGGAAATCGCCGGTTACGAGTAGCGTGAGGATGGCGCACTGATGAAGGTTCTATACTACACGTGCTACAACAGCCGGTAAACTTTTCCCGCATTTAAACCATCTGTGTAGATTGCCGACAGCTTTGGGGCAGCATACAAATGCCGAAGATCGCATCACCGCTTACGTTCTACGAGGAGGCATGCAGGAACATAACACTACAGTTGTTTGCCCGGAAACGTACTCACTGGAATGCTGAATGCAGCTTAGCAAAAAACATACTCGCCAAAGAACATTTCCACCACAAGGAGATGCTAACACTTTGCCTTCGTTCGCGTGGAAAGCAGTGCTTGCACCAGGATTTTTTGCTTTCTTGAGAGGCCAGCTCTTCGCAATTGGCTCGTACATGGAGGGAGTAAAGTATAAACCCCTTCCAAGTGATCTTGCACGTGACAGCGACAGCGCGACAAGCGAGGCGATGGCTGTCGCGTTCACTCGTTGCCTGCAAGCCGAACTCTGCGCGAGCGGCGGCTTTGAGCGACAACTTCCCGGTATGAGGGCAGCAATATACGCGTCGAAACTAGCGTGATGCATGCTTTATCAATTTAAGTTGATGTATTTTACTGAAGAAGGAGCATAAAATTTTTTATTTCTGAAGGTCTTGCACTAGGTTCTTATTCTTGCACGTGTAAAATTCAATAGTTCGCTCGTTTCGTGCGACAAACAGTAGTATTTGAGTTATGTCCATCCAGTTTCGGCTTCGCACTATTGGCTAGTCGCTCATAGCATTTCCGGGCGACGAGCGACGAGTTTTAGATTTCTAGAAACGAGCGATCGAGCGACAACACCGAGCGATCCGTTCAGGCGACGGCCCGTTTTGTCGCTCGAAGCCGTCACCCGTCACCGTCGCGCGCAAAATCGCTCTCGTGGAGTTTGGACTTAATGCCGAACTCCTCAGAGAAACGCAAGCTCTCGAAATTTTCCATGACCGTCTCAGCAAAACACCACCAAACTAGCTTGCGCCGTGCTTCGTGTGTAGCGGCAGCAGTCAGTCCGGACGAACACCATTGTTGACGTCACGAGGCGCTCAGCCAATCACAGGCGGAAACGAGGCGCGCGAGCTGGGCGTGTCTGCTGCTGCACTTTTTGTTGAAATGAAATATGTTTGTACTTTCGCTCAATTTCGATGCGATATTTGAATTCAGAGGGTTGAAAACCACGACGTAATGCTCTTCACTCATTTTTTCTGGAAAAGCTTTCAGCTTCCCTTTAACTTCTTCAGCAATTTTCTTAACATAAATAAATAAATGGAAGATAGTGACACAAAGAAGGCAATTAAATGTTTAAGGAATAACGCTTTCAAAGTAAATACATGTAGTTGTCAACATGCACAGCTCCTGACCCAAAGCTATCAGATTTGTGATCCCACAAAATATTGCACATAATATTGCTTAGCCATCTCAGAAAGCTCACAAAGTAGAACTTCCCCCACAAAGTTCCAACGTTACAGCTTTTGGTTCATGTCTCCAAGCTGAGTTACACTCTCAGCCTGGACTTGGCCTCATTCAATCTCCTCGATGGAAGGAGTGCGACTTCACTAAGCTGGCCTCTCTTGGGGGCTTATATGCATGGTGGCTCTGGGGAATAATTAGGCCCCCATGGCTGCCAGACCATTTAAGAGGCTGGAAGCTACTGCTTGTCCATCACATGAAGAGGGCCTGTTTCTCCTTTATATTTTTTATGATTAGGATCGTCACGTGATGCTCCCTTTTAGTTTTTTCCTTCCTCCGCAGTGCCTACGGAGCTGTTGGCAACACTGTCAATCGCCTGTTACGAGGGAATGGCGACAAGCATCATCATCATCAACAGTTCTGTGCAATGCAGAAAAACCGGGTTGCACGAGTCACCTGAGACTCTAAAACAGGTTGCGCATTATTTTGAGATGGGAGAAAGACTTCTATATTGTTTGCCGTTAATACAGTAAACCGTCAACTCAAAGCTGTAAAAAAAACTTAACCAATGATAGATAAGGAGAGTTTGAGATAAACAAAATATAAAAAAAATCATTATAAGCACACTGGACGCACACATACCACATACAAGTATTTCCAAAATGCCACCAGTAATAATCTTTGCCACTTTTGCGTGCACCGGCAACGGACATGTCGGTGTCTGCGGGCAAACCCATTACCGTATTTACCCGCGTATAACCCGCCCCTGCGTATAACCCGCACCCCTAACTTTGAACTCGGCGGAAAAAAAAAAAAAAAAAAAAACTCGCGTATAACCCGCACGTTTACCTGAAAAAAAAAAAAAAAATGAGCGCTAGAAAGATGCAACTCACACTCAGTGATCATTTCGTTTTCAGAACATTTATTCAAACGACCGCCACCACGTCACTGGTTATCCGATTCTTAATCGACGCCGCTCTCACTACTGCCATCCGAGGCTTCATCGCCACTCTCAAAGACGTAGTCGTCCTCGGAACCATCCAGACTATTACTGATCGCACATTTTTTAAAGCTTTTGCGCACCAAATCGGCCGGTATCGCTTTCCACGCATCCACGATCCACTGGCACAGCAATGGAATATCAGGCCTTCGCACGCGTCCCGTCGGTGTGAGGGCGTACATGCCGTCGGCCATCCACTGGGCATACAGCCGCTTCACGTGTGCCTTGAACGGCTTGTTCAGGCACACGTCGAGTGGCTGTAGCATGGACGTCATGCCGCCAGGTATTATGACGAGGTCGGTGCTGGTCTCGGCAAGGCGAGCCTTCACCGCATCAGTGCAGTGGCCTCTGAAGGAATCTAGTACGAGCATCGACCGGCGTGCCAGCAAGGCACCTGGTCTTCGCTCCCAGATTACTCGAAGCCAGTCACCGACTAGGCCACTGTTCATCCACGAATTTTCTTCCGCACGCACAACGATTCCTGGGGGCAGTGGAATGCTAGGTAGCGTCTTGCGTTTGAAAATCACATACGGGCGCAGTTTCGTGCCGTCAGCCAAAGCGCATAGCATGACTGTGCAGCGCAGCTTGGCATTTCCGCCGGTCAGCACGCTGACTGATTTGGAGCCCTTTTTTTCCATGGTCGTGTCCATCGGCATCTCAAAGTACACAGGTGTTTGATCAGCATTTCCCACCTGAGACAGCAAATAGCTGTGCTCCTTCCGAAGTGCGATCACATATCGTTGAAAGTTCAACAACTTTTCCTCGTAGGCTTCAGGAAGCCGCTGGCACATGGTTGTTCGCCGCCGCATAGAAAATCCATGTCTTCGCATGAAGCGCTGAAGCCATCCACGGCTTGCACGAAACTCACGTGGAATGTTCAATTCCCGGGCCAACTTCAGGGCTTCCATTTGCGCCATCTCAGTCGAAACAGCGTGGCCACGACTTCTCTGCTCCTCAATGAACTTCGCAAGCTGCGTCTCGAGGTGGGGGTACGCGCCAGTCTTCGGACCCCGAAACGCTCGCCTGTTCCGGTTCGTTGCTTCGAGACTCTCTTTTTTTCTTCCTCCAGTCGCGAATGCACGACTCGTCGACGTCATGCTGTCTTGCAGCAGCTCTGTTGCCGATTTCTTCGGCAGCGGCTATAATCTTTAGCTTCTCTTTCGCTGTGAAACACTGCCGTCGAGTCGCACTCATGATGCCAAAACAAAGCAGGCAAACAGTGCAAACTGGGGTAAGTACACTAAACAGCGCCTAACGCGAGGCTCAACAATGCTGGCCTTTCGTTGGCCCTTCATCGGCTTGACAAGCGTCGATGACGATGGGGATGGCGGACTACACGGGGAGGCCGCCGCACATTGCGGTGAAGCCGACCCCCCCCCTCCCAAGGAACAAATTCGCAGATAACCCGCACCCCCACTTTTTAAACGCGTTTTTTCACATTTTGGTGCGGGTTATACGCGAATAAATACGGTATGTCCCTCTGCCAAGACAGCATGCTTGAGACTGAGTCAAGGGGATTGATCATAATGCGCGATATTTGAAGCCTGTCATCCAAGCATTACTGCTTCCAGAGATCCTAAAAGACGACAATGCTACTTTGTTCATCATAATGAATTCCAGACAATTTAACTTCGAAAACTGAAACTGAACTGCGGAAGAACGTAAGTGTTATGCCTTTAGCAGACACCCCAGTGACGCAGCATTGACGCCTCCTCGTTAAGCGAGCATGAAACGAGCACTCTTATCAAGTTGCAAGCTCGCTGAAGTGCTGGGAGCTGGCATGCTGGCTTCTTTTGGGTGCACCTCATAGGTTGATTGCTGATGGTGCCTGCTCAAAAGTGCTGACCATCTTGCTCGATGTCACTATATCAATATGCCATGACCACATTTATGAATCAGTGACAAAGTCCTAAATGAGAGAAAAAGAAAAGAAAAACTACAGTAACGTTTCACTTCATGAATGCGGGTGACACGAAAGCGTATAGGTGCTGTAGTGCCCACAATGCTATTGGTCCTTGGTGTGCCTAGACGCCCACACCGTCCGCATTGCAGATCGTGTTCAAGACAGGGCTTGCGCGGCCACGTCATACGCAGCAGCCAGCTGTGTAGAAGACCCCGTTCTAAGCACTCGCTTACTATCCAAATTACCTAGCATGGTGTCAGCGTGCACAGGCAAACATGAACACTTCACACCTGATGACTGCGGAAACTTGTCAGAACGCTGGCGTGAGGAATGACGGCAGCAGCAGCGAGAAAACTGACCTTTGTGCTGTCTGTTGCTTCAGCGAAAACTGAGCGCCAAGTACACAGCGCCTGCAAAGCTACGAACTGTCGGCTCACCTACTTTGTGCCCCCAAAGCAGATCCCTTTCAAGATAAAGCCTGCAAGACCACGTGCAATTGCGCTGTGGTTTGGCAGTGTGGTGGTACTGGGTAGTACCCGGTACTACGATACCCGCTGTGGTGGTACCGCTGGCAGGGTAATACCGTTCAGTACCACATGATGGCACGGTGGCAAGGAGAGCATACTCGAATTCTTGCCTTGTGACAGCTAGTGCTTTGACACGCTGTCGTTGAGACGGTCGCAGCGTCTGCATCAGACGCAGGGGCAGGCACTGCATGGAGTTGCGAACGCATTGCTTGAGGAAGCGGTGCTCGAAGTACTGGCTGTTTTCCGTGTACGGGTAAGGCATGTTGGTAAGGGGGAGGCACCTCCATAACAGGGTGCAATAAAGTGCTGCAAATAACCACCTCCCAGCAGATGCGCGACATATTCTTGAATAGTAAGCAAGGTTGGTTCTTCATAATTTTTTTGTTATCCATTAAAGCAAACATTTTCGCAGTGCAATTTCAGGCACACATGTGTCAGATTTCTTGTTCAAAGTGTTAGTTAAAGAGTATGAAGGATACTTCACGTTTTTTCTCCTTGAATTTCTGCGTTGTCATTGCCCATAGTGCTAATTAAATGTGCAGACAAAATTTGCAGACAAACTGGAGCCAGTACGAATGCTCAGGCACTTTCTTCGTTCGCTTGCTTTATGGCTTCAGACAAACGTTTACGATTTCACGAGCTGGCCAGTTACACTTGCACATAAAAAATAAATAAATAATCAAAAAAGCTTATTCTCCCAGCTCCCCACTGCTTCGTGAGGCCACAACAAAGAGGGAGACAGCAGCTGAGCAAGAGCATGCGAGCTGTGATAACAAAAACGAGGAAACATAAGCGACAATGCTGACGCTGTCCTATTGCATTTGCCCTGGTATTATCCAAGTCGAGATTTCAAGATGTCAGGAGTTCAGTGCAAAAACTTTTTGAGATAAGCAGTGAAAAACACATGGGTTGGCACCACGGCCGGAAAATAAATGTTCTGTTCAACCAATATTTTGAGGTATCAGAGTCTGTGTTCATGAGGATTTACTGTAATTTCGTGATCAGGGTGTCTAGCATAGTGCAGCTACAAGGAAATTAGGATTTCAAGCGACAAGAGGATTAATAGAAATGCATGGCACGGACCTGGTCAGGCTGTGCATGTTTTGTAATGGCGGCGGTGCGGTTGCCAGTGGTAGATGCCGTCAAATTCCAAGACTCGTTTTAGCACAGTTTGGTGCAATTTTAGTGCAATTTTTTTCAGGTTGGCTAATTAAATCTAATTTGGCACAGTTTGGCACATTGGCACAGGAGTGGAATCGCTGGCAATGCAGTGGATGCACTCAACGCCATGTAGCCCCGCCGCGAAGTGAGCACGTAGCCTCCAAAATGCATGGCATGCCGTTGCAAGCGAATGCTGAGAAACTTGTCATGCGGCACATGCCCAGTGCATTTGTGGTGCAGCCTGCTAAAGCGTCGGGTTGCTGCCTTTGAGGAACCCTTGTGCGAGGGTTCGACTGCGCACAGCATCGGAGAAACTTTTTTATCATTTTAGAGAGGTACATTTGAGTGGCACATACTACGTAGTTATCCAAGTTGGCGTCAAAGTTTTATTGAAGAGACCCCCCCCCCCACACCACATACTCAGTCTCGCATCTACAGTGACCCATGAAACAGGTTCGTTGAAGAGCAGCACATAATTACGCATTGCCACATACTCAGTGATCCAAGTTGTCCCTGCAATTGGTTTCAAACCCTGTTCTCTCAGCACAGCAGCCCAATGTGCTACCCATTCGACCATGGACTACCCAGTCGCCCAGGTAGGCATGAAAACAATTAGAGACACAGATGTATAATAACTTATCCCCTAGAAAGTTTATGAAGTACCCTAAGAATGCCAAAGCATTAAAAATTTGTGCTCTCCCACTTAAAAAAAAAAGAAAACAAAGAAAAAACCTGGTCTGCACTGTGCCCTGACTGTTCTCAGGTGATTCAAGAAACCCAAGAATGCTGGCAGAATATTCAGTGTACGCACCTGAAACCGGATGATGTCGTAGATTAGGTAGCGTGGCACCTTCCGGCCATTGTCCTCATCAATGATCATTTCCTGCAACCAGCAGAGGCAAGAGGGGAAATGAACACTATGCTAGTTTTCACCCAGTCCACAGCAATAACAGTAGCCTTCCGTATTTTTCCACAGAGCCACAACTTGCTGTAGTTCCAAGAAGTGTGCTGGTGAGGCCAAACTCAATGTACACACTAACCACGTTGACAATGAGGGGGTCCATGTTATTTCTAATGCTCAACTGGAAAACTACAAAATAAACTGATGCGCTCCAGCTACGCATTTCATTTGAGAATTTTCGTGCAATTTCATGATCTTTCTCATTTCACCAATGCTCCAATGTAGTGGAGTCACAATGGCACATATAAGTTCACAGGAAAGCATACACACGAGCACCAGTGCTGGTGTATCCGTCTTGCGACACTGTTTGACCATAACTTGAATTGTGGAGAGAAAATGAGACATCCACCCAAACGTAGCAAATTGCTACAAAGAAGGTGGATGTCACATTTTCCGTTTATGAGTTACTTCTTTCCACTTTTGCGGGTTTCCGCAGAACTGCCATGTCAAACTTGAATTGTAGTTGTAATGATCAACCATGTTCCGCCTATGTGCTGGGATGAACACATCGGCAGCTACATAACATCAAGTCAAAACATTTGCAGGTGTTTTTTTTTTCTATGAAGGGCAGAGTTGTGAAACAGAAGTATGACTGATCTGACCCTACCTGACCGATTATACTAGACTCACCAATTGGGTTAAGTTCAGCTGGTTTAACAACCATCTCAAGTGGTTAAATGTGTATCCAAAGCAATGTACAGAAGCTGCATTTCGCCCCCACATGAATGCGGCCTTAATGACCGGGAATCAAGCTCGGAACCCAAAGGCCGCAAGAAGGTTTCCAGTGGGTTGCATGGTAAATCTCAGCCCCACAAGGTGTTACCGCCAGCAATGCAGCTTCCTGGATTCTTAGATACGTCCTTGATAGCTGTAAAGCTGCCAACAGTCGAGGAGAAAACCACCAACTGCAGAGCTCGCAAAGATATGGGGTCGAAAGAAAGACAGGCCGATTTCCCTCTCGAGCCCACTCACCCCGTCAACGAGCGTCTCCTGGATGTGCTGGGTGCGGTCCTTGCGCCTGGGGAAGTACAGGTTCCGCACTTGGAAGACGCAGTTGTCCCTGTCGATGAAGTACACCTCGTTCTCGCCGTCTATGAGCATCATGTACCTGCAGTCATACACAGAGGAGGAATGGGAAATGACAGTTACCAAAGTGGAAGACACTTCTTTCTTTTATGACAGCTCTGAACACTCGTTTTAATGCATTAGCAATGGGAGTGTCAAAGTGGAAAAAAGTGTATGTGTGAAGTGTTGGAAGCCGGTCACATGGCAGAGATGTGTGCACACAGATATATATATATATATATATATATATATATATATATATATATATATATATATATATATATATATATATATATATATACTGTATAAACCCGCAGAACGGGCGCACTTCTTTTCCCAAGAAATAAAAGGAATGTTGAGGCGTGCGTTAATTATGCAGGCCAAGTTTTATGAGAACTTTTTTCAAACAGCGAAAATGGGAAAGTAAGATCATAATGATTTGAAAAATGCATTAGATAACTTACCTTTGCCGTAAAAATGAATGTATACTATTTGCAAACTGTAGCAGCGTTCTTACTGTACTTCACTCTGCATCGGAACCACAAGACCTGTTGTCAAGGTAACTAGCTGCTTCATCCACATCATGGTTCCACAACAGCTTGTCCTTGCAGCTGCTTCCGGACCATCTGCCGTTATCACAAGCATCATGTTGAAGTGTTCTGAAAAGCTGTGTGCATCTCCTTCCTCGACTGCCCTGTTCATCGGCATGTCAAAGTTTATTGGTGCCTGATCAGCGTTTCTCTTTTGTAAGCAGATAAACTCTCTCTCCCGTAGCAGGCATACAACTCGGCTTAGGGCCCATCTCGGTTCGCCCTTTGCACTTGCCTAAGATTAACTCCAAGATATGGCGTGTGACCCGCATATGGACAGCCATGTGCAGCTACAGCAAGGGTAGAGGAAAGGACAAGCGTGCTGTGGGAGAGGGTGGATCTCCTGCTGCTGCTCCTCCTCCCCCCACTCTAGCACGTGCTTGATCATGTTAACGCACGCTCATCTTTTTCTCACCACCCTTGTGCTGAGGGAATCGTCAGCTCTCGTGTTTCTCCGAGCGCTCTGAGCTGCCGCATGCTCCACGGCCTTTACAAGTTGTTATGCAACAAAAGGTGCAGAAGTGTTTCCTGCATATTGCATCCTGGTGCGCACGCTTTGGTGGCGTCTTTGCTGCTCTGGCTTTTTTTGAGGAACGACGCTTGCAAATTACTTTTTTCTCGGCTAACATGTTTAGTTTCATTGCTAGATTTACCAGCCATACAGGCTACAAGTAAATGCTTGAAATGGCCAAAAACTTCATTAAGTCGAAATTTTGTCACAAAATTACTTTGTTAAATCACAAAAAGAAATACAGTTTTCAATAGAACTAAAATAGATACATGAAAATAGTTCATTACATTGAGAATTTAGTTAAATCGAGGTTTGTTACATCGAGGTTTGACTCTGTCTGTCTGTCTGTGCGTGTGTGTGAGTGAAATGTTATCGCTCAGCAAGGGATGCGCCCGCACATATCTGAAGTTTCTTGAATGTTATCGATGGTTCTTTTTACTGTCTGTTGTCACCGAACCTTGTGTAATCTGATTTCCCCTGCACGTGATGCGAATGGTGTAGAACTTTCTGGACGACACGCGGGCAACAGCCATTACTCTGGAACCTTCGATGACTGATGTATAAAAGCCGACGCGCTTGACCTGCTCATCAGATTTTCGATGATGATCGCTGGCTGTGTTCATCGCTGTCGCCGTTCTTTGAGTGTAGCCTGTTTTTGAGAGCACAAGTTCACTAAAAACACACACACACGCACGCACGCACGCACGCACGCACGCACGCACGCACGCGCACACACACACACACACACACACACACACACACACACACACATATATAACAACTTCGCGAGACATCGTGAGCTTCCTGTCAGGAGCTCACGATGTCTGCCATATACTATCCAAACCAGTTTTATTCTTCTATGAATTTCTTTCTCATGGTCAGGATTCCCTGTAGTTAGTTGACTTAGGTAAACATACTCCTTCACAGACTCTGGAGGCTGGCTTGCCATCCTGAACTCTAGTTCCTTTGCCCGGTTGTTCATCATTATCTTTGTATTCTGCATATTAATCTTCAACCCCACTCTTACATTCTCCCTGTTAAGGTCCTCAATAATTTGTTGTAACTTGTCTGTATAGTTTTGCTGGATAGAACAATTTCATAGGCAAGCCAAAAGTTGCTGAGATATTCGCCGTCGATCCTTACTCCTAAGCCTTCTTAGTTTAATAGCTTGAATACTTCTTCTAAGCACGCAGTGAATAGCACACTGGAAAGATTGTCTCCCTGGCTGACCCCTTTCTTTATACGTACCTTCCTGCTTTTCTTGTGTAGAATTAAGGTAGCTCTAGAACCTCTGTAGATATTTTCCAAGGTATTTACGTAAGCAGTCTGTACTCCTTGATTGTGTAATGCCGCTATGACTGTTCGTATCTCTACTGAATCGAATGCCTTTTCGTAATCTATGAAAGCCATATAGAGGGCCTTATTATACTCTGCGGATTTCCTGATAACCTGATTAATGACATGGATGTGATCCATTGTAGAGTATCCATTCCTGAAGCCAGCCTGTTCCTCTGGTTGACTAAAGTCCAGTATTGCCCTTATTCTATTGGAGGTTATTTTGGTAAATATTTCATATAATACTGGGAGTAAGCTAATGGGCCTATATAATTTTTCAATTCTTTAACATCTCCAAAGCATACGTTGCCAAAAAAAAATTATTAGGTAAAACAAAAATTCTAGGAAGTACGATCTTTTATTTCCAGTTGATAAAAACAACAATAAAAAATATATCTACAAAAAATTTCATATAAAAAAATTTTGAATACGCATTTCAAAAATAAATAACCCGGGTATAGTGTTTGAAAAAATAAATTCTCAGTACACCGCCGTTTTTCGGATGTAAAAAAGAAACTAAGAGAAGTCCATAGCTCATGCCATGCGGTGAAGGAGTTCCTGGATCTTGTGAAGCATGGGTGCTTTCCACACTTTTTCAACAAAATGCCTTGTTTTTGTTCAACTTTGTAGTCCTCGTTACACATTTCGCAGTTCCGCTTTTTTGGCATCTTCTGAGGATGGTCCAATGAGAATTCCAAGGAACTTACTTAACCAGTTTGTCTAGAGTCATGCATGTCTTCCAGGACTTATCGCTCTCAGCGTAGCTGGGCAACTACAAGATTATGCATCCAAACATATTGGCTTGCATTTTTGCAGATCGTCTTTATCACCTCTGCAGAGAGGAACAGTAGAAAGAATTCCTATGCCATTGTAAACTATCTTGTACTGATCCGTAGTGTTGCGCCGAGATGTGAAACAGGCTGTCTTCTTGGCATGAACAGAAGTTTCTTTACTACCGGTCGCAGCACATCATAACTAAGCGAAGTATGCACCCTTAAGATATTCAGTAGAGCTCTCACGTAGTGCAAGAAGATTGGCAGATAAGCACGCTCAAGGAAGGAGACTGTTCAAAGCCTTAAAGGAAACTCACCGGTGAATAGCTGCGGATGTCCCATGCCGACTCAAAACATTGTTGCCGCCAGAGCTTTAATCTGCTTTGCTGTCATCTTTGGAATCATAACTCGAGTCCTCATCACTAAATTCAAGTGCGAGTGAAGCACGATTTCTAGCGCGACGCTTTTCTCGCGACGCAGCCGTGCGGGACCACCGCCATGGAGTGAGTTTCGATAACTGTGCAGTGACACCGGATGCGTCCCTTGCCTGGATTTTATGAGAGAAGCAAAATCGAAAGTCTTGGAAACTGTCTGAAAATGCCAGGTCCACATGGTGGACATGCGGCGGACCTTCACAAATATACTTTGCCGGAATGAAACGACTCGGACTCTAAACCAAAGCCCACTAGTGAACAGCTGGCATCATTTTCAGTTAATTATCATGGCTCAGCTCTGTTGGACGGCAAAGCCGGCGATATAATTTTATTCATGACTTGCTGAGAGTAATTTCATCACAAAATTTTGATACTAGTGCAGCGTAATTGTGAGCAGCATGCTTTTTTTCTCAAGCACGGCAGAAGATGACAGCCACACTGCTTTTCGCTACAACAGACGCACGTTAGTTTGCAAAAAGGTCTGTCAAAAATCATGTCGACAGAGTGCAAAAATTTAAACTGATTCTGAAAGTGCAGTGCCTGTACTAACTACTGGATGGCCTTAAGTGGATAAAAAAAAATGGCTCAAACATGTTGAAATCGATGATCTAAAGCATCGATCACCGGTGACTGATTTGAATACGTGTGGTAACGAAAGAGTTAATTCCAAGGATTTGGCACCTCAAAGAAGTGCGACATTATGCTAATGCATCTCTCTTGCATTTACTGCTAAATCACTACTGAATTTTTATCTTTGCCTAGAAATGTGCAACTTGTTGTTCTACACTGCAAAATTGTAAACCGCTATTCATCATTCATTATTCCTCAAGGGTGGAAGAAGAATGTCAGTAGAACACACTGGACACTATTTTACAAAAATAAATAAAAAGGAAGAATAAAGGGTAAGGAAAGAAAATAATAAAGCACTGTTGGACTTAGCATACAAAAATCTGCAAGTGAAACAAACATATTCATAACTCAATTTTACACAAGAAGGGCAATACGAGTAATCACAAATAAAGTTACTGTATTTATTCAAATCTTTGAGTTTGATATTTTTTTAACGTTTGAAATGTTTCCCAACTAATCATACACCGATCTCTAGGGTTGGCTTAGATTCGAGGATTTTAACCCTTTGAGGGTCAATGACGTAAATATACAGCGTCGCAAACAAGCCCAAAGATGGTTGATGCCGTATCTTTACGGCACCGTCAGTACATTTAAAAAGCATGCCAATTTCCTAACTTTTTCTTTTATGTCATGTGCTGCCACCATGTGGGAATACAGGGAATTTTTTTTGCGCGCCTCCCTCTCTCAGTCTCTCAGTATTCGTTGCATGGTTTGTTTTAGCGCTAGTTTGCTCCGGTGCGTCTATACACTACCACTCGCGAATTGGCATGCGGGCGGGCGGACGGCAGTTCAGGTTTTGTTCCACGGGCGGTTTCGGCTCCTTGCACTTGCAAAACTGATGGCTATGTCGTTACTAATCACTCAAAGAATGACCGCCTCTTTCTCGCTCTTTTAGTGCTCACAGGGGTGTGCATAGGAAGGATGCCGCCATGCATGCGTTTCCATGCTTTTTTTTTGTTTTTTTGAAACTCGCGAAAACTAATTGCCTCTGGCTGGCGATAAGATGAAGATTAGCGAAAGTTTTTCACACATTGTGCTTTTTTGACGGGCACACAATTGCAGTTTTCTTGAGTGCGCGCACCCACGCAGTTCGATTAGGCTATGGACGTACATATTAGATATTAGTGTAAGAGCAGGAACATTTGAGTCTTCCACATCTGAGGCCGGCACGGCACTGAAATGATGTCGATGTTGATGTGGCTTCACGTACAAACGCACAGGGCGCTTGGAGGCCATTGTTCCGATCTGTGAGGCTTGTTGCTGTGCCAGGCCGCCCCATCGGGGACAACGCACCGCCGTGATTGCACGACGAAAAGTGAAAACACTACGTGTTAACCGATACTTATGCAATAAGCTGGTACGGTTTATGCGGATACAAACACATTATGTTCAATGGCCGCCAAGTCAGGGATTTGACTTTACTACTTTTAAAACGAAACTACTGTCTAAGTGGGTACGGTTTAACGAAGCTTTACTGTATAACGAAAACCTCTTTGTAATGATAATTTTCTAGACTTTGTCAATTTCGTTATATCCAGGTTTAACTGTATAACAAATTAGAAAATACAGTGGAGAGGTTTGCAGTGTCCTATGTACCGTGTTCCATCAGCCTTCCAGCTGACCATGTACTCCTTCTCCCGCAGCTTGTGGATGTTCTGCCGGTCCATGGATACTGGCTGGCTGCCGGGGAAGCCTGAACTGCAAGACAAGATCCATCGCGCAGACAGGCATGTTTGCGAGAGCAGTGTTTGCACTCTTAGAAGGACAACTACGGCAATAGTTTTTAGCACTGTGGATCTTGGTGAAATTTGTATTGTATGGCTGTGCATTATAGTCAAGTGAACCAATGACATGACTGAGCATTGTGTAGTTTTTAAGCAAATTTGTGTCAGAGATTTGCATATGCGCTCCCGCTTGCTGTTGATGATGTCAGCACGAGCAACAGCATTGTTGCTCCAACATTTTACGAGACAATTTTTTTTTAAAACAATATGTGCAGGACTATTACGCCATGACCAACTGTGCTCAACTTATCTGTTGGCATAAAGGTGTCAGTAGAATTATCACCTTAAAACTGAAAAAAGAAAGAAGGAAAGAGAGGAAGAAGAATTTTAGCAGAAAGAAGTCATAATAGTCCTTAAGATATAGTTCTTAAGATAAAGTTTAGTTCAGAGTGTGCACCTGTCTCCCCCTTTTGTAACTTCTCTGGTTTTTACTGCATGAAGCTACACTGCACGACCGTACCAGCTAGCTCAGCATTTTGGTTCTGCTTCAAAGCCCCTACAACTTCCACGTGCTATGCAGAGATCTTTCCTTGAGGAAAAGGGATTGTCTCATGGGGTTCAACATCCCACAGCAACAACACAGTGGCGACGAAAGATGCTGCTGTGGAGGGCACTGCTGGGCACCCCCTGGTGTTTTCTTTTGTTTGACATATAATGGCACGTTCAAGTGGTTGTTTCCAAGGGCTCCTGCAAAGCTTGACAGGTCATTTAATAAATCAACTAAGCTTTATTGTGATGATAAACACGCTCCTATGGTGTTGACAAAGTTGAAATCGAGCTGAACTCGCTAACAACAATGTTCAAATGACAAGAAAATTCTGTTGTTATAACTGACAATTGTAGTCACAGGGTTGCATGAAAAAATGCAGAGGCGACAAACATTCAAACATTTTCAGTAGATAGAAAGAAGTACAGTCCAAACCACTTATAGCATTATTGGTTTTAACAATACTTGGATGTAACAATGAGCAGCTACTGCACTTTGAACATTTTCTATGGTAAAATAAACCCATTACCCCAATATTCCCTTGCTGCCTTATTGACTACAGTCAACGACTGAATTTTCGGACGCCCAAATTTTCGAACATGCCTGATATTTCGGACGTCTTCGCAGCACCGCCACGAGCCCCATAGAATCAATGTATAAGAACATCTGAAGTTTCGGACGCTCGAACCCCCCCTGCCGTTCAATTTTCCTGACTTTTTGACGCGACGGAAGGTACTTTGGCTCCTTGCGCAGCGTCCTTGCGCAGCGCCCTTGCGAGGGAAATCGACTTACAGCCGAAGCATATCACCACTTTGAACCACAACTAGCCTAATCTAGCCGTCACATATCGATTTGGTCTGGCCACGCTGGCTATGTTCATCGCCGCAAATGGCCGCACTTCCGCCTCAAGCGGAGTTTTCGGAGCAGCGCTATTTCGTTTGTTTGCGCAGGCCACGTTTTGGCTAGTGTGGTGTGTGGTTGTGCTGTTGTGTATGGTTGTGTCAAGTGTGCTCTGCGACGCTATGCCTAGGCGCTTCTATGCTCGTCAGTGAACTCCACGGTTCGCAACTTGAGGATTTCGCTTGCCTTCGATGGCCCCCCCTCCATCTTCGTCGTCCGCGCCGATGGCATCGAAGCGCTGAAAGCAGTGCCGTACCCACGGAAATAACTTTTGAACAATTTGTTGACGCTGACAACGAGCTCAACTTCTGTGCAGAACTGACTGACGAGGGAATAGTCCGTCAGGTTGTGGGGGATTCAGAAGACTCCGATGTTGAAAATGAGGAGCCAATGCCTGCGCCGCCTACAAGTGCCGAGTTGACGTGAGCACTGTTGACTCTTTAATCGGTGTACAGTGCTGACATGACCCTAGCTCAGATCGAGGTGAATATGATCGCATGCAACCGGAACGCCATCCAAACAACAATCAACAAGTTCTTCAAGCCACTGCAGCAATAACACTGGCTGCCCGACGATGTACATGTACATAATAAACTGGCAGTCGGCTGCATACAGAGATTTTGAACGCCTCTTTTTATAGCACCTTCATTGATGCTTTGGCAGGGTTTCGGAAGCCTGGTACTTCACCCTTTACCTCTAGATCCGAGAAAAAAAGAAAAAAAAAGGTGCATTTTTTTGCACGCATTCATTTTTTCGGACTGCCTGAATTTTCGGACATTTTTATGTTCCCTAGAGGGTCCGAAAAATCGGTTGTTGACTGTATAACAATTACATATGGGTACTGCGTGTCTGTACCAAAAAAATAAGAGAAATGCAAAATTCCGAAAGAAAAAAAAAACCAAGGGCTTTGCCACTTCAGTCTTTGTGCCATGTACTTACCATGCTGTGCCTTTGTCAACCCACCTCAATTTCCCTTTCACCCCTCTGATGTCGGCAAGTGGGTGGAAGGAAGATGGGAAAGGGCTACGGCCAGCAATGGGATGTGACAAAAGCAGGCCGCTTAAGGCAAAGCGCTCACGCTTCTTTTCTTTTGCGAGTCGATGCGACAATGGACTAAAGTTTTGCCTGTCAGTGTCATTTCATTGTCGTTTTACAGGACCTATGGTACCATATAGCAGAATATAGGTCGAGGCAAAGAAGTCAACATAAAAATTATAAGGCACAAAACTTCGTTTTATTTAGTGGTGCCGCCGGACTCGTCACCTGCTCATTCGTTTGAGCTGTCTGAACTCTCATCTGAAGACGACTGCTTTTCACTGGCTGCGTCCCACAACATGTCATCCTCGGAGCCGTCCAAGGAGTTGCTAATGCAATAGTTCTTAAATGCCCGCACCACCATATCGTCGGGCAGCGAGCACCAAGCCTGCGACACCCATGTGGCCACAGTGGCGAGAGGCAGCCTGCGCAGCCGGCCGGTTGGGGTCGTCGGGTTGTCGCCGGCCATCCACTGATTATATTGTTCACGGACACGGTCATTAAAGGGCTTCTTGAGCACGACGTCCAGTGGCTGAAGTGTTGACGTCATGCCTCCGGAAATGACGGCGAGTTCCGTCCTCCCGTCGCGGAGTGCCTGCTTCACTCCTGCGGTCAAGTGTCCGCGAAAGGCATCCAAGACAAGCATGCTCGGACACAAGGAGTGCGCCGGGTCGCCGATTCCAGACGGTCTTAATCCAATTGAGCATGAGGGCCTCGTCCATGTAGCCCTTTTCATTAACGCGAACGACATCCCGCGGGAAAGCCTCTTTCGGCAGCATCTTCCTCTTGAATATTATGTATAGGGGCAGCTTTCTGCCGTCTGCAGTGCACGCGAGCATCACCGTGAAGCGCGAATGCTTGTTCCCCGTAGAAAGAAGCTTGACTTCTTTTGCGCCGCGTTCGCACACTGTGGTGGGCGACGGCATGTCGAACCACACCGGCGTTTCATCAGCGTTACCGATCTGTCCCAACATGTAGCCATGCTGCTGCTGGAGACGGATAACATAGCGCTGGAATTCGACCAGCTTGTCCTCATATGCCTCTGGCAGCTTCTGGCAGATTGATGTGCGCCGTCAAAGTGCGAATCCCTTGCGTCGCATGAAGCCACGAACCCAATAAATGGAGCCCTTGAATTGTTCATTGGGCAGTCTGGATTCTCGGGCGATCTCAATAGCTTTGATGCGGATGAGTTCTGCTGTCACTGGCAAAGATCTGGCACGATGCTCGCGAATGAAATCCGCCACCCTGTCTTCGAGCTCCGGGTGCACCGCGCCATAGAATAAAGAACTGCGCAGTGTTCGCGAGTTGGGCTGTTTGGGCCGCGTCGGTCACCAAGGGGGCGATAACGATGCGGATGCCGAAAGGTCTGAGCTCCTATATGTTGCCAGACGACTATTCATGTTGTGCCAAGGGCCGGTATATAAGTCGAGGAGTGAACTTTTAGTAATACGTTTTGAAAAAAAACCTCGGCCTATATACCTCACTATACGGTATGTTCTGACAGTACTCTCAAAATATCAGCCGCATGTATCAAAAACATAACTGTACAATCATATTTCCCTTCTGAGACACATAGAATAAAAGAAATTTCAGCATCCGTAGTGTGTGTTTCTGCAATCTTGTTTTTTTTAGTCTCTTTTGCACTGCAGCCAATAGAATGTCAAAACCAACTAGCACCCAATACCAACTGTATGCTCCGTTTCACAGTTAGAAGGCAACGCTACAAAGCGCAGTCATTAAGGTTTCCTTCTGCTCGCTTTGCAGAGCACTTTTCATCTACGACACCTCCTATGGTGCAACTACAATGGACTCTCTTTAAACGGAACCTCAAGGGACCTGGGAAATTGGCTTTGTTTATCAGGAGTTCCATTTACTGATAGACATTGCAGAGAGCACTCCACGAATACAAAACCAACCAAACATGAGAATGGTGTTCTGTTCAAGTGGGAGTTCCGTTCAAGCGATTTCTATTTATTGAGATTCCACTGTACTTTAAGCATATAACTACCACAAGCGGATGTGCACCGTACAAATTTTATGTTTTGCAATCAAGTTTGTTCTTTTGTGAGGAAGCAAATCTCTGCGATCCTTCACAAAAAACCCATAAATGCATGCTATATCGCATATATTACAGCAATTAATGCTTGCCTCGCAAAGCTACCCGAACATATTTCTCGAACAAAGTATCGCCGTACGCTAATAAATAGGAGTGTGCGATTAGTTGAGTATTACTGAAGCAAATCGAATAGGGGACATTCAAATAATTCAATTTGCAAATTGAATATCTACTATTCGATATATTTGCGCAATGCCATATATTGCAAAACTTTCTATGCAATAAATAAAAGATTACAGCAAAACGCGGGCTCACTATTACGCTAAGAACCTCATTGGTATTCAGTGCAACAGAATGTCACTAATTCATTGATTTCAGAGGAAAAAGAAAACACTCAATTCTATTCAACAGTAATTCTACTGATAAAAAGATACTTTCCAGACCTTCACATAATAGAACTGAGCTGTAATCAGGGCTGGCTAACTAATTTGGTGTCCTCTGTAATAAGAGCAGACCACACTGCATATCTTGATTTCTATGTACCTAAGTTACTGATAGCTTGCTGCAGTCTTGTTATGCAGTGCTAGGAGACTCTTGAGCATGTTGGGCACCGTACTTACTTTCTCAAAATTCATTTTGAAAACTACTATTAGGGATTCACACACAAGTACTAATTAAGTGTGAACAAGTGCCCGGTTATTTTTTTATGTGCTGATTTCTATTGCATAAAGTGTTAAAATACCCCGTTTATTTACGAACTTATTGCGCATCATGTGACATAGATTCTGCATGATTATGTAGGATTTCCTTTAATTTTGATTCTATTATGCTAGGAGAGGTTGTTCGACAAGTATCTTATATGATACATAGTACGTTAAGGTGGTTTATGTTACATCAAATGATGCAATGCGTACCTGAACCTTCACTATTTGCAAGCGGTGACAGAAGTCTCCCTCTAGCCTTTGTAGCATTACCTGCTGCTATGTATGAAATGAACTGTAGGCTGGTTCAGTTCTGCTCCCACTGTAATGTAGCTGCCACAGCTGGCTCTGAAACTCGCGATGCTGCACTCATCTGCAAAACAGTGGTACTGCCAAGCCACCACAGTGGGTGTAATGGAATCGTAGGACATGCAAAACTGAAGGCATCACTGACCTCTCCCAGTGGCAGAGCTCCTGGCACCTCCGTTGTATCTGCAGGAGTTTAGGCTGTGTAGTGATGGGCTCTACGCCCTCAACGCCCTTCATGAAGGTGGGGTTCTGCACACGGGTCGGGTCACCCCAGAGCAGTGCCAAGTACACTTTAACAGACAGACAACAGCCTCACAACAGGCCCTGGTAAGATAGCATCACCAGGCTAATTTAAACAGCGTCGGACTAGCAAATATTGCAAGATTTCCAAATTATCTAAAAGGCCCACCTAAAGAAGCACAAAACTTGGCTGCTATGGGCACAGACAATCTTTAACTATGTTTACACAATTACCGGAAGAAATAATCATTGTGGGGGTGCTAAGTTCATGCTACCCAAACTTGTATTTTCGGCTGTGAGCATTTTTGGGTCAACAGCAGTGCACCCGAGAAAGACTGAGATGGCCAGCATGAGAAATGCAGGAAGCAATATTTTGGCCATTTCAGATGAATGGCCATCATGTCCCACAACCATGCAAATTGGAGAGTGCTGCAAAACTTTCGAACTAATCAAGCTTGTAAGTCGGGAAACATGGCTGCACCCTCCTAACCGACAGACATCAGTCCAATGTCAAAGGAGCGCTGTCAAAAGCTGCTACCTGTTCTCATTGGCAATTCATGCATGCTGCTTCTCACAGGCTCCACTTTCATTTCTCTCTTAAATTTTTTGTTTATTTTCAGTGCCTCTGCTGCTTTCATTTGAGGGCATAGCTGCTGGGAAGCACAAAGATAACAAATGACAAAGACAATGCAATTCACACTTTTGCTCTCCACCATTCCTTGTCAGCTTCTCTGGCCTAGACACTTGAAGAACACTGCCCTACTGGTCTCAGCACAACCGCTGAGAAAACTGTGCTGTGCCACTCCAGCATTCCCATAGAAATCTGGCACACAGAGGTACAGTAATACTTTCTTGATGCAAAAGCTTCAAATGACCCACTAATCAAAAATGCCAACAGCGTCTGTACAGCAAAACATTACTCGCCGCGCAAAACTTGAAAGACCACTTAGCAGTGTTTCATTCGACATTAATTAATGCTCTCGCAATCACAACTCATAAGTGCTTAGGTGTCCTCAGGTTTTTAAAGGGACACTGGATGTAAGCCCTAATTCAGTTTAACTGACAAAGTCACCCTTTCAAAACTTTCAATTTTGCTCATTTCAAGGTAATAACAGGCTGATGATCAGGAGAGAAAATGAAGGTCGAAGTTTCAGTCTTTGAATTCCATGCTCAAACAGCAGTGCCGGTACATTGGTGTGACCTCACATATTCGAAAGTATTTTCTCATATCTGAACCATTGTAGCTTGCTATTTGTGGAAACTTGTTCAGTCTTTGGCCCTTTTAGAGTACAATTAGTCCGTCTTCACAAATAAAGAAATTAACCTAGGCTAGAGCAGATGCTGCCAAAATCCGTGACGCCATGGCAAACTGGCACGGGAACTTCAAGGTGGCATCGCCACCCACCTTTTGTTCTTGCATCTTTTCTGCCTTGCCCAAGCCTCTCCCCACAGCCGGAATGGCTTTTTTTTTTGTTACTATAGAAAGGCGATTTATTATTTAACATATTTTGCTCTTTTGTGCCATTTATAATATTCCCAAGATCAAAGTGCCAGTTGAAGCCAGCACGACCAGGCGGGTACAGAGAGAGACTGCAAGCCAAGCACAAACCTTCTTGGTGAACTCCCGTCTCCGCCGCTTGTGCACAGGCCCGTCTCCACTGCCATCACCACCTACTGCGTTTCCGTCGTCGTCCAGGTCTTCACTCTCTTCTGCAAGCAAGAAACATCACTCGACAAACTCTCCACACATAAGCACTGCAATCATGACGACTCAGCTTTTGCCATGCGTACGTCACATGACACTACATTAAAACCACATTATAATGAAACAGGATATAACGAAGTAATCAATATAACGAAGCAATCGCGATTCCCCTCGCAATTCCAATAGATGCCGATGTGTTGAAAACCTTGTTTTAACGAAGCTAAAATCCCCTCGCAATGGGTATAATGAACCTTTCTTTAGAGCGCAGCTCTTTGGCACCCGTTCCTGCGCTTTGCGGAGCCATCGTGCCTCGCCATAACCAGCTCTATAGCCGGAGCTGGCAGTATAATGGCTGCAGGAGTGGGACGAGCGGCTGGGCAAGCTGAACCGGAAGATATGCCTTGTACTGGACAACTGCGCAGCCCACCACACTGCCGCTGTGCTCAAAAACATCGAGCTTCGTAACATTCGTAACATTTGTGTTGCTTAGTTCCCTGCAATGAACAATGTTGAGATGAGGCGACATTTACCTTCGTAAGTTCGTTTCTGCCGCCATTACCGCGCAGCACGTCCCGCCCTGCCCATGCACCGGAGAGTACAGGTGCATTCACACTGAAGGCGGGGCGGGCTAAGCGGGCAGGCGGAAAGCGGAAAGTGGTGAAAACCTCCTCGTCGAGCGGGCAACGCAGGCAGAAAACGAGGTGGGCAGCCCGATCACTCTCGGACCGTTTTTATCCGCCCCGCCGGAGCTTCCCGCTTTCCCGCAGCCAACCATAGCTCAAGGAGACAAGCCGACTCAAAATGGCAGCCATCGAGACAGCTGGATTTTGTGCTGCACTTTTCATCGACACAATCAAATGTTGCCCAATGCTATATGACAAGAGACACGACGTATACAAGGACACTGAATACAAGAATCAAAGCACTGGCATGACCCATTCTCTCTCGTTCTTGCAAGGCGAGGTGAACCCACCAGCGGTGTTGGCGGGCTGTCTTCCTTCGAGCTTTCTGCTGCTCGTCTTGAAAAGCTGCTAAAGAAGTGGCGAGCAGAATGCCAACTATTTCGTCTTCTTCGTCCGAGCTGATCAATCTTCACAAGTGGTTAGCAAGCGAGAGTGGCTGGCCAGACGACAGTGGCGCGGCTTGCACGCACGCGCGTTGAGGACGGATGGCCGGTGCCAAGAGATGGCGACACGTGTGTCATGAAAACACTAGATGCTCCGCCTTCCCTGCGACGCGAGCCGCCAGGCAAGCCGTCCGGTCCAAACAGGCGCGCGCGCTCACCGCCTCGCCGCATTGAAAATCCGCTTGGCCACTTAGACGCTCCGCTTGCGGTGTGAATGTGCCTTACCCGAGTAGGCGCAGCGCGCCACAAGATGGCGTTAGCTGCTTCATGCACGTCGGCCACAGTCGCTCCGAAAGAGAGAGAGAAAAAAAGAAAGCGACAAGCAAAGCGGCGTGGTGGCGCCCGTCCTGCACTCAGTCTCTCTCTCTCTCAGCAAGTGCGATAGCAGGCTGACGCCACCGCAGTAGCGTGCAACCAATGGTACAACCCAGTTCAAAGATGGCGCCGACAAAGCACAAAGCTGTGTCGCTTGACATGAAGATGGATATTTTGCAGGGTTCTCGACGTGGCTTCAAGGTGAGCACCCTCGTGAAGAAGTATGAGCTCGCCCAGTCGACGATATCAACCATCTTGAAAACCGGGAGCACCGCGATTGCGAAGGCAGGAGCTATCAGTGGCCATGCCGATCAGCAGAAAAGGGTTAGAGACCCTTTGTACGCCGATGCTGAAGAGGCGCATTACCAGTGGTTCATCACAACCCGTGCACATAATGTGCATATTAGTCGGCCAATACTTGCCACCAAAGCGATAACTTCGCTTTTCTTCTGGGACACTCAAATATTGAGCCTTGGGGAGGCTGGATTCAGCGCTTTAAAGAGCGGCACGGAATCAATTACAAAAATGTGGTAGGGGAAACGGTGACTTTGGACACACAGGCAAAGCAGCAGCGGCTGCAGACAAAGCTGCCTGGCGTGCTGGAGCGCTACGCGGACAAGGACATATATAATTGCGACGCAACTGCTCTGTTTTTTCAAATGTTGCCGTCGAAGACTCACGCTCTTAAACTAGATCGATGCTCCGATGGGGAGCACTCGAAACTTAGGGTGACCACGTTGCTGTGCGTTAGCATGGACGGGAGCCATCGTCTCAAGACTTTCATGATCGGGCGATCAAAGAAGCCAACGTGCTTTAAGAATCAACACATCCCGGTCCGCTATCGCAACAATAAGAAGGCGTGGATGACACGCGACCTGTTCGAAGAATGGCTGCTCGAGTTCGACAGTATAATTGAAGGCCAAGGAAGAAAAGTAGTGTTGCTAGTTGACAACTGTAGCACACACAGCGTTAGCCCGAAGCTAACATCTGTCGAATTGATGTTTCTGCCTCCGAATACTAAGGCAGGCCTGCAGCCATTGGACGCTGGCATGATCGCCAACTTTAAAGTCCTGTACCGGCGGTGCATGCTGGAGTAGCTAATTTTAGCCATTGACCGCGCAGCTGCTGGCACGTCGGGTCACGCAGATGGGCCCCCTGACCTGAAGATCAGCCTTTTGAATGCCGTGCGCTTCGTTTATGGTGCATGGTATGAAGTAAAGCAGTCAACCATATACAACTGCTTCAAAAAGGCGGGCTTTGTGCATCAGAACGAACTTCCCCAACCCACTGAGACCAACACGGTGGAAACCACTGACATAACCGAGCTCTGGGAGCTCGTTCCTACTGGTGACACAGGTGGTGCGTCGATGGATGAGTTTTTGACTGCAGACAGTGCTGCCTAGTTCTGCAATGAGGTCACCGACGAGGCGATCGCCGAAGATGTGCTGTCTCGACAGACGGCAAAGTTGTGCGACGGTGGCGACTGCAGCAGTGACAGTGACAACGAGATTGACAGTGGCTCCTTGACCCCAAACTCGATGTCCACGCAAAGTGCACTGTCGTCGATCGACTCCTTAATTGATTTTATGCATGCTAAAGGATTGCCGCCAGTGTTCGCGCAGCAGCTGGAATCCATGCACACCACGGTTGTGAAGCTGAGGCTGCCGCAAAAGCAAGTGCAGATTTCGGACTATTTCGGCGCGCCTAACCCTTGACATGGTCATTGGCACTAGAAATAAAGTTTGTTTTTCACAGCCTACTTTCTACATCATCTATTCTTTAGAGAAAGTAGCGAATTCGAGTTCGGAGCTGCAAAGGTATGTTCAGCATTTATTTTTATTTTTTTAATAACTGCAGTCCAGATGTAGCGATCATAGGTTATAATGATCATATTTTTCATTTTTCTCGATATTGTTATAGGTGGACTGCACTGTACATCTTCTCTTGCTTGCTAACTGTCAATAGAAATGGATAGTGGCTATAACGAACTAATGGTTATAATGAAGTACTTACGACTTCCCCTTTAACTTCGTTATAACATGGTTTTACTGTATTTCCTTAAGTATACAAACTTAACAGAGTGTCTACCAAGTTGAAATTTCCAAATTCCCTGCATTTTCCAGGTTTTCCCTAAGCACATTTGCAAAATTCCCTGAATATGCCAGAACTTTGTTTTATGTCAAGACAGGCTGACACCATGTTGCTCGATGCTGTCACTCTCTAGTAAGCATGTTGAAACGGAAAAATCACTTAATTCAGTTTGAATAGTAAGGAGTAATATATTTTATTTCAAAAGAAAACAGAGGGCACAGCGAAAAAAAAAATGGTAAAACCCATTCCAAATTGAGTCGCACATATTCAAATACGAATGAAAAGGAGATGCATACGTAAGTAAATATTTTTTAATATGAGCTATTTCTATCAACTGATAGCAAGCTAATCTGTATGATGCCTGAACTTTTTCACAACTAAGATTCTCTCTCAGCAGCTGGAAAGTCAACCTCAACTGTCCTGACATACTCTCATCCGTACACAACATCTCAGTGTTGGGTTTCACTACTTTAAAGAGTTTATTTTGGTTGCAATGACGGACACCTGTTTCTCGGCGTCAGCCAACACTTTGTTTTTTGAGCTCAAGCGCCTTCAAAGAGGCGGCGGCATGCTTCCTTTCTGTTGTCATCCTCCATCTGCCATGCATTCACGCCATGGACCATTTAAAGCATCCTCTCGGTCAGTTGTACAGTCAATGTCCAATTTTTCGGACTCCCTAGGGTCTGCAAAAACATCCGAAAAATCGGGCAGTCCGAAAAAAATGAATGCGTGTCTTTAACTGCCCTTAAGGACTAAAATTGCCACAGGCACGTCCGAAAAAGCTCGAAGGCCTGCCAGTACACTTATTAGGCATATCGGTGCTCGTACTGTGAGAGGAGACGGGGGTGGACGTGTGTATATTTAAGGAATACATACTGTGTCCCGTTACAATTGTCCCTTCCCATGCTTGTTATGCTTCACCGTCTAACACTGCTGTACAGAGGCGAAGCTAACTTTCGGAAACTGGCATTGCGCAACGCGCTGTGCTCTGCGAGCTTCGAAGCCAATCACGAGGATTACAAAGGTAGAGTCAGTGCCATTCCTGACAGCGGCGAATTCTTTCAATGAAAAACACGGCACCGCATGGCAAGAAGCTTAATAGCGAACGTAGAAGCAGCTAGGCCTAACGTTGCCGCGGTGGTGGCTACGGCTGCCAGCGGATCTGCATGCGAGAGTGCTGGTTCGAGGCGGTGAGATAATCAATATGGCGGCGGTGGTGGCATTGACTAATGCCATTTCAGACCTGTAGTCAGGGCAATACACATTGACTATATGGAGTATGTGGTGGTGCCGCAAAGCCGTGAGAATTATCGGGCATGTCCGAAAAATCGAGCGTTAACCACTCTGTGTGATGATGACACGGCGTCAATGACGATTCTTTGCAATTCCCCCGTTACTGGAGCCAGCATTAACACGGGTTTCGTTCCCTTTCAATAAAGTTACAGCTAATTTTCCCTGATAGAAGCACAAATTCCCTGAGAATTCCCGGTTTTCCCGGTTGGTAGACACCCTGAAAAACAAACATTACGCTTTATAGGCGACATGGAGTTTCTTCATTGTCAGTGGTTTTCTCAGCGTCAGCATTTCTTTGCGTGCGCCAAACTCTATATACGAGGGTCGGTGGTGGCGGAATCTATGGAAAATAGCAACAGTGTGGGCTGAGAGCCAACAGCGACATTTTTGTGGATAGCTCATGTAGTGACGACTGATAAACTGATGGGTTGATGGGTGAAATGGTTAATTTTGGGGCTTTCATTATAATGACCTTTCAGAATAACGAACAATTTGCTGCGGTCCCCTGAAGTTCGTTACATTGAGATTTCACTGCATTGTGATGGCACTAAAAATAGGCAAAACGAAAGGGAAAATGTATTTACAGAAGATATACAGTGAGAAACTGAGATGGCGGAATAACGACAAGAGCGATTCTTCGATCGTTGTCTTCATGTCCTTGCTGATGCCTTCTCCAATATATGGTAATGGCTTGTAACATACGAACAGTGCAGGTGGAAGTGCTGTCTCAGTGCTTAGGGAAGGGAAGTGTTGTTGTCAGAGAAGTAGTGCTTCAAACAGGCGACGTGCATGATATCACTAGGTGGTATGGAAGATGACGAGCTACCGTCCACCAGGGCGATCTCGTGTGGCTTCACTGAGCTGGCGGAGAACCTTGGAGGGGCTAGAGTAGCGAGACAGAAGCTTCGAGGACATGCCCACATGGCGGGAAGGTGCCCAAAGGAGCACCAAAGAGCCTGACGAAAAGTAAATGGTTCTGTGGTGGCTGTCATAGCGGGCCTTTTGCGATATCTGTGACAGGGAGAGATGATCCCGTGCAATCTGGTGATTGGTAGAGCCCAAGCAGCAGCATCGCAAGCATACTCTGTAGGAGCGTACGTAGCTAATGGCAGGACAGTCTCAAAGAGCAATGTTGGCTGGCGGGCAAACAGGTAAAAGGGGGAAAAGTTGGCAGTGTTGTGGCGAGACGAGTTGTACGCAAAGGTCATACAAGACGAAGTGCTGTCCCAATCCCGATGATCTGTGGAAACATACATAGCATCTTGGCTGATGTGCAATTAAGGTGCTCAGTATGTCCATTTGTTTGCAGATGGTAGGCTGTGGTTAGCTTGTAACATGTGGAACACAACACAGGATGTCATCGGCGACTTTTGAAAGAAATGAACAACCACGGTCGGTCGGTAGCTGATGTGGCGCACCATGGTGGTGAATGACATCGTGGAGCAGAAAGTCTGTGATGTCAGTGACACAGATTGTCGGCAGTGCCCAGGTGATGGCATATGGTGTGGTATAGTCAGTAGCTACGACAACCCATCTGTTCTCTGTAAAATAAGCTGAAAATGGTCCAACAAGATTGAGGTCCAAGCGGTAGAATGGGACAGCTGAAATCTCGATAGGCTGAAGTGAACCGGCGAGCAACAAGAAAGGACACTTGCAGTGCTGGCACAACTCGCAAGCAGCAACATACCAACACACATAATGGTAAAGGCCTGGCCAGAAGAACCCATGTCGCCCCCGTCATATGTACAGGACACTCTGATATGTCCAGCGGTAGGAACATTGTGTAGCTAGTGGACTCAGTGGAACAGAGAATTGTAGGAAGTACAAGCAGCAAGTCCGAGCCGTCGTAGTATTGCATCATAGAAATACCATCATGGAGAGCATAGAGAGTGGATTATGGGGTGTAAGTCTGTATCACTTGACCTGTGCCTTCTCGATACCACTAAAATCAAAGATGGTGAGGACGCATGCATCGGTATCATAGGCGTTCCGAGTCGGGAGGATCCACAAGACAACAGGAGAGGCAGTGGGCCTCCAAATCGAACAGCAATGAGTCCTGTGTGCCACTGCTACTACAATGGTTTTTCCGTGAAGTCCAAGTGGGGGGTTGGGGTCTGATTTGTTCTGGCTGCTCGTGGAACCATAAAATGCTGTTTGGAATAGCCCCTGGCCTACTAAACCTTTTCGCGGAGCAGTTAATTGTAGAGAAACAGATGGCACTTTCGCAGTGCGATGCACATTGTCTTAACGAAAGCACACGACTACGAAACCCTTACGGCTTACACCTTGCTTCTGTGCCATCAGCTGTGGGAAATGCAACCGAGTTCTCCCTAACTCACTGTGCTCGAATCACGCCCGACTGAATCATGTGGATTGAAGACGTGGGCACTAGTTGGCTGCAAAAATAGTGACTGGCATATTAAGGAATAGAATGAATCTGTGCAGCCAAGTATGCGGACAGTTGCAGCAACAGTCCGTACATGTTACTGGCACTTTGAGATGTACAGCTTTCATTGGGGATACAGACATTTGCTCATCCTCCAGCATTATATCGCTAACCTTCGAAGAAAGTGCTACATCCTCGGAACACCGGCAAGAGTGAGTACCATTCGCTAAGCAATGACAACAGGAGTAGCGCCGCTTTTTGTCATAGTACATTTCGTGCAGAGTATCCACACACATCTACCCCAACTGGCACAAAATCTTATGCCCACTCTATTGCCAACGTGTCAATAAGAGAATGGGCACACACGAATACAAGCGCATCATATACGCACTATAAATGACTGACTACGCTGATAAAGCATGAATGGTTGAAGCTGAATATTTCGTGACGGTCCACAAGAGTAAGTGAGTTAGGTACCAGCGATAATATATCTTTGCTACAAGGTATTACAATGTACAAAACGGTTACTTATCAAGCCTTGCGTGCAGCAAGAACAAATCTATCGGAAGTGAGCACACCTGCGAGTGATTAGGCAGAAATAACCAGATAGTGACCACGCCAAGGAAACTTACCAAGTCTGAAACTTGCCAAATGAAGAACAAAGAGCAATAAACACTAATCCTGATTCAAATCATGAGCAGAAAGTTTGGGTAGCTAGGAATACATATTTAGCGTTGCTTTTGAAACAAGCACCATATACAGTATGCTGCTTGCGCCTTTTGGACATAGCTTAATCAGCTTCTAAAGTGCTTTTGCACGTTCTTTGAAGCTGCGGCCAAAGCTTCGCGTTGTCCATGATATCTCCGGAAACAGAGGTTTGCTAAACTGAATCGGCGTCATAAACACCCACTGTAAGCGCGGAGGCAATGGAGGCAGTTGAGGCAAGCAATGGACACATCGCCACGTGATCAAACATGGCAGCGCCCTTGGGATCGCCGTGAAAAGGGTCAATAAGAAGACAAACCTAGCAATGCAGACGTTTCAAGTTCGGCATCACATGACCGGATCCACCGAGTGTAATCCAAGCTTTCTTGTGAAATATGTATTGGGCCAGAAGGGCTTTTGCCCACTTGAAGCAGCATGCAGATTGCTATTACTGATGAGAAAGGACCGGCTTGGACGAGCCACCTATATTTGCAGCAAGCAAAACAGACACGCACCTTGCTCATTTCTCTTTCATTGCATGCACTGCACTTCATATTCAATATCTTGTTTGACAGCATCTGCCAAAACAATGCTGTTTCATCGACAGCAAATATTTCCGACCCTACGAGAAGTGATTGTGCCCCGTTAGAGTGCACTTGCAGGGGTGCAGCGCAGCATTTGATATATTAAATGTGGTGCTAAATGGGAGCTTGGTACATGTGTAGTAAAACGCTACACTTTTGGGCGGAGTTTCCATGAGGGTGTTAAATGATGACAGGCCAACACGTTTATGGGAAACATTCCCTTTATTACCGCACTCTGTGACTTTTCCCCCGTGCTGTCCATATGCTGTCCATCTGCGCACACCACAAGCAACACACGCACTTCATGCCACCCGCGTCTTTTTTCTTCTATCGCTGCTGCACTCACGTCACATGGTCCTTCCCCTAACAATTGCAGTCAACCACACACACGGTCTCTGAGAA
This sequence comes from Dermacentor variabilis, assembly GCF_050947875.1. NCBI lineage: Eukaryota > Metazoa > Arthropoda > Arachnida > Ixodida > Ixodidae > Dermacentor > Dermacentor variabilis. The sequence continues at coordinate 136,351,575 of NC_134571.1, forward strand.
CCGCGCTTTGCCGCACCTAGCTTGGAGCTCTCAGTCCATTTACACTGCCACTCTTTACTCACACAGTATAGAAAATAATTAAGTACATCCGGTTCTGATAAATTTCTGTAAGGTCTATTTTACTTTGGAAAAACACACTGTGACATAGGAGATGCAAAGGCCCTCTAAACATTCTGCATGCAGATCACATAAGCAGAGCATGTTGTTCCATGACTAAAAGTCAAGCTTACCATCGCACCAACTTGGCCGAGGTGGAGGCGGAGGCGTGTCATCCACATCGCCATATCGCTTGAACAGCTCCCGAAGGTAGTCTGCTTTGTAGATGCCAGGTGGTCGAGCCTGTGAACGTATAAAGATCAGTGCCTTTCGGACCATCGCACCGACCCTTCAAAAGAGTGCCCCCATGGCGAGACCTTCAAGCATAAGAAACCTGTGGATTACTTAAGCTGGGGCAGCACAAAAAAGGTGGGCAGCAAACAAGCATATCTGGCATCTTGAAAGGAAAAATAGGCAATGCTACAAAGGATAAACAGACTTCTATTACTGCTCGCAAAGATAGTGTCACATACAGAAGAAATACAATACAACCATGATACGATCCTGTCATGTATGATTTCCTGGTGCCAATGTTCACAATCAAGAACATAAAAAATGATCCAATACGGTTATGCTTCTTTTTTTTTTACCGGTTCATACGTCCTCAGAGAACACAACCTACTGGCACCAGCGTACAGTGCATCGGCAAACTGTGACCATATGAAATGTCTTCTATCCGCTGGATCTCATGTAAACAAGGAAAGGCATGAGGTACGCATCATCAAGACCAGTAGCAGCCTGCCGCAGCAGCATCTCTACAGTACGCGCCGGCCCATATCACATGAAAATGCCAGCGGACACTCAGTTTCCTATTCCGGTACCAGCAAATCTCCACCCCGATCATCGCATGCCACATTCACAGCTATCATCGCGAACCATACTGCGACAAGCATATTTATCTGTTCCACAGCATGTGTGACATAGTGCTATCAGAAGCGTGCCGCACATTTTTAACAGGCGATCTAGGCCACATTCATCGACCGCATTCAAAGAATGGAAACGTCAACTTGCCGAAGTTGTGAAAACGACAATGCGCGTCTCGGACCGCTCGGCCCCCACCAGCGCATTGTCGTCTTGTGCTGCAATGATTCGTGCAACGCTTCGCCTTATGTAGATGTGAGCTAACTTAATTCTGCACGATTTTTTGGTGACTTCGGATTGTACATTTTCCCAATTATTAAGTTTTTTCCTCGCATTTTTTCCCAAAACATATGAATGAGGTGCTACAATATATAGGTATGCCCCATGCAATTTGATGTGGCATCAAGTATCATACCTTTATGTCACAAAATATAAAGCAATTATTGCATGGAAGGAGCCACAGCTTTAAATCTATTTACCACTAAAATTGGTGCATAAAGCATCTGAGACCAGAGTTCACAGCGTACTTCTTGCACTCGCGACCGAAAGACATTGTGTCACATACCGGAAGCGCAGAGGTGCATAAATGATACACGACTTGGCGTAATGTTACGTCCACAATTTCTAATTGCAATATATGAAACAGCTATTTCATAGAAAGCATCACAGATTCAAAACAACTGCACTGCAAAATATGCGAAGTGAAGACTTCTTTGAACACACTACAGTAAAAGCTCGTTAATTCACAACTCAACTCGAAATTTAGAATAATTCGAAGTAGCCACCACGGTCCATCCAGCAGTATATTGAAATCAATATGTAACACATCCCGCTAATTCACACCGAAATCCGCACTGCCACCGATAATTCGGACCGATAATTTGAGCGCACGCACTCACACCATGTTGGATTATATATACGCCTTAACCGAGCCATTTTTTTTTCTGACTTTCATTAGTTCGAACTTTGTATTAATTCAAATTTTCGTAGCTTCTGCAGCGTCGCCTGCTAAGTATGAAATGGAGCATAATGAGAGAAGGGTGGCATGATTCAGATTTCATAACACTGCACTTCCTTCCAACAGTGTTTCGTTGTCTTTAGTGATTGCCATATGAGAAAAAGTTTGTGGGGCATAGAGCGATATGATTTGACAAGGCATAACACAGACTGTCACATGACCAACAAAAAACAAAGAAAGGAAGAGTCAACCAAATGTTAACAATGCTAAAGACAAGGTCAACATAAATGATGCTTCAAATGATTCAATGATTACAGTCAAATCTGGTTACTACGAACTCCATATTAACGGATTTCTCAAATTTACGAATATTTTAAATATCCCCACCAGATTACCTATATTTTCAATGTAAAAATATTTCAGAACTATGAATTTTCATGCAGCGCATATTTCAGAATAACGCACACAGTTTATTGTCCCCTTTATAACCAAGGAACATCAGTATTACGAATTCGGCTAAGAGTAACAGCGCCGCAAATCTCGCGTGAAGTAGAAACCATGAGTGCAGTAGCTATCATCATTACCATGTTGAGTGCCAACTGCTTCACCACAAACTTCACCAAAAAGTTCATGACAAAGCTTTGGCAATGTTTGCGTGAGATACAAAGATGAATGCAGCTAGCAACGGCACCTAGAAGAAGCAAAAGCAGTTTTTGCTGCAGGATAAATTGGATGTATTGCAGGAAATAGACGCAGGGAAAAAGCAAATCGACGTGTGCAGACAGCATGGCATTGCACCATCGACCGTCGCAACCATTTTGAAAGACCAAGGTTGTCAAGCTTCCCCAGGAATCGCAACTCGTTCCTACAAGGAAACGGCTGTGACTGGGAAACTTACAAAATGTGAACCAAGCTGTTCTCCCATGGTTCAAAGATGCTTCCAGACTGCAAAACATTCCCGTGTCTGACCCAATGCTTTAAGAAGCCCGTAAATTTGCCGATGCACTTGAAATAACTGGGCTTGACGCCAGTGTAGGTTGGCTTTTTCATTTCCGTCAAAGGAACGGAATAACTTGGCAGGTAGTCTCAGGCGAGAAAAAGACTGCTGACAAAGAAGGCGGGGATTCCTGGCACAAAGATAGTTTTTTAGAGGTGGCTGAATTGTACTCTTAAGATGATATTTTTAACGCGGATGAGACCACATGTTTTTATCAGCTCCTGCCAGACTGGACGATGCACTTTAAGGGGCAGCAGTGCAAAGGAGGAAGAAGTTTGGATCTTTACGTGACAGTTCTGCTCTGCTGCAATGCAACAGGCACGAAGAAAATTAGACCGCTTGTCATTGGCAAGTGTGCGAAGCCTCGCTGCATCAAAACAGAATATTGTCACCATACGACTACCGTGCCAACAAATGACCCTGCATGACCAGAGAACTCTTTTCTGAGTGGCTTATCAAACTCGAAGACCGAACGAAGAGGGATGACAGAAGAATTCTACTGGTTGTCGACAACTGCTCTGCTCACATTGTGAATGTTCGCTTGACGCACATTCGCCTGGAGTTTCTGCCGCCAAACAACATGTCCTTGCTGCAACCCCTAGACCAGGGCATTATAAAGAGTTTGAAAGCAGAATTTCGTAAACGCCTTGTGCAGCGGTTGATTATCAACCTCCGCCTAAAACAGCAGACTGCAATTAATATTCGTCAGGCAGCGGAAACACTCACCAGAGCTTGGTGAAACTTGAAGGCGTCCACCATTAGCAAGTGCTGGCGAAAAGTAGGGCTTGTCAAACCGCCTGTGCAGCTTGAACATGACCTGGAGGCGACCGACAACAACCCAAGAGACCTGTGGACCGAGGTTATGCAGGTGCTGCCTGCTGTCCCTTCCTTCTACGACTATGTGGAGAGCGACAGCGCAGCACTAACGGCGGCGGACATGACAACCCGAAGAAAGATGACTGTGCGTCACCGAACACAGAAGATGAAATCCGTGTCGAGCATTGATGTTTTAGTGCACATGAACAAAGTGCGCACTTTCATCGCACGGTGCAATGATGTACCCGATGAGGTAGATGCATTCCTAATTGGTTGCGCATGCTGCACGCGCCAGAAGAAAATAACTGATTTCTTCAAATAAAGCAGCTTTTGAGTGAAACATTTTTATTTGAGAGTATGCTTGTCTGCACATGCGTCTACTGCCAAGGCATGTCAGTTTCATTCCTAGGTTTGTCCACTGGCTTATAACCGGAAGTTTCTCATTACAACGATATTTCAAAATAACGAACGATTTTCGGTGGTCCTGTGTCATTCGTTATATCGAGATTTGACTGTATATGTTGGTTACATCTCATTGTGATGCTACTTTAGGTCTCCTTTTCATGTTCAATATTCACTCATTTTGTATTTTATACAGTCGAACCTGTTTATAATGAACTTGATAGTTCCGCGAAAAGTGGTCATTATATCAGTAGTTTGGTATACATGGACTAGCCCTTAAATATGCTAAAACATTAACCGCATTGAAGCTGGCGTCAGCAGTTGCAACTCGGCAGCACTTTAGTCTGAAAACAAGATTTTCAGTGTCATTTCTGTCCAGTGTCATTTCTGCCCAGTGTCATTTCTGTCCAGGTCATTTCTGTTCAGACCACATGTCATTTCGAAATTGGTACTGAAGTCGCCATTTTTTATTGGAGAGCTTCTGATATATTTTATTACCAGTGGGACATGTATGTAATCTGCATAAGAGAGTGAAGTGTTCTAGTTGGCCAGAAGTGTAAACTTTGGAAACTACTGCGACATACTGCCATTCTGCAATGGTCTCAGCATTACGACTTGCATGTCAGCCACACAAGAGCCATAAAATTAAGTTATCTATGTCACATCAGGTTAAAAAAATTCCATGTTTGAAAGGTCACTGCGAACTGTTATCAGTGCAAACGTTACCACTGGGCAGTGACATTATCACGTCCCTGCGAACTGTTATTAGCAATCGGCAATGCGTAAACAAATCGCTGCAGAACTGTGATCTCCTGACAACAGCATAGTAACCGCCGATCCTTTGCAACATTGTGTAGCAGCAGTACATGGTGCAACATTCTCGCCGACTTGGGCTGCATGAATATCGACAGTAACAACAGGAACGTTTGAGTGGCCTACGGCCGTTGATCCCATGGTGGAAAGATATAAATGCTGGTTCCAAATCATCAAAATAGGCTTAATGCTGGTGGTGCCGCATGGACACTTGCGCAGAAATGAGAGTGCCACCATCGTGGCATGCAATATAGCAATAGTGCAGACACCAGTGCACACCCCGTGCTCTGCTGTTTATTCTGTACGCTTCCAACTGGAGGTGCGCCTTGAAAGCGAGTGACCATGTAGTGACCTCCTTCATGGCTTTCAAATCTGTGCGCAGTGGCCGTGCGCTCATCTCGAAGTCTGCATGATCGTCTGGTTGGATTGGAGCAGGACGCGCGCTGCCCTGCGTCCAGTTTGGTCGGGCTTCTGTGCTTTGGTACATCGCGTGCAGCCTTTTTTTGCCGTGACTGGGTTTGAAATGTTCAGTACAAGAGTACAGCAATTTAAAAAACTTTTGTTATATCTGGAAGCAGTTCCAATACGAAGGGTCAGAAAATCGTAAATGTACTGAAATGTGATCATTATAACCAATAGAATGTTATATATGAAATCATTATAAGTGTGTTTGACTGTAATAATCCCCTTTCACATGAAAGATGATTTCACAAGACAGAGGCGCAGAACTGGTAACGTCGACACTTGGTTGGCCCTTCCTTTCTTGACCAAAAGGCCAGGTAGGTAGTCCAATTCATAAGAGTCTGTGGTCTATAGTGCTTGTGGCAAACTTTGTACTGTATTGGTGCTAGTTACACCCTTACCGTTAATTTTACCCGCTCTCCGACTAATGCTTGCTAATTGTGGGCACCGGCGAAGCTGCCTTCCAGACACCAGTGCCTCGCGCAAGCCCTGCTTAGTCCGTGTGAACACGCTCCATTTGTCAAAACTGTGCAAAATGGTGGCTTTGCCTCAACATGTTTGCATCTACAGCGGTGCACTCTCTACAAAAGTATAGTGCAATGTGGCGAATCTTCTACTATATTTGTGCCAATTATGCCTACACCATTAATTTTACTTGCTCTGTGACTAGTTCTAACTTCTTGCGTCACTGAGACCTACCTACATTTTGGTACTGTTTGCAACTAGCTATGACACCCTAGAGCCACGAAAGGGTATTTTTTGCTGTAAGTGGTTACAAGATACCCAAATCCCAGATACACTGAACCTGTGTGAAGTCGGCTAAGACCTCGTCTTCAAAACAATGTTGCAGTGAATAAGGGATTTAGATCCAAGTTCTACAGGTCAAAATGGCGATGTCTTAAGTATTAAACTACAATAACAAGATAACACGTGCCATGTTTGAAAGTCCTAAACTTGATGCGAATGTTATAACAAATGTTAAGATCTTTATAATCAAGCATCCTCTTTGCAAAGCTCCAAACCCACCTAATATAACTATTTTAGGTACTTTGTTAATTTTCACTTAGATAAACATAGCTTTTAGAGGTAGTCCTATCCTTCTTGTCTCAAAAGGAAGAAGAAATTGTTTGACTGAATGATTGATTGGACAGAACGACACTCACCTCTGCAAGGGCTTTGACAGCTGCTTCAATGCTGAAAGAAAAAAAAATAAAAAAAATTAGGGCATTTAAAGTCTCAAAGCAAGAAATGAGTTATGAGGTAAGCTGTAGTAAAGGGTTCTAGATTAAGTCTGAGCTTGTGGGGCTAATGTGCACACTAAGTACACAGGTGTTTCTCTTCTGCACTACACCCACATCAAAATGCAGCCATGGCAGCTGAGAATTAAACCTGCAACCTTCAGTGGCAGAACAGAACACCAGAGTCGCTGAGCAACCAATGTGGGTGAAAGAGAATGCCACAGAGACTGTATAGAAAGGAAATTCCCTCCAAAACGAAACTGATTTGCTGATGTAACTTTGTACACGGCGCATGAGAATTTCTCACTGCCTCTATCTATATCTCTACTTGACTGTTACTTATATTTATATAGTGAACATTACACACCAGCCACAGTAGCCCAGCGGCTGTGGCACCACTCTGCTGAGCTCAAGGTCGCAGGTTCAATCCCGGCCACAGCTGCCGCATTCCAATGAAGGTGCAATGCGAAGATGCTCATGTTCTGTGCATTGGGTGCACATAAACAGCACCAGGAGGTCAAAATTGATCCGGAGCTTCCCACTATGGCATGCTTCATAATCAGAACATGGTTTTCGCACATAGTACAGTAAATCCTTTGTTAACTCGGTAATTCACAGGAACCACCTGTTCCTGTGAAGCATATACATAAAGCTATGGCACAAACCTCGTGTTAAATCGGACAGTTCATAGAGCTCAGAGGCACACGAGAAATGCAAGATCAGGTGTTGCTAGGGGGTGTCTAGAATGCACCACCAAAAATGGCTTTTCCGAATAGCCTACAATGATCTCGAAGGTCATGTGTGCTTGCATGTGCTGGATGTCCTGAAAGGCCAGAAACACATCAAGGCCATAACATTTATTCATCACTAGAGAGAGAAACCTGTGAGGGTCAAAAAACATGTCGGCTATGTGTTTCTGGCCTTGCAATTGCTTTTGGTGTCGGGCACTGCTATGTTGCTTGCTATGGTTATCAACATGGTAGTTATCAATTTGTAAAGTAAAACCTCGATTATACATCCCCCAGTCATGCAACAACTCGCATTTTACAACTAAGTGGTTTGCTTCTGGCAAAACCCCTATATAAAAAATGTATTAAAGACCTCTATTATGCCACACACTTTTACACTGACCCCTCCCCTCATACATACGGCCACTCTCTAGTACCGTCTGAAAAAAAGAAACAACTCTACGCAGGCATGTGAGGACAATGCAGCCGGCTGTGACGGGTTACATTTGTGCCATATTTGAATAACAGCTAAATTCTTAATTTTAAAACAAATATTCTACATTCTGCGGTTTTCAGCATTACATTGGCAACCTGTACATTTATGTCTTGATGCAATCAATCGACAAGCCATCCGAGGTCAGAAGTATTTTTTGGTTAGAATCGACACCATTTTTGCTGTTCTTGTGTTACAGTTACGGCGCTGCAGTACCCTGTTGTCTTTCACACTTTGACTCCACTTACAGTCACAGACCAGTAAATTGGGCCCCGATAATTTGGACCCGCTCAGTAATTCAGACAGCTTTGCGGCACTGCCAACGGCCCCATAGACTTAATGCACAAAGACGACCGATATTTCAGATAGCCGCCAGCTCTACATTTGACTAGCCGGACTCCGTCCATGGCTGTAGTGTTAACCATTATCTCCTCCGCCATTATTTCCTTTGGCAACCTTGACGAGACATAAAGTATGGCCTCAGAGATTTCATGCTAGATGGTAATCCCTGAGGCCTTGCCTTGGTCGCAGCACTACGCTTCAGAAATTTAACTGCAAATGAAAATCTTAGAGGCTTTATTTGAATTACAGGTTGCCTCAACATCGCAATCATCACATCCCATTCCGACAAGCCCACGCATGGTCTGCTCTCGCCATTCTGTTTGTTGAGTTTGCCTTTCGGACAGCATTCCCTCCCTCTGAGCTTGTTTTTTAAGTTTGCATTCCAGACAGCACTCTGCTGGCTCCAGGAAGTCTTTCTCGTCCAAATCAGCCCGTCTCCGCGACTGAAGAGCCTGCACTACCGCCTGTCACAACGAGCTCAAATGGAGACATCACTGATGACCTGCTAGGTAGCAGTGTACCAATTTCTGCCACTGTTACATCTGAAGATCTCGCAGATGTTGACAGCACGGTGTTGTCGTATGCCAAATTCAATGATGACGAAATAATTTAGGAAGCTTTCCCACCATCAAGCAGCAACTCTAACTTGGATGACGACTACGTATCGTGTGCTCCAGAGCCTTCAAGTGCGGATTCGACTCAAGCCTTTGAAGTCCATGCATCGGAGTACAGCGACAGCACAGAACTCGCAGAAATACAGGCATACTTGGTTGCACGTAAGCAGAAGTGCATGCAGCAACGAATCGACTAATTATTCCTTGCACAGGGGCCTTAAAACATAAAGTGATCTTTTTTGGAAACATTTGTTTTTTCGGACATTCAATAGTTCGGACTTATTTAAGTTCCCCGTGGAGTCCAAATGATCAGTCATCGACTGTATTCATGACATCACGATGACGTAACATGTTTGATGTGACATAGCGCATTCGATATGATGTTCACTTTGAGAGATAAGCAATTTTGATGGGTGAGAAGGGGGGAAACTCCGCCTTGGCTCAGTGGCTCGATGTCAATGATTTGCAGGACAGGATAACTGTTTCTTCTGGCTGCCAACATGATAGGCATGCAGTGGCTACCGCTGTTGGTAATCGGCAAAGCCAAAAAACGCCGTGATGCTTCAAAAGCATCAAGAAGCATCCCACAGATTATCATGCCAATCAGATAGCATGGATGATTTCGGAGATATTTCAAGCCTGGCTGCACGAACTGGTGCACTGCATTTCTGCAATAGCACATGAAGCACCAATTGTTTTATGTAACGGTAGCGTACACAACAAAGTGCTGGGGCTCACAAACATAGAGAGAGAGAGAAGAAACTTTATTAATGAATGGTCCAGCAGTTTCGTTGTGGTGGCCTCAGGTGGCGGCTAGAAGTCCTTGGACTCGGGCGGCATCTTTGGCTTGCCGGACGGCCCAGAATAGCCGCCTCCCAGCGGTGGCGACGCCGATGGAGAACCTCCCCGGTGGCCCCCGCAGCCGGGGCGGTGTTGAGGAGTGAGCTCGAGGCTTCCCGTACTGTGGTAACGGCTGCAATTACGGATGCGTCGCGAACGGATGTGGTCCTATTACCGTGGTTGCCGGCACATTCCCAGAGCATGTGTCGCAGCGTTGCTCGCTGTCCGTAAGCTTTACAGGCATCTGTTTGATATAAACCCGAGTAGCAGTGATGTAGGACCGCGGGGCTAGGGTAGGTGTGTGTCTGGAGCAAAGGTAAAGTTACGGCCTCATTCCTGTTTAACTTGTGTGGTGGCGGGAATGTGCGTCTTTGGAGTATGCAGTGTTGGGTGAGGCCTCTGAACGTGGTCAGGCGATCGCCCCACGCCCATTGTGATTCTTGTTGCCACATTTCTGTTGTAGTGTCCCGATCAGGCAGATATGATGCCCCGCTCTCGGGAGCGGGGGCGGCGGCCACATAATCTGCGGCGGCTCGGCATGTGAGACCTCGAGCCGTGGCATGGGCCACTTCATTGCCCATGAGCGGGACATCGGTGTGTGCCGGGGTCCAGAGGAGGAAGACCGTGGAATTTTGGGGTTGCGAGGGCGATGACGAGTCGCCGCCGTCACAAATTTGGAGTATGTGGACCGCTTCCCGTGAGACGCTACCGCGCGCGACGCCGCGGATTGCCGCCTACGAGTTGCTCATCACGATCGCAGCGCTAGGCACCGTGGCCAGTGCTAGGGCTATTGCGGCTTCTTCGGCCGCCTCCGTGTGTCCCGTGGTCACCGTGGCGCTCGCGAGGCACTTACCCGTGCGGTCTACAACCGCGATTGCGTGTGCGCTTCTCCCTCCTCCATATCGCGCACCGTCTACGTACACCGCCTCGCTGCTGTTGCCAAACTTCTTCTGAAGGTCTCTTGCTCATTTGTTGCGTCTTGCGGCGTGGTGCGTCGGGTGCATGTTTTTGGGAAGCGGCGGGATGATCAGGTGGTCACGGACCGAGGCCTGAACCGCCACCTTTTCTCCATGCTGAGTGTGGTACACGATGTCGAGTGACTCGAGGATGCATCGACCTGTCTTTGAATTAGATAATCATTCGTATTGTGCAATGTCGTGCGCCTCGATTAACTCGTCAAGTGAGTTGTGAAGCCCGAGCTCCAGAAACTTGTTGGTGCTTGCGTTGAGTGGAACGCCGACCGCCCTCTTAAAAGCATTTCGTATCATGCATTTGGCCTTGTTTTTTTTTTCGCACCTTATCCACTTAAGGTAGGGGGCAACATACGTTATGCGGCTTATCGCGTACGCCTGCTCGAGACGGATCACGCAGTCTTCACCCATACCATTGCGTCTATTCGTGATGCGACGCAAGAGTCGGATCGTGTCATCTACCGAACAACGAAGTCTTCGCACCGTCTCTCCGTTATGGCCATTTGCCTGCAGGTATAACCCCAGGATTCTAATTTTGTCTACGTGCGGTACGGGAGTACCATCTGCCAATATAATCCGTATTTTGGAGTATTCCCGCTCTTCGTTGCGCAGGGTTTTAGGACCTCTCCTTGTGGGTTTGTAGATTAACAGTTCGGACTTGGTAGCGGAGCACTCGAGGCCTGTTCCACGCAAGTAATTCTGGACCGCATCTACTCCTGCCTGTAGTGTTCGCTCGACGTGACCGTCACATCCTCCCCCGGGAACCCAGAGGGTGATGTCATCCGCGCATAGACTGTGATGCAATCCTTCTACTTCTGTTAATTTCTCGGGTAGACCGAGTAGAACTAAATTAAAGAGTAATGGTGATATGACGGATCCTTGCGGCATGCCGGACGGACCCGTCTCAAATTCCGGCGATTCCTCGTCGCCACGACGATGCATGCACGCCTGCACGCGAGGAAATCTCTAACGTAATTATACGTTCTTTGGCCTAGTCCTAATGTTTTAATTGTTTTTAAGATTGCTTCGTGTTTAACGTTGTCAAAGGTTTTTTTTAATATCTAGGCCGAGGATTGCCTTAGTGGAGCTGGTAGTGTCGTCTACGATCTGGTGTTTAAGCTGGAGCAATACGTCCTGTGAGGAGAGGCTGCGGCGGAATCCTAGCATGGTGTGCGGGAATGCGTCACCGTCTTCGAGAAAGTTGGGGTGAGAACTGCGTGTTCCATGACTTTGCCGATGCAAGACGTAAGCGAAATCAGTTTTAGATTATTGAGCGTAACTTGATTGCCGAGTTTTGGAATCATGATAACGCGGGCCCGTTTCCACGCTTCGGGAAGGGAGCCCCCTCGCCAGCACATGTTGACATAGGTTGCGAGGCGGGAGATCGACTCGTCTAGGTTACGGAGAGTCTTGTTGGCAACCCGGTCCGGGCTGGGCGCCGATCGGGTGTTTAGTTCGAACAGGACTATCCAAATTTCTGCTTTGCTAAATTCCGCGTCCAATTTATCGTTTGCGGCGCCATCGTATTTGGCATGTTGGATGCTTTCGGCCTTCTTAAAGTAACGATCCCGTATTGCGTCGCAGAAGTTATCAACTTTGTAATCTCGTACTAGTCTACGAGTCTTGTGGCCTTGAGCGGCCCTAGTCTCCTCTCGATCTAATAGCTGTCGAAAGAGGCGCCAAGCACTTGGCCCGGCCATCTGCCTCTCGAGGTCGTTGCCCGTGTCTTCCCACTGTGCCCTGGATACCTGGAGTGCGTATTCTTCGATCCCTCTGTCTAATTATGCTATGCGTTTGTGCAAAGCCTTATTATGTCTTTGACATTTCCATCTCTTTAGAAGTGCTCGCTTTGCTTCCCACATGTGTAGCAGCCTGCTGTCAATTATTTCGAGGTTTGCCTTGGGCGGAACTTCGCTCGTTGCTGCGTCTACATCCCTTCTGAGCATCTCGGTCCACTCGTCTATGTCCGTAATCGGCTCGTCGCCTCGCCCCGCTTCTTCTCGTTTCTTGCGGCACGTGTCCCACTTCACAAGTTTGAGTTTATGGCCTTTGCTTACAGGGTTAGTCCCACGACTGCTCGGGCCCATGCCTATCGTCATCTCGATCAGCATGTGGTCACTTCCTAATACCCGTGTCACATGGGCAACTCGGATCTCCTTCAAACTTCCTTCCCTTAAAGGACCGCAAGGGAGTTTCACCTAGCTCCGTGTCACACAGCCTATAAGCGAGCTTTTGAAAGCTGCCACTGGGGGCCCAATAGGCGCTGCTCACCTCGTACGCAGCCATGAAAGAAACACGTTATATATTGCTAAAAATCTTGGGAAAGACGTGAATCACTCATTTCGCATGCGCGAGACGTGCGATCGCGTTGACCAAAAAAAAAAAAAAAGGCGCAGTCAGGGCAAACGCAGCAGCCATTCCCAGAATGCCCGGTTCGAGAGTCGAATGTAGCTGCTCAACTCAAATATCTTTGTCAGTGCTCAAATACTATATTATATGCAATAAAAACAGTTAGAATTGCTGTTAAAAGTGAAATTAATAAAAATGAGGGTGATTTCTTGACTCGAAATTCAAGCACGCTGGGAACAAGAGTACTCCCTTCAGTCTGCAAGGGAGATCTTCTATCTCCTTTCGCTAGGAACTTCCTTAAACTTCCTTTGCTAAAGGACTGCCGTGTGACACGGCGCGCATCTCCCTCGAGATAAAGGCGTCCTTGGTTGAAGGGAGTTAAAAGGACTTTAGCCGCGTCCGTGTGACAGGAGTATAAATCTTCTTGCATATTTTGCCAGTGCGCTGTGATTACATTCGAAACGAACGTGAGGTCTGGTAGCGTGTCGACACTCACACTGTTCCCTCTGCGTGTAGGATCGGCGGGATTCGCGATCAGTTCAAGCCTTTGATCTTGCGAGTCTTCCCAAAGGTGTTTGCCTTTGGGTGTTTCTCGGGTGTAGCCCCAGGCTCCGTGCGACGCATTAAAGTCGCCCGAAACAAGTAGAGGCTTGCCGCCAGAAGCCACGCGCGCGCCTCGGAGCAGGTCCCCGAAGCGGTGCTGCAGCGTGGGTTTACTATACACGTTAAGGATGAAAAGTCCGCGGCCACTCTTAGGAATTAATTCTATGAATACGTGAGGTATCTTTACGCAGGGAAGTTCGCGCTGCACTACAGTGACGTTACGCCGAACGAGCACGGCAACGACTGGCAACGGGCGGGGGCGATGGCCGGCACGCCACCACCGCCCCCGGCCCCGTGCCATCTGCCACGCGGGGTGTAGACCATTTCCTTTTTTGCTGTCCATCGCGGTTGCCTCTATGGCTTTGTAGCCAGCTAGTTTGACCGGATGATTTGTCTCCTGTAAAAGGATCACGTCCGGTTTCGTCTCGCGGCTGCGCATGAATTGCTGGGGATTAGCGCGCTTCCTCCTGTAGCCCCGGCAGTTACACTGCCAGATTGTGTATTGTTGTTGTTTCCCAGTGTTAGTGTGGTTCGTTGCGTGTGTAGCCATGGCGATGCCTGTGTTTAATTTAACCCATCGCCATCGAGGCGACTTGGTTGCTGCTGCGGTTGCGCAGCAACCAAGTCGCAACCAAGCAACCTCTACGTCTGTGAGCGTGTTTTGCTGCGGCTGATTGTGTTGTTGCTGTCTAGAGTACGGCTTGCTCATCGTTCTTATTGGTCTACCAGCAGCTGGCGGCAGCCGCGCTTCTATGTCGTCTATGTGCGCCAAGTGCGCGGCGAACATTTGTGTTATTTGCTCAGAGAGCTTAGCTACCGTGTTATTAAACATTCCATTCATATGTGCCATCTGTTATGCAAAACGTTCCTCGAGGCTCTTCTCGATGCTGTCTACTCGTTTCTCTAATTTCTCGTAACGGCCGCATCGCTGTTTGGTGTCAGGTCTTGCGGAATCTAGTGCGATACTTTTCGCGGTAACTGGACGACTATGCCATTCTTCCACCGTCTCCACAGAGCTGCCCTCGTCATCCGTGTCCAACTCGGCCGGCTCAGGCCGAGAGTCGGTGATCGAGGCACCGAAGACGGCGGCATCGTCGTGCGACGTTGCTGTGGTTGCTGCAGTAATTTTCCTCTCTAAGGAGCGCATTTTCGCGTTTAAGCTCGGCAATCATCGATTCTAATGGTTTCCTAGGCGTTGTCGTAGTACTCGCTCTATCACTCGCTCGAGCTCGTTCCCACCGCCGCTGCCGACAGCGGGCTCGCCAGGGCGGCCCACAGGAGTGCCTCCGCCACTGGGAGAATTGGCGACAGCCACCCAGCACACCTGTTGCCCAGTGCTCCTGTGACCTTGTTGCTGCTGCTGCTGACTTTGTTGATTGATGTGGCCGACAGCTGCGATGCCCGGACCAGCACCACCGCGCGCCGCCGACGTGCTTCTCGGCCGCTGTGCCCGGTTGCGAGAGCGGGATCAGGCATTTCCCACGCCACCCTTTCCGCCGCAGCTAGTCGAGCGTCCTCTTCGGTTGTCGGTGACTGAATGATGGTCTATCGCTGGGTAATTGAGGTAGTAGCATCCATTGCCATTACAGTCGCTGCTGCTGTTGTAACAGCTGCCGTACTCTGCGGTCGCTTCTTCCTCTTCTTGTCTGTTTCGCTCTAGTTGGCGGTGCTTGACTATGTACGGGGTCTAGTATCTCGCCTTGCACCTGCGGTCTCCCGTGAAGTGTCCCTTTCCGCACAGTCGACAACGCGGCTCGCATCGATGGTCAGGCGACGGATTGTTGCGTCCGCATCCACGGCAAATCTTGTCGTTGGGATTGGGGTACACGTCGGCGCGGTGTCCCATCCTCCCGCACTCTTAACATACGTCAATCTGCTTCCTGTAGAGTGAGCATCTGACGAGCATAGGTCCGTAATATATGTATATCGGTACGTGGAATCCGTTGAACAAAATGATTATGTTGTCTGTGTTGCCCATGCGCTTGGCGTGCAGCACACGAGGGTTGCGCTGCGTCACTGGATTAGCGATGACGTCTGCCGGGCTCTCGGTCTTTGTAATGTTCCTGATCAGGCCCTTGGAAGTGTTCTCCAGGGCGGCTTGATAGGCGTTCGCCTCGAACTCTCGGTCTCCGATGCAAAGCTTGCTAATGGCTCCGTAACGTCCAGCTCCGTCTTCAGACGGCATGCTGAGCACCACAACGTTCTGTTTAATGTTGAGGCAGATGCTATCTTCCCCGGCCACTTCTCTGCCTACACCCGCCGCGTTACATAGGCAACAGTAAATGCGATCCATGCCGTAATCGCGCACGTTGAAACCGCCTCGGGGGCGTACGACGATTTTGTAATCGTCCGGCGGTAACTCTGGCATTCAGCTTGCCATGGCAATCTGATGCACTTGTCGGGCGTACTTCATTTTGTACTGCACTGTGGTGATACCCGTATTTGACGTAGCTACTGTCCGTCGCTGCATGTGCACCTGCTGGTTATGCGCCGACTCGGTTACACCATCGGTCTGTTTCTTCCTCTTGACATTGCACCACCCCGCTCCCTTGCCGAAATCTTCCGGCCTGATCTCTGTTCCTTCTACCTGGACAACTTCCATTTAACGCCGGGAAAGGCCTGGCACGTTGACGTCGGTGACTGGGAGCCCGAATGAGTTCCGGCGACAAGTTAGGCTTGGCACGCACCGCCACCGTGGCGGCCGGGCAATGGTGGCGTACGTGGAGATGCTAGGCTTAGCTTGCCCCGCCTGTGTGGCGGGACAAAAGGCGCTGCCTATCAGCCAGAAAATGGGCCCGCCTGGCAGAACTTGATGTTGAGGGAGTCCTGAGGCTTCCGCCTATCGCTGGCAGGAAGAATTTCCACGAGAAGTTCGGTAATCCGCCAAAAACATAGGAAAGTAGCGGAGCCGACACGAAGCACGTCCGCACTCCGTGGTCTTCTTCTTCTTCACCATAGAGCTAATTTTCTTGCCTCCTCCAAACACTATGGCTTCCCAGCAGCCACTGGTGAGTCAAGACAGAAGGCAAATGCTTCAGCATGCGTTGCTCTGTATGGAAGCAGGGAAAAAATATGAAGTGGCCCTCCTCAGTGCAGTGCCCATGGTGGTGCAACGTGTGGAGCAGCACGCCGTCTGCAGCAATTGCAAACTGCTTCCGACACAGTGGTTTTGCTTGTGACATTGATGCCTTGGAAGTAGAGGATGCGGCTGTATAAATAAACGGCGAGGAAGTTGACAGCCTCTTCAGCAGACTCCTTACTCCGGACGTCTCGCTAAACGAATACATCTAGATCGACAGTGACGTTGCCATTGCCAGTCACCTCAAGAATGACGATACAATTGACAATGTACTTGGCGATGAAGGCCCCGATTCTGATCGTGAAAATGCAACCTTCATAGATGTGTGTGACGAACCGCCACATTGCAGTGTTAAAGAGGCTGATGACATGCTTTAGTGTTAGTGTTAAGTTTTAGTGTAAAGTTTTGGAAAAAATCTGTGCTGTTTCACCCGACAGAGTACGGAGACTATGCCATCTACAAGAACTCCAGAAAATTGTGCTTTCTGTGCAAATTACTTGTGTGAAACAGGTGACACCAAGCAGTTATTCCAAAAAGTAACAATACATTGATGTTTGACGCGTTTGTTGAGTTATGATCACGTCGTTAATTCAACATTGTATTAATTCAGACATCTTCTCTGGTCCCGTGGAATCTGAATTAATGAGGTTTTCCTGTACCCCAGAATTTAGTGTTCTTTATAATATGCCCCAAATCGCATATGGCTTCCGTAGAAAAAAAAATATTCGCAGAAAATATCAAAACTGAAATATTTTGTTGAACTTAGTCTTTTATTCTTAAATGCCCATAATGACCAATGGCAATGGTAGATAACAATGACTATGGGAGAGAGTGGTTGGAAAGAACGCAAATGCACGATGGCAAGGTGAGAAAGATCCCATATACGATCATTTAATGATGTAGAAATGCAAAGGTAATCCCTACGGAATCATTTGAATTGTAGAGAAATGTTTCAGCCAGTTTCATAAACACAAAGTCGCCAAATTGTTTTGTGGCCACTCACTAAAACATGTCCCCTAACATGGCATCTACCATAACCGCGTCTGGGACAGCCACTCCTGCTGCACTATCGACATACAGCTAAACCTCGATACAGTTGAACCTACTTATAAGAATATTCAAGTGCCACGAAAATTCTATTGCTATAACCAACAATTGTTATAACCTGGTTGCAAGAAAAAAATTATCAAAATGAGAGATGGTGTAGCTGTTCCGAGAAAACCATAATGGCGGGGAGGCCAGTTCTCCTCCCCACCATCTTCCTCCATCCAGCTTCTGATTGTGTTGACTCGCTTAACTGTTTAACTCTGCTTCCTGCATGCTCCGATCGAGTATTGTTAACAAGCCATGGCTGTCTGCGTTCAAGAATGGCACTTATATAACAACTGCAAAGAGAGGTCACGGGCGGCAAGTGACATAAGAGCTTCGCTGAGGCATCGCTTTGGTGGCCCCAAAAGGACCCCTTTAAAAAATGCGGGAAGGTTGCCGTGGCAGCATCTCGGCTTGAGAAATTCAGGGACATGATCACCACAAGAATCTTGCCCCATACTTCCCACCGGCTTGCACGAGAAAACTGCATGTCCGTCAGCCTTGCTTGCTTTACGCTAAGCTTGCCAACATCCTTCTCCAAGGCATCTAGGTGCTCCACAAAGTGAAGCAGAAGGTCCATCGCGAAAACAAGCCCATGAGGGACTGAATCATATACAGGACCTCCCGCGGGGACAATGTTGAGGCAGCATGCCCTACAGTGTCAGCACTGCTGTCGTGGCCGTCACTGTCTCTATCCAATGCAAGCATGTTCGCGATAATCACCGCATCGGTAAAAAGCACTTTGTTTTCAAGTCTATAGCAGTGTGCTTTCTTTTCACCAGCAACATCGTGCGTTGCCGATTATCAATGGGCAAATCAGCTATCTTCCGTTTCGACGTCGTCAAATGCGGCTGAGAAGCAACGTGGCCAGGAATGATTTCGACGCAACAGACAAAGACAAGGAACAAGCGACTTGCGCAAAATGTGATCCATAGAATAAAGAACCAACTGTGAGGGCCCAGCAAGCAATCTGGGAGCAGTACGGGCAGCGTTGTCAGGGCGATTGGCGCGGTCCATTCGTGTTTCGGAGGGTGGCACGGCGCAGATCTAGGGGCGCAGCACATTTGTGTTCAAAGGGGTGGAAGGACGACGGGAGAGATGCGCGCGAGGCTGGCGTGCACTTCTTATGGACAGAAGTGCTTGGCGGCAGTTAGGGTAGCGGGCGATCGTGTAGCGGCTTGCATTTCACTTTTTCTGTTTTCTTTTCAAGGATTTCGCGTTCCATTACCTTTCGGCACAGACACCCAGCAGCCAGACTTCATCGTTATAGTCGACGTGCGTTATGGGGACATTGTAGTAAGCGGCTTATTTCCCCACAGAGAACATACAAAGGTTGATGGTGCAGCGAGGACTTATGTCGTTCCGAAGCTCGGATAAAAAGACGCCGGGTGCTCAGCATAAAAGAAAAATTAGACACTGTCCCTACTATCGAACGTGACATGAAGAAGTCGGCGCTGGCACGCAACAGTGATCTGCTGTTGATTACAGTGTGTGGCATTTGGAATGCTAAGAAGCTGCTCGGCAGCGCTGCTGCGACCATGAAGACATGTCGGCTACGAGGTTCGACTTTTCACCATCATTGCCTGTGTTGTTGCCGAAGTGTCAGACTAGCAACAGTGATGAGGATGACACGGAAAGCGACAGCACGAGCGATTCAAGCCCGACAGTGGCATAAGCTGCGCGTTACGTCAGCCTCATGAATGCAATCGTCGCTATGAGAACAGGGGCGCGATAATGTAACTCTATTCCAAATGAAAAGCATTCCAAACTCCGGCACCCGGCAATGAAAAAGGTGCCCCTGGGACTTCTGCAGCACTACTGCGCACGTGCACGGTGAATACGTAACGCCGAGGAATCTGCCATGCGAGTGTTTGCCAAGAAGAGGGGGCTGGCTGAAAAGCTGGCACGCAGCTTCAGTAAGTTTGAGGCCGCTGTCGTCGGCGTGCTAGGCCGCCGCGGCATCAAACGAAAATAACACCTTTGTTGCACGAAGTGAATAAATACTGCATGTTTTTTTCCCCTTTCATTGCACTCTCACTGAGTTCCGTTTTCCACAGGTAAGTGGGCGATCTCATGCTATTTGGTTAAACGGTACTACCGTCTAGTACATACTTTTTCTGAGCTCCTGCCAACTACGGTTTAACGAGGTTTCACTGTAACTGAATTTCAATGGTAACTCCATCTAAGCAGGCAATGCTACAAAGGCTTTACTTCTCTCATGACTAACATTAGCTAAAAAAAAAAAGAAGAAATAGTGCACTATATATGAAATAATGATATAGGCATGCATCACATAATTTGATGTAACACTAAGGAAAGAAGAGATGTTTAGAAACTTTAATATTTTGACAAAATTTAATAAAAATTGTCACCGAGACATAGTTTTTCATGCTGATTTCAAAAATATAATTACTTTTTAAATTGGCTGACTGGTTCTGGGGATATAAATAAAATTATTCACCTATTGTTTATCAGAAAAATTGCAAGAATATCAGCCAGAATGTTTATAAGGACAGATGGCTGGATACTGCAAAGTGTAAGGAACACAAATGCAGGACTACTTTTTTTGTACTGGAGGTATTACCAATTTTACAGCAAATGAAGTTCCATCTCCAGACATGGCTATCAGCCAGATTATAAAAATTTACAAAAGCGAAATTAAAAAATCTGCTCCTACCACTGTGTAGTACACACATGTAGCTACATGCCGCTGTTTAAGTTGTGGTTCTATGTGCCTTGAAGACCAAGATAGTGCTTCTGCAAGTTTTAAACACCAAAAATGAGATTCTGAGACAACTTGATAGAAAAAAGAAGAGCTTATTTTTATAACACAACACCACAAAATGTTAGAATATTTACAAGTGCTATTGCAATAGTAGCCTCCAGGAATGCAGTCTGTCTGGCTAGAGTCCCTATGGCGATGCCTTCTGAGCAACCGCTGCAAGTTTTGAGCAAACGCACGCTCAGCAGACATAGCCAGGTCGTTTGTCCTGGCAGCAGTGTCGTCAACATGATCTAGTAGTTCCGATTTTTGGTCAACAGCAGGAGTTGATGCTAATGCTTGAAGTTTTCCTTGAGCTTCACTGTCAATACGCCGCAAATCTTTCGGCTGCAGAATAGTAGTGTTGTGCAAAAACATTGACAAAACATGGCCATTGCCAGGAGCGCTTCGGGGGACTTGGCCTAACATGCCATCGGGATCTCCGGCTTCGCTCGACTGCGGGAGCGGGCCGTTATCGACGTCATCGGGAAGTGGCGCGGCGGAGCTTCATTTCTTGAAGTTGTATGCCGACTTTCTTTTACTTTTTTTCCCCAAATCTATAATTCGCAGCAAACTTCGAAGTCAAGGTCGACATTGCTGTCAGCATGGAAAAACTCGTTGGCATGCACTCAGCGGCAGCGGAGTGATGCAGACAATGCTAGTCTAGCCAATAGCATAGCTGGCTGAGGGTCACATGCCTTTGTCGACCAATTACAGCACGCATTGGGACTTCTTCTTGAAGCTGAATTTCTTCACTGACAATGTGCGGACAGAGCCGGTGGTGGCGAGAAAATGAAGAGGACAGACTGCTTTTTCAGACGATATACGGGTCGGCGCGACCGAATGACAGCAAGAGCCGTCACGTGCCCTGGAAAAAGTGATTCTTTTACAGAAACTTTGGCTCATATTTAGCCAACACTGTTGCCAAAAATTTACATTACGGTTAAGATATTGATTTAGAATGTGCAAAATTTGGCAAAGTGGCACCAGCTTAGCCCACTCATTGAAGTTTCGTTTTCTGCCATTATCGGGAAAAGAGCGTTGGCCAACATGGGCAGTTTCATGGTCGTCGCTCGTTGTATGCTTGCGCGCCGTGATATTTCCCGACTCGCACCGTTTGTGCATCGTGCTGTGGTGCACGAATACTTCAAAAACAACTCCTTCTTTTAATTCGAACCAATTTACGGGCCCCTATGAGTTCGAATTATTGAGATTCGACCGTAGTATGTGAAGTGGTTATTCCGCAGAAAGTGTTCCACATCGAAAACAACTGCAGAGCTAAACGTGTGGCATGAGACTGCCCGGAACACACTGCTCTTGTAGGTTCTTCAGTATTGCCTGCTGTGCACAAAATGCCATGCAGTGCAGATAAGAGGGAAAGGTAGTGCCACCAGGTTAACTGGCCAGAGCTGTTTCAAAGGGACGCTAATGAGGAAATCTGACATGAGATTTTGACGAAGGCTGGTTAGGTCTACTGAACAACACATCAATGAACCAGGACTGCATACATGAATGCTTTTTAAATCGGTAATGTCAAGCAGAAATACCAACACCAGATTCATAAAGGGGGAAACTAGCCCGTCATTTTCCCTGCTAGTAACTTGTGTAAGGAGATAAGAGCTTCCAAAACCATACTTCATCGGACCTCGGTGTCCCCTTAAGGTTCACCCAAACAAGAACTGCACGAGCGTGTTCCTCGCAGCTTCTAGTTCAGTTGTGGCCTCAGTGGGGCACATGACATTCCAGGCTCACCTCCAGGACATGTTGACCACCAGATAGCTCGCAATGAGGAAGCCCGTCCGGTTGAAGCCATGCGTGCAGTGGACACCTGCATGGTGTGGAGAGGAGGAGACGGCTCAGCTAGTTGCACCTTAAATCACAAACACACACATACGTACAGTAATGAGTACAGAATGAAGAGCACTCGTGACAACTGTAAAGGAAATGAAGCAAGTCAACTGGAGCTCTGCTTTGTTATGGGCAGAAAGTGTAGTTAAATTCTGGAGTTCCTTGTGCCAGAACTATGATCTGATTATGAGGCACGCCGTAGAGGGGTACTTCGGACTAATTTTGACCACTTGGCATTCTCTAACCCGTGTGTAATGCACGTTACATAAGCATTTTTGCACTGCAGAATGTGGCCACTGCAGCCGGGATTAAACCCACAAACAGCAACGCCAAAGCCACTGGGCTATTTCACAGTTATAGGTTATTAGAAGAGAAAGTGAATGTCAAAGTTCAGTTTCCTTAATTTTCCGCTGAAATCCCAGCACTAGCCTGTCAGTGTGAGATTGTGGATTGCAAAGTATTTTGAAGCGAAGACAGCAAAACCTCGTTTGTGTTAAGAAAACAAACACACACACAAGCACACATGCACACACACACAATGTGAGAAAAAATACTAACCGGGAAAACATACGATCTGAACTCGCAAATAAATCTGACAGACTGCAGATTACATCTACGCAATGCGAAGCAATGCACAAATCGTAGCACGAGACGCCAATGCGTGCCGAGCAGCCCGAGATGTGCTTTGCCGTTATTGCGGTTTCGGCAAGCTTATGTTTGCGCTCCTCGAATTTGGCCTGGGTCAGGGGTTTCGAACGGGACATCTTGACAGGAGGTTTTGACTGCCCACTTGGCGCGAATCGTTGAGGTGCAGATGCGCATCGAGCTGGTGGTGCTCGAGCAACCCCAAATGCACGTTGTCGTTTTCCTGTTGTGTAGTGTTTTAAGACAGGGAAGGGAAATCGAAACGAAATCGAGCTTGTCGGGGACGCCAGAATGCGATGCCACCAGATTGAAACATGACGCTCACTTTGCGCTGCCTACGGCAGGGAACGGCGGCACGCCTGGCTTGTCACCTATTAAAGGCGTACAGTACGCTTCCGATGCCACTGCGCCCAACTTGCTGTGAAAGAGATAGGTGAAGATGCTTATTGCAATAGGGTTGGCGGCGATAGCTGTGAATGTGGCCTGCGACAACACGGAAGGAGGTTTGCTGGTACCCAAATAGGAAACCAAGTGGGCACCAGCATTCTCGCGAGAGACGGGCGGGCAAGCATTGCTGCGAAGCTGCTGCGACTGGGGATTACCGTTCTCAGTCGCATGCGCTTCCCACTTTTGCTAGTTTGCATGGGCTCTAGCAGCTGAAAAGTGTTCCATGTGGTCCCAGTTTGGCGATGCACTGAACGTTGGCGCCAAAAGATTGTTTTCCAAAAGTGTATCAACTGGTAAAAAGGAAGCATAACTCTATTGGGTAATTTCTTGTGTTCTCGATAACAAACTTTGCCGCCAGGAAATTGTGTGCAACAAGATCGTACCAATGAAGTTCTACTGTAGCTTTCTTTGGCTTTCTCGCCAATTCTCATGGTCGGAGGTTAGATCTTCATTGCCAATACAAATGCCTTAACAGAATGGGCAAGTGTGCTCGCACAACCAGGTTCGGGGGCAGGTTTGTTGCTAAGCACCAACTATTAAACCTTTTTGAGAGGCACATGCTGTCCACCCATACTACCGCTACAGGTGTGCTGGTAGCAGCTCTGCTCTCAACGGAATTGCGAAACGAAACATAGACACACATTTTCAAGTGCATCAATACTTCAATAAAGAGTGCTTGGAAAGAAGTGCTTGGATATTTTCTTACACTTGCAATAGTCGTTGATAGTTTCTTTACAATATTTTTCATAGACCACTATGGCCCAGTAAAAATTTTTTTAAAGTTCCAAGCTCAGTTTTTGGCCCCTTCACAATACAATGTAGCCTATATTTAGTTTCACAAGGTGTTTGCAGGGCTTTGGAAGGTAGGGGCCGCAAAGCCAATCAGGATGAAGCGCATCAGAAAATTGAGTTCCTATGTGCCTGTTGCCCTGTGATGATAATGATGGGTGGCTCCATTTAATTTAAAAGAAGTGTACTAATATTTAGCTTGTTTGTTTTTGTAGCGGGTGGCGCTGGTGCCTTTCTCATATTTTTTTTTCTTTTTGGATGGGCGACGCCCATTCCCAAGGGACTGGGCCCATTTCTTTTTCTACACACAAGCATACAATAGTGATCCAGAGCCCTCCACTACTGGGTCTGCCATAGCTCATTGGAGACATTCTCGTTCTCATTTTGGCTGGTCTCACTGCGACAATACTGATTGATCACGACTTGTGTGCACACAAGAAATGAATCAAGTTATCCTGTTAGATGGGTTCACAATTCATCAGCCTCGCCACAACTCAGATCAGCACAGTCGGCAGGGCATCATCCTCTTTGAAACGCTGCATGGCGAGAGTCAGAATCTCCCCTCTCTGGAAGCAGTGGTGCACCATCCTCCGCAACACGCTCAGGTAAAAATCGGCCAGCTTCCTTGTTCGCTCACCACCTTTTCCACCGCAACGCTTCTTCGGTGACATCACTCTGCCCGCCTTCTCCATCTCCATTGTCCACTCGTAGAGCGTTTGCTCACTCACCTGGGTGAGTTTTGCAGCCCTCTGGATAAGGGAATTCAAGCTTGAACTGCCTCTGCATTCGACGCGAAGCCCTTCAAGAACGTTTCAAGCTGTCTGCTTTGCCAGCTTGGAGAAACAGCGCACCTTCAACGGACGGCACACGGGAGACAACTGAACTGGGCAATGCCATGTTGCTGAAAGACAGCGCATCGCCACTTTGTAACAGGGCTCCGAGGAGCTGTGTTCGTGCGGGTCACTGCTATAAGTTTCACGGCTGATTGAAAGCGCTCACTATACTTTAATATTGTCACTCCAAGCTGTTTTAAATTTTTGTGTTTATTGTTTTAAATCTAGTCCTAAACTGCTCAAATATTTGACGGACTATTTGCTGTGCTCCTGCAGCCCTCATTGGCTAACAGTCCCCTACCTTCCATAGTGCTGCAAACAGCTTGTGAAACGAAGTATATATTCAATGAAAAGCAGACCCGGGCAGGCATCGTCCAAATCCATGATGCAACAGCAAGCTGGCATTTTTACGACTTTTCTGGCTTGCCAAGCATCTTCTCACAGTAAGAGTGGCTTTGTAGAACAGTGATGTACTAAAAAAGCTCAAATAATATTTTTCTTTTAGTGTCCCTCTAACATCAGTTGCTCTCTGATCGAGTTCCAAAGATCTCCTGTGGACAATGTTCCTGCCGTCTACAAGGCCACGAACCTATATAAGCTCGCTCCTTTCGTGGCTGGATGACAAGGCCTCATCGTGCCATGTGCCACCCATTTACCAGGTGAGCAAAAACAATAAGAAAAACCCAAGGGGCTTGATTTTTATTAACAGGTGTATGGCAGCAACAGACAAAGAACACAAGGCAAGCACTGCGGGAATTAACAGTTTCTAATGAACTGCAAAAACAATTTCGTAGTTCGAATTTGTGATGCATCTTATATTCTGAATAAAAGAAAAGGAAAAAGGGGAATGCAAGTGGAAGATACAAAAAAAAAAAAAAAAGAATGGGGCCTCTTCCAACTTTCATTCCATTTTTCTTTTGTTTTGTTTTACTTTGGGGCCCTTATCGAAAACTCTGTTCAGGTGAGTGAACATAGTTGGACTCATTCATGGGGATACATCTCATGGCAAAATAAGAACTGCGTACAGTTGGAAGTAAAACCTGCTAACCACTAAGGCATTACACAATGTTACCCGCTCTGCGATTTTCATGAGGTTTGGTGTGCCACACAGACTCTGAGAGTGGTAGCGTCTGTGCATATTTGGTAGACTTCCTTTAAGACGAACTCAAAGGGACCATGAAAATTTGTTCGTTTTATCAGAAGAATAATTGGCAACCAGGCGCATCCAAATATCTTAGTTCAAAACGGTAAATGAAGTGCACTGTAATGAAGAAGAAGAGCACGAGGACACGGCCAGCCAAATCATCTGTTCCGTGCCTGCAGTGGAACCAGTGGGCCAGCCGGATCGCCAGTGCTTAGCAGGAGCGCGAGCCGTTCGGGCAACCAGCTGTTCCTGCTCTGCGTGACCTTCCTTCTCGATTACGAACAGACGCTACCAACTGAACTGTTTAAACACTCCATTACAGCACTTACAACGGAGGAAAAATGACATAAAAGGCCTTTATTTAGCTGATCTTAATAATAAAACTGTCTTCAAGCGGTACTCTTGCTTCGTTTCATCCAGTTCGTCACGGATGTTTGGCGCTTCTGTGCAAATTAGTGAGCAGCCACAAACAATGTCATCTCCCCTAAGGATTTTAAAAATCCTTCTGTGCCTTCGTGCTGCTGGAAAAAGTTCACTAGGGAGTTCAAGCAGGGATCTGTGATCTGACAGGTCATCGGTGCAGGCTCCAAGCTAATGTAAGTATGAAGCACGTTGAGCGTGCAGCAAAGCAATGCTACTTAGAGGAAAGTCTAGGTGACGCTGAGCGAAGTGGGAAAGGAGAAACGAAGTGAAACGATGCGGAGGAGGAAGGTAGGTGTAGGCGCGCTGGGTTGACCTCCTCTGGCAGTCACTATGGGTTTTGTTTGTGATACAGATGTACTGGGTTTGTCTTGTGATAAATCGTCCTAGTTCTCTGTACGCTGTGTGTGCGAGTTAAAAGTGTGTGACAGTGAGCCGCCCGGCTCAGCTTCTGCAAAAGAAGAAATGGGAGTGAGGAAGTGTGCCGTCATCTGTCGCACGCACAGCACGGGGGAGGGGAGAGAACGGGGTGTTGTACTTCAGCCGCACCCGGTCGCGCGGACTATATCTTCGAAGCGATCTGCTTTGGGGGCACAGTGTAGGCAGGCCGATGGCTCGTAGCTTTGTGTGTGCAGTGTTTTCGTAGCTCCATTTGTGTTGAAGAGATAGACAGTATGAAGGTCACTTCGCTCACTGCTGCTGCCGCAATTCCTCACGCCAGAATTTTGACAGCGAGTGTGTGCGGTCATCGAGTGCGATGTGTTCATGTTTGCTTGTGCGGACTGACACTATGCTTGCCAATTTAGTTCGTAAGCAAATGAAAGAGGCGTTCTAAGGTGGCTGCTGCATATGGCGTGGCAGCGAGAGCCCTGTCTTGAATACTATCCGTGATGTGGACAGCCCAGGCGCACCAAGGGCCAATAGCTTCGTGTGCGCTATAGCACCTGTACGCTTGCGCGTCACCTGTATTCACGAAGTGAAGCGTCACTGTCTCTTTTTGTTTCCTACTCTTGTTTTTGCCTCTGTACATGAGTAATGTCTGCAGGCCTCCAGTAGGGTGCCTCGATGTGTGTGTCCCGGCGCGCAGCACAATGAGGCACCCTAGCCGGAAGGATCGGCAACGGTGGCGGCTACTCCAAATGTTTATCTTAACCGCAGAGCACGTCTGAGGTGGTTCATCTTAAGCGGATTTTTCTTTGCACTGAGTCTATAGAAAACCAGCTGAATGTTCCCACGTTGTTTGTTATATGAGAGAATTAGGCCTCACCGATTTCGTCTTAATGAGAGTTCACTGTATTCTAGAGGCCATGGCAAGCAATACTGCAGCGGTAGATAACAATGTGCTCTTCACAAAAAAGTCGTTGTTGAAAAGATGATGGCATCCATTGCGAGATTCTCCTACAGTGAAATTAAACGAGCAGAACTGAACGAATTGCTGAAGTCCAGTGGTTTTTCTTTTCTTTTCTTTTGGACTTTAATCATTCGGACATTTATGCCACTCCCTTTTAAGGGCTACAAAAATCGGTCCACAGCTGCTTACAAAACTGTTACGAACACTTCAGGACAATAGTGCAAATCACTTTTGCAGAAGCCCTGAAGGTGCAGCAAGGTTCATGAAGGAGGACATTAGTGCGAAGCTACAGAAGAAACCCTTACGGGTTTCTTGAACAGTGAAGCTTTCTTGCTCAGAAACCCTTATGGGTTTCTTATGTAGCTTCATGCTACGGTCGGATGAATGATAAACCTTCCCTTTCAGGTAACTGCTGTACTGCACATCTTCACAAACGCTCCTTATTGAGCCTTGAATTTGAGGGAGAAAGAAAAGGGAAGGAGAGAAAGGTCAGACAGAGGCACGTCCAGTTTGCTACCCTATGCAGGGAAAGGGTGGGGGGGAGGGTCAGTTTAAGGGCTTCACCAGCAAATATGACAATCTGATAAATATGACAAGGGCAGTTGCTCACCAATTATGTGCAGTGGGTTCATGGATATGAATCGCTGACAGACGCCAATGAATGCATCCGTCTGCTCCTGGGATGGACACTCTCCATGACTGCACAAAAAAGATGCAGTGTCATCACAGTTGTGAGGTGTGTTGTCCTGCTGCCACTATACGTCTCCTGCAGCAGTTATTACTTGTTCAAAAGTCCCAACGTTGGGCTGGATAGAACCTGAGCTTGCAAGCGACATTTTACAGTGTACAGAGATAGAAAGCAACCCTAAAGGTCATGGTCAAGTCTTGTTATGCACCAGTGAGTATATATGGCAACTTTTTGTTTTGAATGCCTTCAATGATGTGCGAGAAAATCTAGTATTGCCAAACCTCAAAATGCACATTATATCCGCAACAAATATGTCACAAACAATGACTGTACACACTAGCTCCTATGGAAACTCCGTGGTCATTAAAGCACATCATTAATGCATGCACATACAGTCAAACCTCATTCATCAATTTTATGTGACCGTATAAAGTGTCTGAATTGAACCAAATGCAGAATTATTTAATCTACCAGGGAAAACAGTAAACAAATGCTTCCTACTTCAACATGCCTTCACTTACTGAAGAAATCTGCAATGCTCATCTATATTTTGCACAAGATCAGTTCAGAAGCTGCCATTCTCGTAATCTTGTGACTGATTGGCCATTCACAGTGGCGAGGGCCTCAGAACTTTTTTTGTAGTACTGCAGAACCCCGAGATATGCCTTTATATTCAAGTAAACATGCCTTTCACTAACACGCACAGTGCAGTTACTTTGTTGCCTGTGAACCAGTCATGACACTGATTGTCCCTTGCAGTGTGGCCGGCACGTTTGATGCAAGTGTATAGGGCACAGTAGAATCGCGTTTCATCCTCAATGGCTTCCATTGTGTTTGTTGTGATATCATGTGTGCTTTGCATTGAATCAAAACGCAACAGCTGCAGATGAATTCACAGTTGATATAAACATGATCACTCACAACGACCACATAGTCGCCGTGAATGTGCGACCAATGCGGTGTCATGTGTGGGGTTAATGCAGCAAAAAAGCACAAAGAATGCTCATGACATTCCCATATAATTACTGCTGATGACTATGGCAATGTGGATATAAGCGCTGCATTTTGGTTGACTGCTAGCAGTGCTTTTGCTCTTTCGCACAGTATATTTACCAAGCTTCACGCTCTGCACACTTGAGGAGCTGCCCTAATTAAATGGTGCACTGCAAAATACATCTGAGTTAACAAAAGTTTCAGGCAATTGCATAATGCATACAGATTAGGCAAGTCCAAAATTTACGGTTTTCCAAGTTAAGAAGGGTTGAATTAATGAGATTTAATGACAGATATACTGTACGGTTAATTTTTAAAGGGAACTGGTATTAATGTTCTGCCATCGATTATTGCTGCAATAAGGTATAAATTCACCAGCAACGTTTATTTGCATAAATGTACATCCAATTGATCATGTCAGTCACTCCTTTCCAACTAAGGCAAACAAATGTTGTTCATCATATTCACTAAATACTATTTGGGCATTCTCTTTAACAGTAGACTGTACTGCTCAAACCAACATGATTTGCCCCTGAACTCAGAAGCTGTTGGATGTGAGAACCAAGTCACACAACAGATGCAGCCGATTGGCAGCACAAGGTGCTGTGACACATCAGGTAAACAACAAAAGCAACCTTCCCAGGCTTTTATGGTTAAGAATTTGAAAGATGACAGAGTCTGTTGTCCTGTTCAGTTCACTCAGGTCACTGTATCTGGCCATCTACCACAATGTGCAGCCCCCGTTATCAGCATTACACTGAGGTGCGAGTGCCACGCTTACTTGGCTCTTATCAGCATAGCAACATCCCTGGTGGTAAAATGTTTGCAGGTTTACTCCCTGTTATTGCCCTTGCAGTGCAAAGTTATGTTGGCCTTTAGGACTGGTGTCGCATTCACTTCTCACAACTAGGCAGTGGACTGGGTTGAGTAGCAGTACCTTGTTTGTATTCAATGCACATAGTATGTCGCTAACACTATAGAAACCACAATGCTAAAGTGTTTTCAAAATAACCGAGTACAATTAGCATCAGCACGAAGAAAAGCTCCAAAAGCGGCATTTCCTCTTTTTTTTTTTCTGGGGGGGGGGGAAGGCAGGGGGGCTTTCATTGCTAATGTTTGCTGCAGCTGCATGTTGAGATTAGCAGTACATCAACTAAACCTTTAAAATCAAATCAAAGCTGCACCACAAGGCAAAATTCTCACAGAAGTGACACACTTGGCGTGCGCAAATGATCCCCCAATTTCAGGAACAGGTAGCATGGGTGAAAGTGCAGTTATTCAGAAATAGTTCTGTCACACAGTTCAGCATAAATCAAACGAAGCAAGAGCAGGAGACTGACCCGCGACACTGGAGCTTTAGGTACCGGATCTCCTTCTGCTCAATTACTTTCGGGTCATAGAATCGGTCCGTGTTGGTCAGGTCGATCCACAGGCCCATCTTCAGCTGCACGTACACAGGCATGCGTGACCGACACAAAGGGGCACTTGCAACACTTCCCTCAGACATGCAAATTTCCCGACATCTGCGCAGCCTCACTCACTGTTATCATCATCAGCATATTTACGCCCACTGCAGGATGACGCACTATCCCAGCAATCTCCAATTACCACTGTCGTGTGTCAGCCGACTCCATTCTATGCCAGCAAAGGATGTAATCTCATCACACCACCTGATTCATCTGCCATCCATTTGTTATCTAACATACCACCGGTGACCTACTCCAAGTCTTTACATGGCCTGCCCCTAACTGAACTTCCTCACACTTAATCTTAACTAGGATATCAAGTGCCTCCGTATGATCGCTAATCCACACCGCTGTCTTCCTATCTCTTAAATGTTACGCATATCATCTTTCATTTCATCAATCAATGCATGGTCCTAAGCTTCTTCTGAAGGTTCTTTGTTAATCTCCAATTTCTGCCTTAAATGTTGGCAACAGTAAAATTCAAAAACTGTACACTTATCATTTCAAGGAGATGAGTAAACTGCTGCTTATGAATTCAGAGCATATGCCATTTGTGTTCCAATCCCATTTGCATTCATCTAGAAACTTCCTTCTCGTGCCCTCTGCATACTTGGCGTTCGCAGCCTTAAACAGGCTGACCACCAATCACCAACTCTTGTTGCCTCTTCATGCTATTGAATATTACTTATGTCTCTGCGTAACAATTGTCAAACCTTTGCTGTTTCAGCTCCCTAATCATTTGTTGCCATTGCCAGCACTGTTGAAGAGTGCATCACCTGTATGCTACAGGATGCACATACATTTCCCATTAATCATTACACCTAAGCCTTCTCCTTTTAGTATCATGAATATGTATGCAATGAATAAACAGCGGAGTAATTGTTTCTGTCTGCCTTACTTATTTTAAAACACCAGTATTTTTTTACCTTTCTTGCAAATATTTATGGTGTAGCTATGGAATCCATAAAGACAATATTCATTAAGATGTCGATCTATGTTTCCTTCTCTCCTTAAGCCCAGATCTACAGTGATTCAAATGCTTTCTTTGCAATCCATGAAGGCTATTTAGAGCGGCTGGTTATGTTCCATAGGCTCCTGCATTACTTAGTTGACAACATGGATGTTACCATTGTGGAATATCCCATTCCAAAGCCAACTTTTTTCTTGGATTGATAATTAATTGAAGTCAAGTGTTCCTATTCTATTCACAATTACCTCAGTGAATATAATGCAGAATACTGAAAGCAAGCTAATAAGAATTCTCTAACGCCACCCTTTTCACGACAAAGAAAGGAATGGAGGTTGAGGCATCCTCCTTGTAAAGCACATAGACGCCTCGCACACCTTGTAGCTGGTTAAGGAGTCCAACAGCATGGATGGCGGGAAGCGGCTCTCCTCGGGCACTTGAGCATCGTAAATCTCGCTCAGGGGTGTCTTGAAGGGCAGGAACTTCTCTGCAAACCACAAGTGGCATTCCCAGTGTTTTAAAAGCCTTATTAAGGGAGCTCCTCCTAACATAGGTCGAAGTAAAGAGTTCAGCATTTTCGCACGCAGTACAACCATACCTGCCAACCTGTGAACTTTAACATACACAAAAACTCAGTGGACATAACATCCGGGGAGAGGGGGACTTGGCATTCACTTGATCGGGGTATCAATTGCACTGACACTCAAGGCACATTTGCGGCAGCGTTGCGGTGTCACAGTATCGACGCCTGTAGGCGGCTCGCACGTGAAGGGCTAGATGGTCTCCAGAGACGCGGCAGTGCATTTGGCTGCAAAAACAATGAAGCCAAGTGGACAGCACCCCCAGGCTCCACTCAAGTGATTATGCCATGGAAGCCTTCTGCCTCCGACTGCTGACATGAGCATCGTGTGCACAAGCAATAACATTGCTGCTAAGTAGTTGTGTGCATACCACAACAAGTTCCACACAGTGGTAAAGCAGTACGTAGAGTGAAACAGACAGTATGCTTCAACCTACAAATTCCAATGGTTTTCCTTGAGTCTCACACCGTGCACCATTCAGGTGCACTCCTCATCATGGCAGCGTTGTGAGACGCCCAACAGCTGCAGGAGTGTTGTCTTCGCTAAACAGCATCAATTGCACTGCATTCTGTATCATCACCAATGTAATGACCTTCGCGCATTCTTCAAACGCTGTGTGAGAAGCTTCAGCACAACACTAAATTTTACTATTGCTTTCAATGCTATGGCCTTCAGGCAAAACTGCCAAATTTTTTCTTTAGAGCTTGCCCTGAGCACTTGCGTCTTGTGGACCAGATATGCACTTTATCAACAATGATTTACTTTCAGAAACGGCACATAATCAGCGGCAAACTTCAAAGCAACACAATGTTTTTAGAAACACAGTGGCTTTTGCACCGACATTGCTGTTGCTGATTTCTTCTCTCCCCGTCACATACACAACCTGACAGTAAGGTTAACAGCCTCACCGGCAATGAGGGCTCCCTTGCGTGGACAGTTGAGCCAGCGTGGAGGCGGGCCGAGCTCCGCCGGATGGCGTCGCTTGCGGCTGTGGTGCTCAGCCATAACTGACTTTCACAACCTTTCCACCTGCAGAGGATAGGTTGAAATGTTGCACACGAAAGGTTGAAATCATCACCAGGCACAATGATTAGTGAACCAGTGAAGTAACTGAAGCATCTGCAATGCCCCACAGGCATATTCTACCTATTGGACAAGGTGGTAGCATATCTTGGCGATTATCACTGCCCGCATGTATTTCCTTTGCACACAACTGTTATTGTTTCCCAAGTGCGTGTCTCTTTCCACCTAAAACGTTTGTCTCTGAATAAAAAAATTCCTTGGAAGTCAGCTTTTGTACTGTTCACCCCTTGTTTCTAAATGTCTTCTGTAATGCCAAGATAACAACTAGCCTGGCTTAACAATAGCTACTTTGCAAATGCAAAGTACACCTGAAGCAAGGCTGAAAAGACTAAGTCTGCACATCTCAGTCAGCAACAGAGTGAGCGAACATTTAAAGTCAGGGTGGTTTCAAGTTTAAACCTTACACTTGACGCTTAAATTTCTTTACATATTTCTTTCTCAACCAAGCAGAACCAAACTTCTGTGACATACTTCTGTGACGTTGGTGCTTTGGACTTGTGTGCAAAGCACCAACAAGTTCAAACCTGTGCACTGTGAGCAAAACTGGTGGAACTTCTGGTGAAAAAAATGAACCGCAATAACATATCGATTCAAGGACTCAAATGTATGACTGGAGACAGTGTATGCACACACACACACACAAAATAAGGATGCGACATGGAAAGTAGATCACACAAGCACCAACTAAGTGAGTACTGGAAAAAAAAAGTTTAAGCACAGATAGAAAATTAGTACTGGAAAAATTACAATAAATGGTGTCCAGATACACCTGCCAGCATGTGCTCCCTCATAATAATTGAAACCAATCTCGAAGGCTGCATGCATGTGAAGCGATTGCAGCAGCTAGTAATGCATCACTGCCAACATGTTCTGGGTATCACCTATCTGCAGGTTGACACCAAACAGCTCAGTGGTGTGACTATATTTCGGTGGCATAGATACTTTAATGAGATCAGTGAATTGTCCTTTTTTCCAGTGCTAACTCATGCATTCACTTATATCATCCAATTTTTTTCCCAATAAGCCTTTAGCTGGCAGTCAGCATTCGTGTCATCTGCTTTTGCTTCTTGCATCAATGTGTTCCCTTGCTGTTTACAGGCATAAGCCTATACAAAGTCAACCTTTGCCTCAAATATGCCTAAGCTCGCACAAAAAGCTACAACGCTTGTTAGGAGAAAGTACTGTAAAAACACATTTATAAAGCATGCGTACCATAATTTCGAGCCTACAGATGGCACTGTGTGCGCAGTCCTTAAACGGGTCAATTTCAGTTGAAAGTGAAAACATTCTATTAGACTGTCCACACCTGTTGCTGTAGTCTGTGGGACACAAATGAACAGTCTTGCTCACACATGCTAAGATACCTTCCTGACATAGAAGAGCAATGAGTAGACATCAATGTGTGCCTAACTAGGTTCAGTAACCGCTACTGCAGCTATCATATTTTCAGCCTCATAATCAACGATACAAAGATCATATTCTCATAAAGACGGTTCAAGTGGTTGAGTGAAAAAAACTAAATTACCTTACTCGAATAAACCAATCAAAGGCTTGCCATTCTCACTGCTTGCAAATGCTGCAAAGGACACAGACGAGTGATAAGACGACACAGTCCCTGGGGCATCTTCTCCACTTATTTGTGTCTTTTGCATAGATTTAAATATGGAATTAAACTAGACCAAGCCCACACCTTCCAATGAGCACAGGCTCATTAATCAGCTTCAAGCAAAGTGCCAGTAAGTTGAAGATGAACCATTTTCCAAGATTCCACAAGTCATTTACATCGCTCAACACGTCACCCAGCACATACTTCCGTGCGATACTGAAATCTAAAATGCAGCTCCATTTCCACAGCATTTTATAGAAATTCAATATGTAAGTCTGTATGCTACATAGGCTTTAGCCTTCATAATACAGTGTATACTCTTTGGGAGCCGTGCGTACAACTGTTTTCTATGGAAAGCTTGTTCCACAGAACTGCGAACAACTAAGGGGGTAATCACAATGAAGATGTGTTTAATGTATGTCAACACGTTTCTCATTTGGCTGTGAAACAAAAACTGTGATTCTGGCAGACAACGAAGAGGAGTTTTGGCAATTGCCACTGCTCAGCGGTTACCTACATAACACCCTGAAAAATGATTAAACAGCAAAAAGGAATAAATTCAAAATCTTCATTCAACAATCCACAATCAAAAACAAAAGGACATTTTGAAAGCCTTCCATTGCCAATGATACCATGAAAGTGCTGCATCTCTGCAGTGATAAAAATAGATACCTGCGAAGAGATAGTGTTATGACAGAACCAATGGGCGAGGGCGACAACATCAATGAACAGAAGCAACAGATTAGAACAACAATAATGAATGCTAATAATAATATAGAATAAGTGATTGAAGGCGTACTTCTGTTGGAAAATCATGTAAACTCATGATCTAAAAGTGCTGAGCTGCCTGAAGTCATTCATGTTGGGCACAGAAATTAGCTTATAACACTACCCAACCTTTTAAGATGAGCATTCCACTAAAACTATGGTGGTTAAAAAAAAAGGGGGGGGGGAAAAGGTCATTTGCACAAGGCTTCATTCTATCTCCGATGCAGCACTTTACCAATTTATATAAGGTAATTCAGTGACATATTGTTAATTATTCATCTTTGTACCATTCTTGTAGGTGTGCTCATTCCAAATGCAACCAGATGAGATGTTCAAGGAAGACAAAAAAGAAAAATCAAAGGCACCTAGTCCAAGAAGATGATCCTCACAGCTGAACGGGATCATTTGCATGCAAATTTAACACTTCATTTTTACAAATAAAATTTAAAACATTTGTCAACACCGACATGCGGCTACACAAAATACACCACGAAGCAGATGACACAGGCATGTGCACACTCACTCATTAATCCACCTTTGCAATCAAAGGAGGTAAATTTTAAACCACATCATAAGCCTTAATGTCAGAATACTTAATTCCCCATATTTACAAGGCCGGCAAACCCCCCTTTTATTGTCATCATAAACAAGTAAACCTGCAATGAACAACCTCTTGATCTCACCGCATTGAAAAAAGCAGCACCGTATAATCACTACACCGGCAGCAAACACGGAATGACAGATGGAACTACCCAAACCGCAACAATTCACGAGTGTTTCACTTGTTAACAAAGGTGACGCAAGCAACCACCTCGAAGAAATCAGTTCGCTACAAATACGGCGCCGCAAACTTGATTACGTAACATCATATGACACGGAGCCCAACGTGCCCCTCGTGGCGTGAATTCGGGTTTACATTACTGATCGTCGCACGTGTCAATAAATCACTGGAAGGGGTGGGGGGGTCACAAAAAAGGAAAAGGAGAGAGCGGTTCAGCAAATGATGTGTGCGGTGGTCGCTTGGCGCGGACAGCTGTTGCCAACAACAACAAAAGGAACGCTGGCGCACGCTTGCGACCGCTGGCGTTCTATCGATTCGGCTCTCCAGCCACAGTTGAGTAAGAAATACGACGGCTACGATACGAAGTACAATTTTCTACCGCCTTGAGTGACCACCCTTGTCTGACTGCAAGACCTTGCCGCTCCCAAGTTCGCAACACAGAACGAGCTCGTTCTTCGATTCGAAGCGTTCGCCGGATCGCATGGACGATGGGCAACGAACAAACGCCAGTCAAGAACACACACTGCGATGCATTCAAAACTGGGCATGCATCAAATCAATCAAGCCGGCAACGAGATATCCATGAGAAAACAGTACCGTCGATGGAAATACAATTGAGTCAGAAGCCCCTCGACGCAAGCAGCTAAATAGGGACGACACCGAAGACTCACGGGTACTTTGTACCTGACTGACACCAAACACCAACGTGCATGAATGGATCGCGAATTCGAATCAAGCTGTCTGGGAGTTTATACCGATCAACGTAGTCGCGTTGCGAATCGGTTTCGCGTTCGCAACATCGGCTCTACAGGAAAGCGCGGACGCGACTTGACTCCTGCATGACAGACTTGGATTACGCTTCAAACGCAACGGTGCAGTTTTTCAAGCATCCAAAAACGATGACTGCTGCCCATGTTTCAACGCTGAGCTACACTCAAAAAAGCAAGACTTTCAGCAAGAACAGAAAGTCCAGTTGTCAATAGACGTGCTACTACGACGAGGTGCCCTAGTTTTCAGCAGCGCGTTCCGGTTCTCGTAAAGTCGACATCGATAAGATGATTCGACCATCTCGAGCGACAAACGTTTCTGGGACAGTGCCGAAAATAATTGGCGATGAAATGATGGTTTTAAACAAGAAAAACGGGCGCACACTCACGTTCAGTTGCGTTGTCCTCCGGTGTGCGCACAGAAACACACAGAACACTGCGTTTGAGAGTGCGTCCGGTTCCCTAGATACAAAGTTTATAAAATACAACCTTAAGAAACATCATTTTCTTAAAATGTTTTGCTTGTAACTATTTTATTTTGATTAACAAATGAAAAATAATTTGTTAAATATTTTGAGTTTCGGTTCTGGAACGCATGGTACCTTGCCGCGAAATGTACTCAGAAACGCTCCTCAAGAAAACTCGCCCTTATCGATGCCTGTTCCATGTTGAAATGCATCAAGTGTATTTCTGAATAAGTTGAATTTAGCGCTGTAAATAATACAATTTTTATAGGTTAACTCGGCGCCAGCCAACGTTTGTGCCA
Organism: Dermacentor variabilis; assembly: GCF_050947875.1. NCBI lineage: Eukaryota > Metazoa > Arthropoda > Arachnida > Ixodida > Ixodidae > Dermacentor > Dermacentor variabilis. The sequence continues at coordinate 136,390,030 of NC_134571.1, forward strand.
GCTAGTTGTCGGCAGTTATACTATATAGTTATACATAGTTATGCTGCATGGGTAATCTTGAGTACCAATTTGCTGTATGTTTCATTAATTGCTCTAAAATCACTGTTCTAACTACAGTCTTGTTAAACTTCATCTGTGAAGAAATCGCATAGGGTGGGTTGAGATGTTGCAAGGAGGTTATTAAAGGCGTTGTATTGTGCGACGTCATCTTAATGAAACAATAACTTTTTTTGTTTGCCGCACTTGGCTTGGCTTGGCTGGTAATTGTCATGTGATCTTTAAAGAACCGCGCATAATCGCGCGCCAACTTTGCAAGCAGCGTCTGCCGTTCGGATATGATAGTTCAATTTCTTTGGCACTTGGGCTCATTTTCTTAAGCTTGACGTCAACTCTGCGTCCGTGTGTGGAATTCGCGGGAAAACTTGTGCAAAGTCGAGGCATGGCGGAAGGGCGAAGGTCGTCAAGGTGTGTATGTATATGCGGGTCGAGACTTCTGCGGTGAGCCATGTGAATGGAAAAGCAAACAAGTTGCTGCTCTTAAGAAATAATGACGGATGCATATTTTTGTTTGTTCGACGCGTCAAATGCGTAGTTACAGGTTGAATTATTGCGATATTTCTCACTTAAGAGCCCGTTAAGCATACCGTACGTCCTGTGCCCCAAGCGTTGACTTGAGCACTCGAAACTCACTGAAAAGGTGCCAGTTTTACCTCCAGGTGGTTCGCCATTTATTTTTGGTTTGGACTGTTAATGACGTCGCGAACGACGTATTGTTTTACGGAGTTATTAAGGCAACGACGCGATGTTCGATTTCTCAACTTATGTGGCCGTGGACGGCTTTTGATCTGCTGCACAATTTCGTGCACATAGTGCACACAAACAAAACAAACTTATGTTCCGCGAGTCGTACCTACGTATGTTGCACCGCAGTTCCGTTGGTTCGTGCTACATCAAGTTTTACAGCATGATTCTAGAATGCGGTTAGTAAGGCATTGAACAATCAGAGGTATAATAAATGAGCAGAGCTTTTGGCACATATGGAAGATGCTGAAGCCGATTCATTTGTGTGTAATCGACAATGCTTATCGTTTGTGTTGACGTGCGAATTTGAAAAGGTTATGATTCTCATGCCACGCAGTCTGTCTACGATGTTAGTATGGCTCAATTAAAAAACGAAAATTCCCAAATCACCTGAATAATAATTTTGTTATTGAGTTTGAGTGGAAAGCTTCGGACGACTTTTTTCTTCTTCTAATTTTGCACTTCCTGACCGTTAAAAAAAAATTGATAGCCTAAATAAAACATCTGCTTTCTAGAGTCACATGGTTTTAACATTTTCCCTTAAATGCAACAAACTTCATCACATTCGGTGCAGTGGATGCTGAGAAAAACACTTTCTCCAGTTCCACGTATTTGGGGACAGGGGCCTTCCGACATAAAGCTTCTTTCTAATCTACGATAGGATGAGCAGTCATATGCAGTGGCCTGTGTATTGTGTGGCCTGTGTAGCAAGGATCACCAGCAGGCTTAATCCCACAGCTCTTTGTATATTTCTCTTGTTCGTTAGGGCCCACAAGTCTGTCAACTACGCCAAGCTGGACTATGGGAGTGATGAAGGTAAGCGAGATTGCTTGCTTTCTCGAGCCCCCTACGTAAAAATGTTGTTGATCTTCGGAAGTGGGTGTTGTTTTTTACTTCTGCACCAACATTTAGTTATCTTCTGTGGTTAATTGGTACGTTGGTTAATTAATTGGGCTTAACATGTCAAGGCAACAGGGGGGCATCAAGGTATGTTATTGTGGAAGGCTCCAGATTGAGTTTGTCTGTCAGTGTTTCATGAACATGCACCCAACACTTGGTGCACAGTGCTCATGGAATGAAACACGACAGGGAAGCTTTAAAATAGAGCGCTGCACAGGCGCAATTACTCGAGAACACCGTGTCATGTCTCTACGAGTCTGGTCGCTGAAGACGATGCGGACTCTGACCTAACCGTAGAAGCTAAAATTACGCCTATGTCACATGAACTGCAGACAATGCAAACGAAAGTATGGGCATTAGTTAGCCATAAATTGACATGCGTTGCATCCTATGAGTACTGTGCAAGCATTTTTTCGTTCCGTCTCAATCGGAGTGCAGCAATCGTGGGCAGTATTTTAATGTATGACCTTGTCCTTAGCAGAATGACACCATACCCACCGTGGTAGGTGCATTGCATGACTGAGTCAGCTGTCTAATGTTAAATGCACACTTTGTTTAGCCATGATGAAGATTATTCAAAGTGCCTGCATCTTGTTAGTTAGCATATGGAACACAGGGCCATTATGAAAGGAGCTAAAAACTTAAAAAACAAAAAAATCATAAAATATGTATTTGGCTTGGTGCCAAAGTAGTAGTTATATAACCTCTTTGGACTCTGCATTTATGACTGGACGAAAAGTAGAAAGACACCTATAAAAACAGGGGCCAGGCAAGGAGGCACAATCTCTCCAATGCTATTCACTGCATGCTCGAAAGAATTATTCAAGCTATTAAACTGGGAAGGCTTAGGAATGAGGATCAACGACGAGTACCTCAGCAACCTTCGGTTTTCAGATGACATTGTCCTGTTCAGCAACACTGGAGATGAGTTACAGCAAATGATTGAGGACCTTAACGGGGAAAGTGTAAGAGCGGGGTTGAAGATCAATATGCAGAAGACAAAGATAATGCTTAATAACCTGGCAAGGGAACAAGAGTTAAGGATCGCCAGTCAGCCTCTAGAGTCTGTGAAGGAGTATGTTTACCTAGGTCAATTACATACAGAGGACCCTGATCATGAGAAGGAAATTTACAGAAAAATAAAAAAGGGTTTGAGTGCATATGGCAGACCTTCTCAGGTCCCGACTGGAACCTTACCACTATCACTGAAAAGAAAGGTGTACAATCAATGCATTTTACTGGTGCTAACATATGTGAGAGAAACTTGGAGATTGACAAAGAAGCTCGGGAACAGTTAAGGACCGCGCAAAGAGTGATAGAACGACGAACGTTGGGCATAACGTTAAGAGACAGGAAGAGAGCAGTGTGGATCAGACAGCAAATGGGGATAGCTGATATTCTAATTGACATTAAGAGAAAAAAATGGAGCTGCGCAGGCCATGTAATGCGTAGGTTAGATAACCAGTGGACCATTAGGGTTACAGAATGGGTGCCAAAAGAAGGGAAGCTCAGTCGAGGACCGCAGAAGACTAGGTGGGGTGATGAAATTAGGAAATTCGCAGGCGCTAGTTGAATTGGCTGGTGCAGAACAGGGGTAATTGGAGATTGTAGGGAGAGGCCTTCATTCTGCAGAGGACATAAAATAGGCTGGTGATGATGATGATGGACCAAGTTGACAGCTCAGAACTGGGAACAGACTACAATAATGGCATTTGAAAAATGTTTCGTACATCTTAAGATAATTTTTATTACCATATTTTGCACATATAACCAACAACAATAATGCTAAAAATCTAAAAGAAGTCAGGGTGTGGTTTATATGAGAATTTCACCTTGAAGTGTGGTTTCACTGCCGCATAATATGCAAATTTCATGTTTAAGTGCGGCATTATGACCAGGCTCTCCATCATTCAGTTTCGTTATCTCCTAAAGAACCCCACTCTCTCCCACCCACGCTTGTTGAAGCTCCCTTCACCCTTCCATGGTCTCCCATTGTATTCCTTCACAGATCACACTTTTGCATTTTGTAGTTAGTGAATAGTGCACACAGTGTCTGAGAACTAGAACTCGTATCAGGGTGAGCTGCGCTCAACGGCCATCCTAGCGCAGCAGAAGCTGATGATAACGCTTTCACACAATGGAATAAATTGTGATTTCAGCACGTGGTTTTATCACTTGATATACGTTCGTCATCCATGCCTGTGGTGCTCACTTGGTGTGCGCGGAATGCTTCGTGATATGGCGTGGTTGTGTCGCCGTCGCACATGCGAGGGCTGCTCTGTATGTGCTTTCATCCTTTGTTATGCGAATGCTGGCTGTAAAGTAATCCGATTCACGTCGCATATCTAGTGACTGATTCCACCGTGATCACGTCCGTTGTGTAAACGCAGCTATACCAGCATTGCAGGAGGGGGAGGGGGGGGATTCAATGTATACAACATGGACAAGTTGTGCATCCATGAACGGAAAAATTTTGCTAATATTTTAGCATTGTTGTGTGCAGATATTTCTGCGGGTTATCTGCACGGATCTTTCTTTTTCTTTTCGGTATTTTGTAATTGAGGGTGCAGGTTATGTGCAGGGGCAAGTTATAGGCGGAAGATACGGTACGCCTGTTCGGAAATATACATCAATACGTGGGAAATGTGTTGAAAAAAACTGCTGAAAGATGAGCATCTTAGCTTTGCTGGCAGTATTGTGCATTTTCAGTTAAGCGTTTCTACCGAGCAAATCTCTCAAACGACAAGGTGTTTTCCAAACTGATTGGTGAGCAGTAAGTTTTGTTCCCATACCTGAAACGCTTTTCACAGCTAAATCACTGAGTCCACATTTATAAAGGCAGTGAAATATAAAATCTCCTCGGCCGCTGTCTGGTTTCTCTGATGCCAAGGTTGCACGAAGTGCTTGAGAACAGGTTTCTTTAGTGGCTTTGTGCTGCATTCTACTGTATGCCAACTTCCCCTTGCATAAAAGCAGTTCTGTAATCAACGTGTTTGCCCATTGTAAATGGACACTGGCAGCATCGTGTTACACCTTACCCTTGCTCTGAAACGCAGATGACGACTTCAAGCCAGCCGAGGCACCGCCGTCAAAGCGTGCCAAGCCTGCTGTTAAGGAAGCACCCAAAAAGGCAGAGAAGAAAACCAAGCCTGACAGCGTAGGCATAACAAGTTCCAGTGCTGTCACTGAGAAGCAGAAGGCAGGGTGGGTTGTGCGCTTGGTGTGTTGGCCAGATTTCAACAAGTGTGGAATGCAGAAATTCCTCTGCGCATGTGGCAAATCTCCCTTCACTTCGTGGAAGCACATCTACCAAGTCTTCTGCACTACCCATACATTGCACAGATTTTGACCATTTTTGTCTAGTACAGTTACGAAAGGTGTCTTCCAGAAATCAGACTTTGCTGTTCTTGCATACAAAGACTGCCAATTGTGTGTGTGTTCTTTTTTTATTATTAGCAGCCTTTGAATAGAACTGAAACAGATGATGCATGCACTTAAGGATTACCAGATATGACTTTGGGCATCACATGGTGCCTTGGAGATTTTGCTGTGTTATGTGGGCACTTCCTCATCTCTGAGGTCATGCCAAGGAGTCGTGCATTCTGGATTGTGTCGCTTTTTATAAGCGGTAATGTTGCCTTTTTGTTTTGGTATCAAAAACATATCTTTGTGAGCTTTTCGTGATGCATCCATTCGTACCTTTAAACATGAAATTTTGAACTTAAACTGCTTTTATCTAGGGTATCTGAACATAGGCCTTTTGTCCAGTCTAACTGTTTGTTGCAGTTGGGGCTGTTTAACACCAATAACAATAGCATCAATGTGCAATATCTCGCTCTTTCAAAATTGCCAAAGCACTACAGTGCTATTAGTGCTGCATGGATGAGCGTTCTTCAGCACAGTGTCATGCCCATTCACTACTGTCTTTGTTCCTAAGTCACATAAATAAAACCTGGCTCCCTTTGATATAGGAGGGCATCCCTGGATGACAAGCTGTTCCAGCGAGACCTCGAAGCGGCACTGCGTCTCTCACAGAATGCACCGGCCTCGGAAGGACTGTGCTTGGAGACTGGTTTGTTTTTCACCTCATTGTCAATCGTGTGGAGCTGTTCAGTAGGAGCAGCAGCCTGTATAGTTTTACCACATAACCAAAGGATTCTTTAAGTGATCTCTAGTTAACCATGTCACATGGCTCCATACTATGCCTGCAAATTTCCTTACAGCCTTCCGATCATTAATTCTTTTCTGTTGTGTTCTTTTCTATAGTCTAAATTTCAGACTGTTGGGAATGTGATCTACTCAGTACTTTATTAATTAATATTTTTTGTGTGTGTGATGCCTTTTCTCTTAATTTCAAATTTTGACTGGTTGTCTGGACGTTCCCGTTTGAGAGCCCAGACAACAGCTCTGGCTTTTATATCAAGGTCATTTGAAGGTTGCCGACAAGGGGAGCTAAAGGCATTTCATGCTTAAAATGCACGATCAGAAGTCGCTAAAAGATTGACAGACTCGACTGCAGTTGGCATCGACGTAATGTGAAGCGTTGCGTGAATCGTTGCAACACGAGTTGCAGATGTGAGCCGAACTGGTGGGGCTCTAGTGGCCCTGGGACATGCATTGACATTTTTGCGGATTTGGCAAGCTTACGTTTGCACTGTTTGAACTGAGCCTGGGTAAGCAGCTTCTTAGAGCACAGCATTTCGGCGGGAAGTCACGACGTGCAGACTCAGCATGAATCATTGGGGCTAGCATGAGACGCGGACGCACATCGAGCTAATAAGTCCCAAGCGACCTGAGACGCACATCATTTTGGTATTATGTAGTGTTCTAGGCTGCTACAGGAAATATAAATGAAATCGAGCAGGTGCATGGGCAACACTGTAATACGATGCCTAGGATGCCACCAGAGTGATACATGATGCTCTGCCTTTGCGCCTCCTGCAGCAGGGAATGGAGGTGCATTTGGGTTATCTCCTTTTAAAAGGAGTCATGCTTAGTTTTTTTTTGATATCTATCATCTTTCATATATCATCTTTTTTCATATCTTCCATATCGGTTATCTCCTTTTAAATGGAGATAACCGATATGGAGATATGGCGTACAGTATACTACCAACAGCACTGTGGCCCATGCACTGCGAAACAGATAAGTAAAGATGCTTATTGCAGCAGGCTTGGTGGCAATAGCTGTGAAGGTGGTGTGGGACGACCTGGGAGGATATTTGCTGGTACCGGAATAAGAAACTTTGTGCGCACCAGTGTTTTCACAAGAGACGAACGAGAGAGTATCGCAGGGAAGCTGCTGTAGCGAGTGACTATACTGTTCTCAATTGTGTGCACCTCACGCATTTTCTCATTTACATGGGATTTAGCGGCCAGAGAACATATCATACGATCGCAGTTTGGTGATCTACTGAACATTGGTGCCAAAATATTGTTTTCCAGGAACATATGAACCAGTAAACAATATGTGTAGCTGTACTGGGTCATTTTACAGCGAAGCTGTTAGCTTCTAGTTGGTCGGGTTTTTTTCGTGTCGGCATGTGAAACCTTTGCTCAGGCAAAAATTTGGAGGACACTTAAGCTTCAGCTTTAAGAGTGGAATGCAATAGCATTCATAGATCCCTGACTGCCTTCTCACGTTTCCTGGCAACTGCAGCTTATGTAATCGCACGAAGGCGAGCTTTCTGGTAGAAACACAGCCTCTTGCGTGGGTCGCAAAGCAGCGGAGGTGAGCTCCATCTGAAGGTGTTGCAAGGAACCAGATGTGCCACTTTATGACCTTTGAGATTTCCATGCGCGGGCGCATGCAGATCTCGGAGGCTATGGCATCTCTGTGAATGGTAGAAACGCTGGAAAAGGGGTTTGTGTTTTTTGAGTTTCCGCGTAACAGAATTATGTTTTCTCGTATATTCAAATTACAATCTGATGCTATCATGTCTGTAGGTTATGTGTACGTCATACTTTACGATTTTTCTGACGTATTTAACCATGAGAAATTCAATTAGTTCTGCAACTTCCTTGTGCTACATGGAGGGCCTGCATGGTTCGAAATTATTTTTGCCAAAATTACCATTGACGCTGGTCGTGGGATGCTGACACCGGATTTTCAGCGACGGGGGGCCCCTAACGCCATTGCATTAAAATGTGGGCCAATCCCGGAGACTGTGCAAAGAAGCGGGCAACACACAGTGTGCTTGAAAGAAGGGTACCAGCAAAACACAAAAGATGCGCACGCAAGGAAAAGGCATTAGACAGGTATGGACGCTGGATGCACCAACTGGCCCAAGAGCTTGCGCTAATGCGCAGTGTGCTGGTTCTCCAATAAGTACCACATGACATCATCAAATGACAGCATCACTTGATGAAGACGTCATCGTGTGATGTCATGTCTGATGTGATGACATCATCAGGCGACATCGTCACATGACGCCACTGTTATGTAACAATGTCATGATGTCATTATGTGACCTTTGGTGTGATCACGTCATCACTTGACGTTTGACGTGATTATGTAATCATGTTACGCCATTATGGGCCAATCCTGGAGACAGTGCAATAAAGCAGGAAGTGCAGTGTGCTGCTTCTCCAAGAGGCATCACAAGATGTCATCAGCAACACATCATCTGTTGACAGTACAACATCGCGTGATGTCATGTCTGGTGTGATAACGTCATCACATGGTGTTATCAGGCGGTAATGTGATGTGACGATGCCGTTATTGCGTAACATAACATTTGACATGATGTCATCATGTGACCTTTGGTGTGATGACATCATCACACAATGTTTGAGGTGATGACGTAATCGCATTTCGTCATCATGTCAGATGTGACGTCATTACTTGGTCACATGGGCTTTTTCTTGACGCATTTTACTTTTAAAGATCTATTTAGTTGAACTGCGCACTTGGCAGAGGGCCTAAAAGAATCAGAATGCATGAAGCACTTCTGGACACACACGTGCAGGCGTGACATACGTCGCTTGTGGTGGTAGTGTGTAAGGTCGGAACTTATGGTCATTGTTGTAACCTCATCTATGCAGATCCTGAACACAAGCCTGCGGACAGTATAATTGAGCAAAATAGCATATCCACGTTTCCAGAGAACCTCGAGCTAGCTGGTGAGGTGGTTGTGCATTCCGAGCCAGGCCCTGAACCCAGCGAGCCTTCAGCGTCGGCAAGTAAGCTGCCCTCCTATGCTGAAAGGCAAATTAGCTTCCTGCCAGATTATGTGAAAATGCTACACGGCCAGGCATAGCATAGCATAAAAGACCAGGCATAGCATGAGTGTTTTTCTTTTTCTCTCATGATCTGTTCTTATTCTTCATGCTCACTGGTTAGTCCTTGTTAACTTTTGTGCATCCTACAATCCTGTTTGAACATACTAGTAAGTGTGGTGTCATATAGCACGCACTGTGACACATGTGCGCATTCTCATTGACAATGTTTCAATGACAGACATTGTGTCTTATGTGTTAACATGTATATAAATGGTACACTGATGATTGTTGTGGCAAATGAGCAGCACCTGTAGATGACATCCATGAGAGAAACAGTGTCTTCCATTTTTTTTTTGCATTCATGTTTTGATTGCCTAGTGAGGCTTTTGTCTGCCATCCACTGTTCATAGAAGTAAATACATTGTCTGTGCGAGATCCATCAGCTTTTCCTCAGTGGCTTTGAACTGCAGATGGCAAGGAGGAGGAAGACTACCAGCCGGAGCAAGAAGGGAGCTCGGAGGATGAGGAGGAGGACGCCTCGGATGAAGACTACGGAGACAGTCGCAGTGATGACGACGAGGAGTTTGCGCCCTCAAAGGGAAAGGCTTCACGTTCCCGCAAGGAACTTGTGGCAAAAAAGCCTCCAGCTGCTCCCAAGAAGCCGGCAGGCGAGTGGTGCACGGCCATGTTTGGCCTTTCCTTTTCTTGGTTGTTTGCATGTCTGCACTGGTGATTTACGGCACATTCGACTGGTTTCTACTGCGCTCTTGACTTTCTTTGCTGCAATGTGGAGTTGTCTCAAGACTGGAGCCAGAGAAAGCCCACCTGAGCTGAATGTTCAACTGCTACCAAAGCCATGTGACCAGAATCTTTTCTGAATCTCATTTGTGCTCCATACTTTGTCTGAGCACCTCTGAGCTGTTGAAGTGCAGCACTTTGAATGAACTAGGCAAACAGGTTCTGAGTGCTCAATTTCAACCAACTGAATGTAAAGTGCTCGAAAGGGACCACTCGAACCCGGTTATATTGAACTCGCAAAAAAACCCGCCTATCAGTTCGATATAAGCCTGCTAAAGAATTAGACGTCATAAAAGCACATACCATTTATAAAAGCACTTTATTGATGAAACGACCTTAGTTTTGCATGAAATAGTCATGCTTCTTCTTCCGAATGGGCAACCTAACTGCCTGCGATGGAACGCACTTTTCCACATTGTCTAAAGAGTCGAAGCAGCTGAAGCCGCAACCTTCCACATACGCGCAGAAGCGCCGGACTAGTGCGAATGCACCAGTCACCTCGGAGGATGTGGGCAAAGGGTCATTGTCGCTTTCCTCATTGTGCCTGCTTTCATTTGTGTTCAGTATGATGTAGGCAATGTGGTCTTTGTTTTCGGGCTCTCCTGTGGTCATGACAACACCATCCGCACTCACAAACTCATCGACCGTTGATCTGTGAATGGCTTCCAGAAATTGTGACAGCTCGCTCCAAACTTCGGTGACACTGGGAATGGCGTTGTCGCACTCATAAGCCTTTTCAGTCATAGCCAGGCACATGGAAGCTGGCACATCTGAAGCAGTTTCGGATTAACCACTTGTACGTGGCCACCTCAACGTCATGGCCATGCATGCGCGTCCGGTGCCACAGGTAATTTGTCTGCTTTAGCCCTAATCTCCCCCTTATTCTTCAAGATCGTGCTGAGATTGCACCTCGGAATCTTGTACGCTGTGGCAACATCCGACTTGTTACCGCGTTCGACTCAGTTTATGATTTCGAGTTGCTCAGGAAAAGGCAAATTCAGTCCGCTTTGCGCTAACCACTCACGGCAACACTGCAGGACAAGGCTCACAAGGCGTAAATACAATGAACAAGAAAAGCAGTGAGCCAACTCAGACTTGCACCATCTTGCATGACGGGGGAGCAAGAGCCTCTGATTGGCTGTCTGAGAAAACGCTGCGGGCGGGCCGGATCATTTCTCACAGGGGGGTGTTGCCGATTCGCCCTATGTGGCATGTTCACGGTTGGGAGAGCAGGTGGATGGAGCCGCGCTGCTGGGCTGTCAGTGGATTTCTCCACCGCCGCAAGGAAAAGTAAACTTTTGCGCCCCTTGACTTTCGATATGTCACGAGTTGCTGCTGTTTTTGTCCGATGTAAGTGTAATTTTTGCGGTACAGTAGACTCTCGTTAATTCAAACTCGAAGGGACCCCAGGATTTTGTTTGAATTATCAGGAAGTTTGAATTATCGGAAGTTCTCGCATATATGACTCTGAGCAAGATTACAGCACACATTACAATTAATTATCCACTTAAATCATATTTTAAACATTTCACTCTTTAATTACACAGTAAAAACAGAGCAGAGGTGAAGGATCCAGAACAAGTTTAATGGAAATCTATGGTTGACTAGACCGTTTGAAGAAATCATGAATTGTTGATTGTTTTTTCTTTACATGTGCATTAAGAACAAAGTTCTCTATTCCATTAAGAGCAGCCATTGTTCTTGAGAATTTTCTTCTACAGTCAGCAATTTGCGGACCTCAGCAAGGTAGTGGAAGGCCTGTGCTGCTGTCACAGAGGATTGCTCTTCTGATTCCTCTTCACTTTCGCTGCTGTACTGTGCTGGCAGCACCTCAGCCACCAAGTCGTCCAGGGTGTCTTCCCTGCACACGCAGAGGTTATCATCGGCAGCCGCAAATTCACTGAGGTCAGCAGCTATGTTGTGTGCTTGGAGTGCAGAAAGCACTAGCCTTGCTTCATCGCTCTCCGTTTGGAGGCAGTCTTCACCTTCATTTCGAGTGCAGTCAGGCAAGGTATCACTGGTGTGGCCTGGTATGCGGAAGGCATGCTGGAAGCAGTTCCGTATCGTTGCCGATGTTACTGCACTCCATGCGTCAGCTAGCATTCCCACAGATGACAGCAGTGTTACGCTGTACGACATGGAATTATTCATGCATATTAGCATCCTCTTAAGGAGTAGCTTTCTGTAGTTTATCTTCAGACATTTGATTACCCCCTGATCCAGAAGCTGGAGGACAGCCGTTGTGTTTGGAGGGAGGAATTCAAGACGAATTGCCTCCAGCCCCTCCACGTCACCGTGAGCGGGACAATTATCCACTATCATCAGCACTTTTCTTTTATCGCGCTTAAACCGCACGTCAAGTTTCCGCAGCCAATCCTCAAACAAAGATTGCGTCATCCATGCACGTGTATTTGCTGCATAAGAAACGGGAAGAGTTCGGACGCCTTTAAAGCATCTTGGACGCTTCGATTTGCCAACAACGAAAAGTTCGGGCTTGTGACTACCATCCATATTGGCACAAACCATGACTGTGAGCCGCTCCTTGCTCAGCTTTCCGCCGGTGCAACGTTCCCCCTTGCGACACAATGTTTGCTGAGGAAGGCACTTGAAGAACAGTCCCATTTCGTCAGCATTATAAATGTCAGCCGGGGAGTATTCAAGCAGTAGGCTCTGAAGACGCGTCTGCTGCCAGTCGGTAGTAACCGCCTCATCGACCGCTGCCGCTTCTCCACTTACTGTTTTGAAAGTGAGGCCATGTCGCTCCTTGAATCGCGACACCCATCCATCACTACACTTGAAGTCTTCAATTCCAAAGCGCAAAGACAGTTGTTCGGCCTTCTCTCGCAGGATTGGTCCACTTACTGGTAGACTGCAGCTCCGAGTGCGCTTCAGCCAAAGAAAAACTGCCTTCTCAAGCTCCGGATGCGCCGCCTCCCTAAGCCTTTTTCTGTCGGGAGCGAAATGGCCTGCGTTGTTTTGCAGCTTGTCTTTCGCTTTCACAATCGTTGTCAGCGTACTTTTTGTGATTCCATACTTCAATGCCACAGAAGTCTTCTTCGCTCCAGCCTCAACTTCTTCTATGGCTGCCAATTTTTCTTTCACAGAAAGGGTTCGGTACTTCCCCCGCGGAGACATGATGCTACCAACGCGGGCGACCGACCAGGGAAAGAAAAGCGCAAGCGGTCACGTGATTCGGAATCGGCCGATGCTACTCGCGTCACTTTCGCACCTTTTTTTTTTCTTTTCTCATGCTCTTTGTTTTTACGTCAGGTTTTACGTCAGTTTTGAGCGTATTGACAAACGCAGGTGGACAGTCGTCATTTCCACAAGTTTTGAGGGTTATGTGTTTTAATTTCGAACTTCCTGCTTTGAACTGGCTAGCAAGCATGCTAGTAAGCCACGGAAAGTTGAGCAACAATGTGCCCTTCGGGAGGCTTTTGTTTCGAGCGTTTGTTTGTTAGGCTCTTGTTCGCTTTCTTTTATTTTTTTAGGCCATAGTGCGCTTATTTTAACATTTTCCGCTGTTGTGGTGATATAAGAAGTCAGATTTTTCACCAGTGGTGGCAACGATAGCCGATAATTTTCCGGTATGGACAAGCAAAAAGTATGAATTAACCGAATTGCGGTGTTTGAATTAAGCGGCCTTAAAATACATTGAAAACATGGCGAACCAACCAAAAATTTGATTTTTGTTTGAATTAACCGAAAGTACGAATTATCAGAGTTTGAATTATCGCGAGTCTACTGTATATACTCATAGTAATTATGCCGTGTTCAGAAATTATTCGATGTACAGGATCATTCTATGTAGACGGATTCCGTATAGTTGGTTTCGAGTGTATTTTACTGCAGTTAGAAGCTAAAAACTGGGTTTGCTGTGGCTGTCCTTTCCATTATGCCACCAGCAGCATTGTCATGTTGCCATCAAGCCACACCGGTATGAGAGCCTGGTACCATGAACAAGCGGCTGCTAAAGACGCTTTTATCCGCGTCGTGGCAGCAGTGTGTTCATGACTCCAGAAAACTTCCGGTCATGAATTTCCGACTGTCAAGTTAGCCAAAGAAAAAGAAATAATTATTCACATACTATCATTCTATATAAAAACATCCTTTTGATGTTCTAAAATATAAGGAACGCTGTGGTGTGTTGTAGAATACACTTTGTTGATGTAATATTGTCTACGAAATGGCAAGAGAAATCTTTGGTAACAGAGGAGGCAATTAGCTATACGTATTCAAAGCATCAATAAAAAAACATCTTTTTTTCTGTCCCTTGGTCATATCTGCCTGTCGGTTCAGGCTGCTGTTCATCCGTTTGAGTTGTGGTGAGAGTTTCCTCCTTGCTTGCAGTTTGTCTTTCTCCGAGCCCCTCTTCGTTCCAGGGCTTGTTCTTTTGTCTTTCTGCAGTTTGGTGACATATTGCAGTTTGGTGACGTACTGAATGTTGGTGCCGGAAAATCGTATTTTCCAGGAACGTATGAACCGGTAAAAAATGAGCGTAACTATTGGGTCATTTTCTGTGTTCTTGATTGCGAATGTTGGCGCCAGGAAAATGTACGTAACGTGAACATATTGACGAGGTTCTACTGTATCTATAGGTTATTGTAACTTGTGTCGTTCTAGAGGCCTTCACCAAAAGTCTTTTGGGAGCGCTGTTTGTAAACGTTGAGTCTATAGTTGGTGACAACCTAAGATTTACAAAAAAGCTCCACCTGCAAAAATGCAGTGCTCCTGCCCTTCGCCTCTGAAAGGGAACCGAGCCAGCTGGTGTCCACACACAGCTTAATGACTTTGCTCTGCTAATGTAAATGCTAGGCTAACAGGAAAATAAAAGCCTGTCTCAAGCTAAAGTGTCATCTTTGGCTGAGCTTTGATATCAGGATCACCCATAGAACTTGTCCTAAGCACACATATTGATTTGCATGGAAGGAAGGAAGGAAGGAAGGAAAAAGTGGAGAAGGAAGGCAGGGAGGTTAACCAGTTTTGCCTAACCGGTTTGCTACCCTACACATGGGAGCGGGATGGGGGGGATGAAAGAAGGGGAGAAGAGATAGAGGGCACATAGCACGGCACACACATCGTTGGTTACAGTCTGTCACTCTTGTGCGGTACGTGACATCACTGTCACAGCCGCTTGTCCAAGCCCGTATCCTTCATAAACCGAAGTAGTCCCTTTGTCGCCTTCAGCTGCGATGACTTCAGTCGGCGATATGTGAAAATGGTTGCAACTGACAATGGTCTATTGTCAAGGTGCGCTAGAACGGACGCCATGGACTGTCTCTGAACATTATATTCAGGACAGTCGCACAGAATGTGTTCCAGCGTCTCCTCGCAAAGACAGGCATTGCAGAGAGCGTTGTCGGCCATTCCAATGCGAAACGAGTAAGATTTCGTGAAGGCCACCCCTAGCCATAAGCGATAAAGCAGGGTGGCCTCACTTCGGCGGAGTCCGGTTGGCATACATAGATGCATCAAGGAGGGCAGGTCGTGTTGATGATTGCTGCGGTTGGTCTGGCTGCTGGGTGTGCACCATAGAGAGAGCGTGATCTCCCGTGCAAGCACTTGAAGTCTGCTGGCTGCGTCGGACCGTGAAAGTGGTATGGCCTCTTCCTGTGTGTCTTCAAGAGCTGTCCGAGCGGCTTTATCGGCGTCTTCATTTCCGATGACGCCGCAGTGACTTGGCAGCCACTGAAACGTCACGTGATGTCCTTTCTCATGTGATGTATGAAGTAGGCATCTAATATCGAATACGAGCTGTTCGAATGGCCCGCGACGCAGAGCTGATAGTACAGATTGTAGGGCTGCCTTTGAGTCGCTGAAAATTGACCATTGTCGAGGTGGTTCCCGATTGACAAAACAAAGTGCAGCTCGAAGAGCAGCTAGTTCCGCAGATGTAGAAGTCGTTGGGTGGTCAGTCCTAAAGCTGATGGTAATACCGCTTTCTGGGACGACTACAGCACCGGACGAACACTGGATGTTTGTGGAACCGTCAGTATAAATATGTGCACGGTCTGCGTACCGCTCGTGCAGAAGAAGCAGAGACAGTTGTTTCAGCACAGGCGACGACAGCTCAGACTTTTTCCCGATTCCTGGCACGTTGAGATGGACTGTGGGGCTGACAAGGCACCAAGGGGGCATCGATGGTTTAGATGCAGTGGTGAAGCCCGAGGGAAGTTTGTCGTTGTACTTGACAATAGTTTTTGAGAATGATGCTTGGTGCCTGTCTGAAGGTAGTGTTGCAAGGTGGTGATAGGGGGCCCGTGCCAAATGTCTGATATGCGTTCTCAGGGTTTCCACCGTGATGTGAGTCTGCATTGGATGGTCCCGAGCAATCGCAATAGTTGCCTCAGTTGACGTGCATCTCGGCAAACCAAGACAAACTCTGAGTGCTTGAGCTTGCGCTGCTTGCAGAACACGAATATTTGTCTTGCAGGTGTTGTTCAGTACAGGTAGACTGTATCTTAAAAAACCGAGAAAGAGAGCTCTGTAGAGTCTCAGCATTGCGTCTACTGACATCCCCCACGTCTTTCCTGTCAGGTATTTAAACAACTGGGAGGTTGCTGTTAGGCGTCGTTTCATGTAAGCTACGTGCGGGCTCCAACAGAGGTCTCGGTCGATAATTACGCCAAGAAATCTGTAGGTTCTGACATAGGAAATGGTCCGCCCATTGATTGAGATGACATAAGGCGTCATTGGTTTGCGAGTAAACGCCACTAGGGCACATTTTTCTGGCGATATGCTGAGACCTTGTTCACACAAGTAGCTCGCTGTCAAAGTAGCCGCTCTCTGAAGCCGTGCACGTATCTGAGGACGTGTGACTGCCGAAGTCCAGAGACAGATGTCGTCTGCGTATACTGAAATTTTGGTGGTAGTTGGCAAGTGGTCAGCAAGCCCAATAAGAGCGAGGTTGAAGAGCGTCGGGCTGAGAGCACCGCCTTGAGGAACGCCCTTGCTGGTATAGCGTCGCGTAGTTGGCCCATCGTCAGTTAATACATAGAATGATCTTGCAGATAGGTAACTTGCAATCCATAAAAATACTCGGCCACCTAAGCCAACCGTCACAAGAGCGTCGAGAATAGCCTCATGTAATACGTTATCGTATGCCCCTTTCACATCTAGGAATAAAGCTGCAGATAAACGTTTACGGGACCTTTCGTGCTGGACATATGAAACGAGATCAACGACATTGTCGATGGAAGAGCGGTCACGTCGGAAGCCAGCCATGGAACTCGGATAAATCTTGTAGTGTTCAAGGTACCATTCCAGGCGGCCAAGGATCATCCGTTCCATTATCTTTCCTACACAGCTGGCCAACGCTATCGGGCGGTAAGAGGTGAGCTCTAGCGGGGATTTGCCCTGCTTCAAGATTGGCACCAGGCGGCTCACTTTCCATTCGTCAGGAACATTTCCCTCCTGCCATAAGGTGTTGTAGAGACTCAATAGTGCTATCCGTGCGGATTCTCCGAGATAGCACAAGGCTCGGTATGATATACCATCTGGACCCGGAGATGATGAGCGCCTGCAGAGAGCTAGTGCCGCCTCGAGCTCCTCCATTGTAAAAGGAAGGTCCATGCGGCAATCTCGGGAATGGGGGACATCATCTCGGGCTGGAGGATCTGGACGTGTCGCTCGGTCTGCCATTCGCGCACAAAAGTCTTCTGCGACAGCGATGTCTTGCCGCCCTTGGAAAAGCGCGAGTGCCTTGAATGGAAAACGCTGTTCCGGAAGGCAACGCAGACCTTGCACCGTTTTCCAAATGTGAGACAGCGGCTTGCGGGGGTCGAGTGTTTGGCAAAACGTTGCCCAACGTTCCGACGCTAATCTATTCATTCGACGCTGAATCTTCTTTTGTATCCTCCTGGCTGCCCGAAGGTCATGGATTGATCTTGTACGCCGATATCGACGTTCCGCCCGGCGACGAAGTGCGCGAAGTCGCTCTAATTCTATGTCGAAGTCGTTTCGCGTGTGAGATATCGTCAGTATGCGAGTGGCGTTCCGCATCGTATTTTTAATTGTTTGTTCTAACCCAGAGGGTAGGCCCTCGCTGCAGGCATCTTCCATATCAGATTTGAAGTTGGCCCATTGAATCGTCCGAATGGTATTTCGTGGGCCAGATCTAGACGACAAGCCTTTGATGGTCAGATAGGTGGGAATGTGATCACTCCCATGTGTCTCAATATCTGGTAACCACTTCACATATCTGGCGAGAGAGTTGGAGACAAAAGCAAGGTCGAGGCAGCTGCCGTACGTCACGCCTCGAAGAAAGGTGGGGCTACCATCGTTCAAGAGAGTAAGGCCATAGTTGTAGGCGATGCTTGATAATCTTCGTCCTCTTGCATTTGTCTTTGTACTTCCCCATGCTGGATGGTGTGCATTGAAATCTCCTATGATGACCCATGGGGCGGGGCAAACACTCAAAATATCCGCTAATCTTTTAGTGTCGAAATTGCTGGAAGGCGATATATACACGCCGATGAGAGTAAACAAGAGTTTGTTCTTTTTAACTGTGATGCAAATATACTGATTGTCGTCGTGGGGCGCAATTGGTTGCAAAACATAGGTGAGTTCACGTCGAACAAAAACGATGATCTTGCTGCATGCACTATTTGTTGATGACATGAAACATTCGTACCCTGACAGTCTGATTGGTTTCGACAAGTTGGGCTCACAAATGACGATGAGTGGAAACACATTGGTGTACACATACTGACGGAAATCTGAAATTCGTGATTTTAGCCCTCTGGCGTTCCACTGCATGACAGACGCTGCCTTGACTTCTTTTCGGAAGGATGGGGTATGGGTAGCCATCTTTCTAGTTGAGGGATTCAAGCACTGGGCTTAAGGCGTCCAGCACTTTAAGTGCGCTTCGAGCAGACGGTGTCCCCATCTCAACTAAAATCGTTCGGATGGCCTCCATGAGGGAACGTAGCACCGAGATGACTTGATCTGTTTTAGGTGAATCATCAATGGCCGGAGAAGGCTCCGGTGGCGCCGTGACCTTCTGAGGTTCCTTAGCAAGGGAGCGGCTCGGTAGCGTAGGCCATTCCTCTAAAGAAAGAGTCTTATCTGATGCCCTCGTGGAAGTGGTGGGCCCTTTCGCGTCGCGACTAGATGGTTCCGTAGTGGAGCGGGTACTATCGCTTCGCTCATGCGCCTTCTTTGAAGACGTACGACGGTGCCGACGTAGACGCCGACGCCGGACTACTTCGGCTGCCTCCCTGTGGGCCGAATTGTCTCTGGCCATTTGCTTAAGAACCGCGCGCTCCCTCTTGATGCGGGGGCAGTCTTTCGACGAGGCTGCGTGAGGGCCGCTACAGTTGGCGCACTTCAGAACTGTGGCACCGCAGGTCACTTCTGCATGAGGTTCAGCGCAACGGGGACACAGAAGCGAGTTGGGACACACGCCCTTTACGTGTCCTAGCCTGAAGCACTGATGGCATTGAAGCGGCTTCTGGATGAACGGTCGAACTGGATGTCGAAAATGTCCGACTTTAACGTGGGAGGGTATGCAATCCCCCTTGAAGATTACTTTTACGCAGCGCGAGTTCCCAAGACGGCGCACTTGCGTAATGATCGTGCCCTCGTTAGCCGGCTTGATGAGGCTAGGTAAATCTTCATTGGGAATGGCAAAGTCAATGTCGTAAATTACACCGGCTATCGATGTGTCGTCGATCGGGATGAAGGGGCGCATTTGGATTCCGCCAAGCTCCGTGATTTCTTGAAGTGTTCCAAGCGCACTCGCGTTGTACACGTCTATGGCGAGTATATTCTTGCGTGGGTTTATTCTGATGTCTTTAATTTGATCCGGCACCGCACGTTCCAGAAAAATGGATAGGGCTTGCCTGTTCAGCAACCGTAGGTTGCTTGACGGTTCTTCCGGCATAAAGATGATGACGTGTGGCCAGCGCGCAGGCCTTGACTTCATAGTCGTAGTGCTCGCAGGAGGTGACGGCGCTGTGTTGGCGATCTTTCTCTTCGCCCTCTTACTCCGGACGGGTATGAAGCCGTCGTCGGATGAGTCGTCTTCCGACATAGAGTACAGCTCGGTGTCTTCGGTGTCGCTGGGGGAGCCAACTCGCTTCCTTGCGGTTGACAGCCGTGATGACTTCTGGCCAGGCGGGCCTGTGGCATGCTCCGCGTCCATGGTCGCAAGACGGGGAGGTGAGGCACCCCGAAAGGCAAAGAGTTCACCAAAAATGCAGAGAGCACAGAAACAAGCGTTCTGTTTGACATCATGTTAATAAACGAACCTAATTGGCTGTTGCATATATGCAAATTGTGTTTGAGTTGGACAGTGTACATATAACCTTTTAATTCTTAGGTTGTCACCGACTGTAGGGGGCAGGTGATCATGCGCCTCCTCCGCTAGCCCGTTAGTGGCTACACATGGCAGTCTGCACGTCTGAGCATGCACACTACCCATGCACTCTCTTGGACGTAATCTCTGGCAAGTTGAAATGGCTGGTGACTATCGTGTGCGCTGTCTTCCCAGGCGCCTAGGGACGGAGGCCGCGTAGTCTCAAGTTTGGGAGAAGCTTTGATAGGGAGCGGCAGCAGAAGTGCTCATTCCCTTCTGTGCACTTTTGATCACACCAGCATTGTGATAGCAGGTGTTCAGAGTCATCGAGTGAGGTCTGTTCATGTTTGTGTGTGCGCATGTGACAGCATGCTTAATTTAATTAGTAAGCGGATGTTGAGTTCAATTCGTATTGCCAATAAGAATAGAAACTTTACTTCATGTAGTTGTGTAATACTTTGCTATTGCAATCAGTGCTTCCCTTTTTTGGGCTAAACTGCGACCTTTTATGTGCTATACAGCATTACGTATGTTATGGTTTACGTATACATTTACACATATTGTTATGCAAGCACCCCAACCTAAATAATCTGCTTCGCTGGGCACATATCTGTCTTGTGAAAACTTATTACCACCACTGCATTGTACGTGCCACTTTGTTCCTATCATAAGAAGCCAACAAACACTGATACCAAGGACAACACAGGGGAAATTACTTGTGCTTAATAACTAAAATAAAATAAATTGTGCTTAATAAATGAAATATAGAAAGGATAAATTAATGGAAATGAAAGTGGATGAAAAAACAACTTGCCGCAGGTGGGGAACGATCCCACAACCTTCTCGTCGGGCCCCTCGGTTAGCCCCCTTTCTTCTTGTTTACCACTTTGTTCCTAAGTGTTAGATGTTTGTGTGCAAAGCGAAAACTGATTGCTGAATACTACAAGTAGGCGTAGTGGGCGCCTGTCAAGTGAGACAAGCACAATGCGAATGGAGTTATTCACAAAATTGGCACTTGCAAGGTCTACTAAATAAACTGACCATCAGCCATTTGGTATGCTATAAATGTAGATATTGTCTACCGTGTATGTGTTATAAGCTGGTAGGGGGGGGGGGGGAGGAATTCTCTGTCGAAAGTGCTGCACAATTTAGATGGGAATATTGATTCTTTTTTATTTATCCTGTACGGAAAGCTCACTGGCTCCCAAATGGCAGTTAGCAGGCAGTCACAGGGCTGGGAACCTAAGGCAACCAAATCTTAGGGCATTCGGTGTGTAAGAGAGCAAAGTTTGATTTATGTATGTGAAACTACCAAAAAGTTGCAGTTTTTCCTGAAAGGCGAAGCATCGATTGCGATAAGAAATTAGTGGACAGCTATATGAAGCAAGGATAGTAGTAGTTTTATCGGCCGTATATGCTTGTGAACATAGGCATACTAACTAAAAATTAACAAGCATGGTGACACGCACACACAAGCAAACATAAACACATCTGACTCGATGACCGCGGAAACTCCCTGTCAAAACCCTGGCATGAGGAAATTTGGCAGCAGCAGCGAGCGAAGTGAAATTATTGCTGCCGATTGGTTCAATGAAAAGTGAGCGTCGAGAACACACAGCGTGCAAAAAGCTACACGTACCTAGACTGCCCCCAATGCAGATTGCTCTGAAGATACACCCGAGCAACCGCATGCAGCAGCCACATGCGCAGTTGCAAGTGGAGTAGAACGCTGCCCCTCTCTCTTTCTCTCACCCCCCCCCCCCTGTGCCTTGCAATGTTGGGTGCCTCGCGCATGACTGGAGATGGCCCGCTTTCTGGCCGCCTTCGTCACTTTTGTGCAGGCGAGATTGAGCCGCAATTCTCAGCTTCCCTCACACGCCTTCACTTGCACATACAGCAGTAGAGTGCGTGGCGACGCTGTTATCGCCCTTGGACTTTATACGGAACCTCACGGCGATGGCGACACAGATGGCAGAAGTGCACTTGGAGTGTCCATATATTTACTACTGCAATAAGAGTAGCAGGTGGTCGACTCAGTTGTGTTGTTGGCTCAGGAGAGTGCAATTAACCCAAACTACCCACTTGCGCTTACAATGCCATTTTATGCCTTGCTTTTCTTTTAACGGTGTTCACTTGATAATGATAATGACTAGATTGACATTTAGTGTCATTTTTGCAGCTCTGCAGAGTTCAACACTTTAGACTAAGACAAGAACAATGTATCCTGGAATCACAGTAAGACAGTGCATGCCACTGTCTTACTGTGATTCGAACCCACTTATAACAATATTCAAGTGCCCAGAAAATTCCATTGCTATAGCCAATAACTGTCATTATTGGGTTGCAGGAAAACAAAAAGGGGGGACAGGCATCAAAAGATATTAATTAGACAGAAAGACCCACTTAGTGCAGCCACACCCACTTATAAAATTGGCAGATTTAACAATACCCGGACGGATGTAACAATAAGCAACCGTGGCAACCTGTGTGTGTTCTATGGTAATATAAACTCCTTACTGTAACGCTCTCAATGCTGCATTATTGGTTAGAACAAGTAAATCTGGCTACTGGGTGTCTGCGCCAAAAGGAAAAGAAACATGAAATTGTCAGCATCTTGCACTTCTCTCCCGTCTCCCTTGCCCCTCGAAACCACAAGTCGACTGCTCTGGCGGGCTTCAGTGAGGGCGGCCGTCGGTACAGTCGCCTCGTGCTTTGAAGGGGTGGAAGGGAGAAGAGAGAGAGGCGCACAAGGCTAGCAAAGAAACTAGAGTGGCAATGACTGTTTCTCTTTTTTGTCCTGTTCGTTTCCTTTCTATAGAATTTTCCATTATTTTTCCTGTTTACACAGACACCTAGTGCAAAATTTAATTGGTATTGCCAACAATGCGGCATGTGAACGTTGTAGTGAGCAATTTAGTTTTACCACAGAACACACATAAGTTTGCCGGTGCCGCGGCTGTGCATTGTTACATCTGAAATATTGTTACGGTCAGTATTGCTATAAGTACTAGCTTTGACTGTGTGTGCTTTGGTACAAGCTGTTGTTATGCATAGGGCAGAAAGTGCAAACAGGAGGACAAGGGATGTACAAATTATACAGGTGCGCTCTCCTCGATGTATATTTTTCCCCATCATCTGCACTGTTTGCCATGTTAAATGAAAACTAACTGGTCCATCTTCAAACTTTCACTATGCACCAAATTGCTGACAAGCTCTTTGACAATGTTTCTACAAAATCTTTGCAATCTTTGAAATCTTTGCAAGCGTTACATACTGATGTATTTTCTAGCTTGTGTTAGGTTTGCTTGGTTACCTATGCATCACTTAAAATATTTGGCGCCAGTGTCCTGAAGGACTTATGAATGGAATACTAGACCTGTAAGGCCTTGTACAACCTGTGTGTGTCTGGACTGACCGGTGTGCACATTGGGCTAACCTACACTGGTGCAGGCACCGCAAGAGCAGCGACCAAAAAACCTCCTGCACCATCGGCCGCGCCACACACCGCCACGAAAGGCCCCGCAACAACACGTGGCAAGATGCAGGAATCGAGTGCATCAGCCAGCTCATCGTCAGCATCGCCACTGGTTCCAAGGTCGGCACCTCGCCTTGCTGCAGCTGCAAAGTCTTCACCAAGTGCGGCTCCACGGCTCTTACCGCAGCGAACTCCTCCTGGAGGCAATGTGCCCATGACTGTGCCCAAGTTTTCGAGTGGCCAGTTGCCAGCGTCGGGAATTCGGCTTGGATTGTCACGCCGCTCAGTGAGCAAGCCACTTCACAGTGTTGTCAAAGTGCAGCAGTGAGCTTGTCAAGCATAACTTGAAACACCCGTGCATTGGCAGGATGGATTCAGTGAATTCTGCACTGTGCTTGTGATCACTTCAGAAATCCCTAAAGACTAGTGAATTGAGGAGGGTGTCTTCAGGTGTGATGAGGGAAGGAGGACATTTTCAAATTCTTTATGGCACGTTTTAGGCAACCCTGTTTTTAGATGTTTAGCTCTACGTTCACAAATGGGCTTCAGATTGAAGCACTTCGTCGACTTGACCAAGTGGAGCACAGCAGTGCTCCTCTTCTGAAGAATGCATTGCATTTTGATAACGTTCGTTGGCGATTCTTATGATGAGGATTTGCTTGAGAAACATAAATTCACTCCAGTGCATTTGCATTTGTCGGTTACAAAACATATTTGCATAAGAACCATCACAGAGTGTCATTGAAGTGCAGAGACCATTTCAGTCATGGGGAAGCAGTGCTGCCATTCAATTTTTTTTGAGATGACGTGGGGTGTCAAGCAGAGGAATGCCCCAGAATGTGGGGGTAGATGTTTTTATGTTGTACGTATATTGACTGGTGAGTCCTGATGGTGAATTTCACTGGCCGATCTGGAGTTGGGTTGTGTGTTCTCAGCAGAGCCACTCTCTCTTACTTCATTCCCTGGGCACAGGTCCAGCATGAAATTCAAGGCTGCAAAACGTCACTTTTCTCCTGCTCAAGGGACGAGTGTGTCTGGTATTAACGATCTTGAGTGAACATCAGTGCACAGCACCATGCTCTTCTGCGTGACAGCCACGTTTTCTGCTGATGCGAGGGTTGACTGGCATTTCGTACATTATGGACAGCAGAAGTGGGGACACCGAAATTACCATGACGCTTTTGTAATTGTAAAAACATTGGTTCACCAGAAAGCACATACCATTTCTGGAACTAGGTGTGTGGACCAAGTTTCTATGGTAATCTGACACAGCGCAGATTGTTTTCCACAGGCAGATTTGAATTTGTAAAGTATGAGCATGCTCTTTGAGGATTTGTTGGGTGACTGTTCCAGACTGACCACGGGAATTTACTGTCAGATATTTTCTTACTACGCAATGACAAGAGACAGTGGTGCTAGGAAAAGCATAGGATGTTTTGCATGAAGGCAACATTTTTTTTGTTTGAAATACGAAAATTCTTGCTAATTTAAACCTAATTTACTGTTATTAGACATCATAGTTACAAACTTAGTCTATTTGTTCAAATGCTTTGCTTGGCATTGATGTCTGTCAGCTTTATGTCATTGGTTCTTGTCTAAATACCAAGCCATTCAGTTCTCTTTGTGCTTATTGCATATTAGACATATTAAGAATGAAGGTTTTATGCTAGAGTGAAAGTGAAGTTGTGGTTGTTTTCTTCAAAAGATGAAACTCTTCATTTGTGATTATTATTATTTGGTTTGAAAGCATATGTACAATTGAAAGAGAGATAAGGCAAGGAGCAGTCTGGTAACTGCCACCAGGAACGGTGCAATGCCTCCAAGCTTTCCAGGAAGATGGGGACAGAAACAAAGGAATGTAATAGAGAAAGAAGGGAAGGAAAGGAAAACGAATGAACAATCAAGGTAAAACACACAGAAGGCAAGGGACACTGTTGCTTGAAGAGTATGTTTGCAAAATATGATACAATTGGTACAAAAAAACAAAAAACTCGCGTTTACAATTAGAAGACACGCAAAAGGAAACCGCCGTGGTTGCTCAGTGGCTATGGTGTTGGGCTGCTGAGCACGAGGTCGCGGGATCGAATCCCGGCCACAGTGGCCACATTTCGATGGGGGCGAAATGCGAAAACAGCCGTGTACTTATATTTAGGTGCACGTTATAGAACCCCAGGTGGTTGAAATTTCCGGAGTCCTCCACTACGGCGTGCCTCATAATCAGAAAATGGTTTTGGCACGTAAAACCCCACAATTTCATTTTTTTTAACACGCAAAAAGAACAGATGTTGAATTTAAATCTGTGCAGTCTAAGCTTTCTGCTAATATTTCAGCAAGTGCCATGGGGGCGTAGTGGCTTTGACGTTATGCTGCTAAGCACGATGCTGCTGGATCAAATCTTGGCCACCGTGGCTGCACTTCGGTGGAGGTGAGATGCGAAAACGTCTATGTACAGCGCATTGGGTGCAAGTTAAACCCCAGGTGGCTGAAATTAATCCTAGTCCCCCACTACGGTGTGCCTCATAATCAGATTGCAGTTTTGGCATGTAATACTCCAGAACCTAATTGTTTTTTTGCTAGGATTGGCATGCTTACCTGAAGCCGAGAGTGCCAGTTTGTGTGCATCATCGGAACCTTGCCAATCACAAATTAGAGAAACAATGAAGAGCAATGCTAAATGAACATATGGTGGTAAGGTATCCTTTCAAAGCTTTGTTAACATTCGTTGGATGGAAAAAATATTGGTCACTTGGGGATAATATCAAGGCCAACTTTCCCTTGAATTTTCTGCTGAAACCTCAGCACTGGTGCGTTAGTGTGACGTCATAGATTTCAACGTATTTTCTTGTACTTGAGCTGTTCTGGCATGGAAAATAATTCTTCAAGCTTGCTGCGTTTAGCCTTTTTTTTTTTTTTTTTTTTTTAGAATAATGCAGTCCGTGTTTACGAATAAACAGTTAACCAGACCACAGTAGACACTATCAAATTCCATGATATCATGGCGAGCTTGTGCAAGACGATGCTCCATGTTTCGTATTGTGCCTTTTCTGGCTCACCAAGCATCTTTGCATCAAGTGTGGCTGTTTTGCTACTGCAGAGACCCGATTTGCTAATGTAGCTTAGCTTAATATTCCTACTTAATATCCCTATATAAGATTGCAGATCAGACTGCTTTCAGAAGTGCTCTCTGGAGTTATTGTGCGTTTATGGGTGGCTGTAGTCTGCCTCATAGTACTTTGCAAGAAATGCAGAACGAGGTACACAAGTGGTGCACTCATATAAAAGGATGCAGAACGAATATATGGACCCAAAGAGTTTCATACAATAATTACTAGATTGAGCTCTGATGCTGCGATTGTTCAGCCCTCATGGAAATGATGGTTGATACATGGATTTGTCGGATCGCTGTGCTTGAGGCTTCAGACGTGCTTGTGGCTTTGTTTGTTACACTTTACCTGCCTGGTTTGGCTGCCTAAATTTCAAAGGAATGTGTACTTTATAAATGCAGAAGGCAATAAGAATCTGCGAACATGCGTAATTGCTACTTACCCAATTGCAGTGGTTCTGCCTGTCGAGGTGGCCAAGTGAAACCATGCGAAGCATCTTAACGTGCTGGCTTGCCTGCAAGAAATTCTTGAAGGTGTTCTATGCCGCTTGTTGACGCACAGATCCGTGGCGTAATGGTTTCGATACCGGGCTTCTGTGCTAGAGGTCCGTTGTTCGAATCCTGTCGTCAGAAGATTTTAATGTTTATTTAGTTATTTATCATGCAGTACTTTGTTGAAATTGACGAGTTTGCAAAGTCACGATGCTGTTTGAAGCCAGGTGGACTAAGTTTGGGCAATGCCATGTCCTAGCCGTCTTTCCCATGCTGGCTGAGGCGTCCTGCTTTGCAGCTTCTGTAGACACTAGTGCGACAGTTCTCTTTAGTAATTATTGTATGAAACTTTATGCATGATTGAACAGCTACTCAGAAGTGGAGGTGTGAAATGAAGCCCTTAACCCCTTCATATTTCTAGGTGATCTGTGTGATGTGAATTACCATTAATGTTTTTCATAGCTTTCTTGAAAATTATTTTAACATGCATTTAAAATTAAAGGAACTGTGTAATGCTCTGAACATGTCTTTGGATTGTGGTGGGAATCAGAAGATGGGGTGTCATATTGACAAAAACAAGCACGCTTGTATCCCATAAAGCAGGAAATATATCTTTAATTTGGCTCTGAAAGTGGTGCAAGAATGACATGTAGTGTCACTGGACGGTGTAACAGTCCAACCAATCCGTGTACCAACACGTAACCGAATAGCCGAGCAGGGAGAGTAATTTCCATCTAATGCCTGTCAAAAAGTGTCACCGCCTTTTGCAAATGAACAGTCAGGGTGAAGGAAGTGGCGCATTGATGCATGGCCTCCGAGATTGTCATCTCATCCAGTAATCAGTGTAGTAGGTGTTCGTGCAGTGTTTTAAGAAGAGACTACGCAGATTGAAAATGTATGTTTTAAAGAGTTCTGCTTGATTTCATGAAAAAACACTGCACATTCAGACACTTTGAATGATATACTTTCTATTGTGCTGTGAAATAGGTTTTTAAAAACAGCAGACAGTCCCTTTATTATCAGCCACTTTAGTGAGGGACTATATCCTTGACTTCAATAGTCGATGTCACTTATATTTGTATAGTGAGTACTCTAAGCAATTTTTTACAGCCTAACGAAGTGTCCAAACATGTCCGTGCAGTCTAGTTACACTAAAACAAATACAGTAGGTACCGTTAGGCAATGTCATCATCATCATCATCAGCCTGGTTACGCCCACTGCAGGGCAAAGGCCTCTCCTATACTTCTCCAACAACCCCGGTCATGTACTAATTGTGGCCATGTCGTCCCTACAAACTTCTTAATCTCATCCGCCCACCTAACTTTCTGCCGCCCCCTGTTACGCTTTCCTTCCCTTGGAATCCAGTCCGTAACTCTTAATGACCATCGGTTATCTTCCCTCCTCATTACATGTCCTGCCCATGCCCATTTCTTTTTCTTGATTTCAACTAAGATGTCATTAACTCGCGTTTGTTCCCTCACCCAATCTGCTCTTTTCTTATCCCTTAACGTTACACCCATCATTCTTCTTTCTATAGCTTCATGACGGAACTATTGACGGAACTATTCGTTCCGATGTACCATGACGGAACTATTGTACAACAACAGGGGTTGTATTGTACAACCCCTGCTGCCACAGCACACCCCATATCTCTCACTCCTTGGCATGGCGTCAGTGAGACGGGAGTATGGTATGTTTGGTGGTCAACAAACAAAGTGTACTAAACGCAAGTCTGTCATATGCCATAAATGCAGTTCCAGCTGAGATGTGGCATATAACAGCTGCTGCTTCAGCTGTGGACATAGTGTTTTCTCTAACGCACCGAACTTCATGCATTTCATCCATGTGCTGGCACTTTGTTATCACAGGATGTAATATGACGACAAAGAAATTAAACAAATAATAATACAAAAATGAATGATTGGGCTACCGTGTGCCTACAAAGAAAGACCTGAACTCAGTAGTGATGTTCGGGGAAAGCACAGTCGGGGTTGACAAATCAGAGCTGAGGTGGCTGTCACTCGGATGCTATATATACATGCAGTAGAAGTTTCTCGATGACCCTCATATAGCACGGCGAGTGTTCGTGAAGAGCTTGAAGCTTCAAGTTGGAGACACACTCAGATAGGGCAATAACAGCATGTCTTCAAGAACACTCCGATTACATTATTGTACGCAGGTTACGAAGGAACTCGTGCTTCAGAGCATAAAAGGAAAAGATGGTTTGCCAGTGGCATTGCAAGCAACCTCTACCTCTGGAGCTCCTATCTAAATACATGAGAACGGATAAATGCTTTTGCTTGGCATCTACTCCACCAATTTCTACGTGGTTTGTTGCAATTAGAAGAAAATGTTAAAATCTACCATCCGTAGCAAGTAATTTGTTTATTTAGGCCACTAGTCTTTTACCAAGATTGTTGAACATTTAAAAATAAAAACAAACTGAAACATCATGCACAGCTTTGTGACTTGGCTATAAAATATGATTCTGCAAGCAGCACTTGTTGAGACATTTCAGGTATGCCGCATGCAGCACCATCTATCACTTGTTTTGCGAGCTATGGATGCCATCGAGCTAGGGAATGATTTAGATATATAAATTCTGTAAGTGTAATGCTTCTTGTTGACACCATGGCTGACTGCGTAGGAATAGAAAGAGGAAACGTGGCTGCAGAAAGATAGAAAATTGTTGAGAGAAACCTTAAACTTGAGAGTAAGCCCAGCCTTGTAGGCTGTGGCCTGCCAAATTTTGACTACCGTTGGTGATTGCGTCTGTGGGACAGGACAGCAACACTCTCTCCCCTTTTCATTGTCTGTTCAATGTATATTAACCTGAACAATGTCTTGCACCTCAGTTTGGGCTGTAATTAGGATTGCTGATCAATTATCGAGCCTACCTGCAGTCTACATTAACAGCATTCTGAGCTCTAACTTTGAAGATAGGGAAGAGTGAGACACTTCTCTCAGCCATTGAGTTTGTAACTGATTCGCTTCCTTATAAAGTACATGATGACATTTACTTATAAACACTTTGTTTATCTGACCTAGATTGCTTACTGTCTGCATCTGATCATCGCTGCCGATCATCGTCCAAGGAACTTCACTTTCAAAGGAGAAGGAACTATCAACAAAAAAAAAACTGAAAAAAACATTTCTACAATTTCTTGTAAGCTATAAACCCATACATCAAATTTGTCCACTTCGGATGCTAAACATACGTAGTTTACAAAATTCAAATATCTGTTTTTGATGTAGATTTATAGATTTGTAAACTTCATGCTTCGAATTTTTTAAAACTTGCCAAGTTTTAAAACTACCATCCACTCAAACCCTTTATCGCACACACTTGTACATGTATAATGAGTGTATGAGTCAGCGTACTCATGACAGAGTATGCCGATCTATGTATGGCTGAGTGTGTCATGTTTACTATAAATGTAGTACAGATTTGTGAATAAAGTGACTAACCGCTCAACTCTCCAAATATGTATTTAGCTTGGGGCTCATTCGGGCTCGGGCTCACTGAAATCAGATTCGATTGGCCCCACTCAGCCTTGGATTTACCCAATGCCAGACTTGGCCAGCCTCACTCACTCGCAAAAGAATTGGTCCTAGCCATGCTCAATCTCATTCACACTGAATAAAATCGGATGCAGGCAGGCTCTCGGACAGGTGGACTCACACTCACTAGTGCTAGCTCAAACTCATGGATTTACTCAGAGTCACAGAATTGCAGGCTCCTCTCACCTGAGTTTGGATAGCACACTTGTACTTGCAAATATAAACTCACCAGGATTCGGAATTAGCTGCTCACTGAAAGGATATTTAAAGGGACATTAAAGCTCAATTCACTCGGATATATGTACTAGCGTCACATTTGACCAGTTACACTCAACAAACGTGTTTGGGACCCATTCCCATGGGTCATGGGAATGGGGCTAGGTTTGGCACATTCTATTAGGTACTGTAGCGATCATACACTCGCTGAGGCTTCCAGAACTTTAATCTCTGATGACCACAATACAATGCCATTTTATATTTACCCATGCACCACATTCCCAAGATGTGATGCAACCCTACTTGTCAGAATTATTTAACTCGAGTACACAGCTAGCCACTTGGATGTCCATACACTTACTGGCAGTCACATTCGTGCTCATGACTACACCCACTCACTAGCAACACACTCACATCCTTACACCAACTCGCAATTGCCTCATTGAAGTTCATGTATTTATATCTATACAGCCTCACTGACACTCATTCACGCTCATGTCTGCATCTACTTAGTGGCAGTCACTAGCGTCCCCTCAACAACAGTCTCTCGCACCCATTCACACTCACCGACAGTCAATCACATTTTTATTCATGTCGGCTCGCTCACCGGCTTACTCCTGTTTCTGCTGCCATCCACTGAAATCCTTTTTCACACACACCTGCACATGTATAATGAGTGTATGAGTCAGCGCACTCGTGACAGAGTATGCCGATCTATGTATGGCTATGTGTGTCATGTTTACTATAAATATAGTAGTACAGATTTGTGAATAAGGTGACTAATGCAACTTTTGTTGCCTCGGGCATCAGTGTCACAACTTACTCAAATCGTCACTTAATAATTCGCTGCTGACCACTTACCTAATCACACAACTGCTGTTATCACTTGCTCATTGCTTTCTTCTCTGTTCTTATAAACAGCCTTTTAACTTCACACATTTGTCGAATATGTAAACTGTTCCTCAACAATGACTGAGTTCTCAGAGAAAACAAAAGAATGGCCGAATGTAACATGGTTTTAATATGTAGTTGCAGTGGTTGTTCTTATATGCATTAAAACAACTTAAAATGAGAAAAGCCAGATACACAGAGTGCTGTTATGGTATAATTATGTCACATTTACGAAGAACAAGGCTCTTCTGGCTGATGTGCAACGGCGACAATGCTGTTGTACCAGCAACAACTTGATTTGGGCAAGTTGGTTTATGTTGAGTAAAACTTGAAGCAGTGCGAAAGAGACAAGGACAGGTATCGAAAACAAGCACAACAGGACGAGCGCTGTACTGCCAACTGGAAAATTTGTTGAAAGAACAACCAGCTTCTATAGCATGTCAAAAGAACACCAACAATAACCAAAAAGGTTAAAAGGCATGCATAATGCCTACAAGTAGAGGTGCCTATCTAGAAAGTTTATCTCAAGTTTTGTAAGACTGAGTGACGGTGCGCTGACACATTAGTTTCTACAATTTTTCTTTTTTGCTCTTTGCATGCTTCAGAAACCTAGTGTCACTGAACATTCGGGTACATGCGCATTTGTTGCAATGCGCAGCTGAATGGCTACCGTACCTGGTTTTTTTACATTGTTTCTACGCTGCCTTGCTCTATCGTTAAAAGATTGCCCAGTTTGTCTGATGCACAATTGTTGTACACCGTTGCACTAAAGTTGGCAAACACACTCAGTACGTACCCAAACATAAAATACTATTCCCCACTTCCCCTTGTCAAGTACATATATACGGGTAATTAAGCTTTAGCTGCCAGTGCCAGCCTGTCTGTCCCGCAGCTGCGGATGTTGGCTGAGCAGACGTGAGGGGAGCTGCTGAGGTCACAAGGAGTGAAACAATGGCCAAAAAAGCAGCACATCTAAAGTGGCTGTTTGCCTCCGACCCAGGGCATTGCACTTGATTTTGGCGGCAGCGTTGCAGCTGCCAGCACCGACTGCGAAGAGGTGAGGAGAGAGAGAGAGAGAAAAGGTGTCAGGGCCGAAGGCACGGAAGAAGCAGCACTCAGGTGCGGAAGCACTCAGATGTCCTCTTTATGAGCTGAGTTGGGGCATACCCGTATATATCCCCATGGACCACCGGTATCTTATCAACATCCAGGTATGATCGATTTGTCCACGTCTTGACATATAATCTAAACGACATCCTACTAAAGTGTATTTTGCAAATATCAAGTAGCCAATGTCTTATTGATGTTTGTTCTGCTTTACAATTACACTTTTTATGGAGATTATATGCTCAAGGAAGGAAGAAAAAAGTGGAGAAGGAAAGGGAGGGAGTTTAACCAGTTTAGCTCAACCGGTTTGCTACTCTACACATGGGAGAAGGATGGGGGGGATGAAAGATGGGGAGGACAGAGAGAGAGAGCACATAGCACAGCACACACATCGCCAGTTACAGTCCGTCACTCTTGCGCAGTACGTGACATCACTGTCACAACCGCTTGCCCAAGCCTGTCTCGTTCATAAACTGAAGTAGTCCCTTCGTCGCCTTCAGCTGCGATGTCTTCTGTCAGCGATATGTGAAAATCGTTTCAACTTACAATGGTCTATTGTCAAGGTGCGCTAGAATATACACCAGGGACTGTTTCTGAACATTATATTCAGGAGAGTCGCACAGAATGTGTTCTAGCATCTCCTCGCAAAGACAGGCATTGCATAGAGTGTTGTTGGCCACTCCAATGCGAAATGAGTAAGATTTTGTGAATGCCACCCCTAGCCATAAGAGATAAAGCAGAGTGGCCTCTCTTTGGCGGAGTCCATTTGGCATACAGTGATGCATCAGAGGGCAGGTGGTATTCACGATTGCTCCGGTTGGTCTGGCTGCTTGGTGTGCACCACAGAGAGAGCGTGATCTCCTGTGCAAGCACTCAAAGTCTGCTGGCTGCGTCGGACCATGAAAGTGGTTCTGGCCTCTTCCTGTGTGTCTTCAAGAGCTGCCCGAGCGGCATTATCGGCGTCTTCGTTTCCTATGATGCCGCAGTGACTTGGCAGCCACTGAAATGTCACATGGTGTCCTTTCTCACGTCATGTGTGGAGTAGGCATCTAATATTGAATACGAGCTGTTCGTATGGCCCACGACGCAGAGCTGATAGCACAGATTGTAGGGCTGCCTTTCAGTCACTGAATATTGACCATTTTCGAGGTGGTTCCCGATTTACGAAACAAAGTGCAGCGCGAAGAGCAGCTAGTTCCACAGATGTCGATGCCGTTGGGTGGTCAGTCCTAAAGCTGATGGTAATAGCTCTTGGTGGAACAACCACAGCACCAGACGAGCGCTGGATGTTTGTGGAACTATCAGTATAACTATGTACACTGTCCGCATACCTCTCGTGTACATGCTGAAATTGTAGATATGTACGAGCCACATGCTACATCATAGCGGTTGACTGCATTTTAAGTTTTTTAAATTTGAGATGTCGTATCAGTAGGGGGCTATAATTAAAGTTTTGTAGTTAAATTTTTATGTAGCATGATCTTTGAAAACGCTATGTTCCTTGAGCTTTAGTGTGCATGAAATGCCATTCAAATTGCTTAAATTTTGCAGAAGTAAAAGGTGAATTCATAGGCTAAGGCTAGACAGTAAAGGCTTGTGGAAAATTTTCAGATAATTTTTGTTCCCGAATGTGGTAGCCAGTGGCTATGGCATTGCTGATTACATGACATCTAAAGTATGTTTTAACAACATGACAAAAATACTTTTTTGGGGCTACACATGAGTAGGATGTCCCCCAATAGGCCTTTTTTTTTTTTCAGCTTCCTTATGAGAGAATTATGTGTCCTCATTTGTTCAAGTCATAGTTCGAAAGTAGGAAAAAAAAATGTATGAGAGCAGCTCATATGTATACATCTACTCTGCCTATTTTCTGATAGTTTACTTTTAAAGCTTTATTAATTTAATACGCTCAGCTTGGCAGTTGGGAGGACCAGGAAAATAAGTATATGCTGCGCTTCTTCGTCACGGGCCTGTGCATTAATGCGTGCAATGTATCTGATCTTGCGGTGCCTGCTGCAAACATTATATTGAATTTGTCCTTGATAGTAAATCTGTTGTGACACCTGTAAGTATAGCTAGCAACTGTGAAGTGAAATTTATCCACTAGATGCTCTATAGACCTCTGTGTGCCTAAAGTGAGCATCTATTAAAGGTCACGTATGTCTACCTGCAATATACTTGCGTTACAGCAATGTTATCTGAATGCGACTTAGCTTATCTATGCATATATTTGTAATGTTGTTTGTATAAATCTAAGTATCTATAGGATGTGTGCATTGCTTGAAACATCATGTTCTATGAACATAAATTGAACATAAATGATAGCCTCTAGGAAGCTGTGGCTGGGGGTGAGAATTAATTAATGGGGCACGACCCACTGCGCATGGCCCACTATTGCATCACACCTGACTTGATGAGGAGGAGGAGGAGGAGCATCGGACTGCGTAAATATTTGCCACATTTTTAGGCTGCACGTAGCCATATGGGAACGGCCCACATTTTTTAGACCACTATTTCTGGGATCGGCTCACCAAACAGGCTAGAAACAGTTTAGGCTTGTGCGAATATTCCATATTTTCGAATATTATGCTGTTGGATATTCGCCTCGTCTCGAATTGCAGTCTCGAAGTGCAATCTGAAGCATTCGAAACGAACGAATATACGTGTACTTCCGTGGATATGAGAATACCCAGTAAAAAAAAAAAAAAAAGAAAAAAAAGAAAAGAAAAAAAAAGAAAAGGCGCTGGTATAACTCGCGGAAATAACTGCATACAACGGTCGAACGTTTTTAAAAACAATCTCCATTCGTGGATGCACGAATCGCTCGCTCGTTCGCGCTGTATCTTCGGTAACCTGCTCTTTTTCCCACCTCTTAGGCGACGCTGATGGCGGAGAGCTTTGCGCTAAAGGTGGTTTCACGGCAGCACAGATCGTTCTGCCGTGAAACAACACCTCGAGGCGGAATTCGCATATAACCCGGTATACGCATTATAACTCGATAAAAAAGATGTTGTCTTTAAAAGTTTCGTTAATGTACAGTGATCCCTGATAACATGTATTTGATATGTGTACGGGATTGTAACGACACGAGCAAATGCGTAAAGATGGATCAATTGATCATTTTTCGGCGGTGGTGGTGATGGTGGTGGTTGTGTTGCAACAGGCGTGGTTACCCTGGCATACATGGGCGACAATGGCTCCACCTGAGCCTCTTTATGAGTGTCACTGTGTGGGCCACCAGATGTCGAAGAGCCCCGCGTATCGCATGAAGACAATCAGCAGTCGTTGCTCTCCCTTCCTGAAAGCCGCGGGCCCTCCGGGGAAAACGACGTCTGCAAAGGGCCTGTGCGAAAGAGCATTCTTTTGCAGGCTGATCGTTTTTCGACCAAGCTTGTGCTTGGTCAAACAATGCTTGCTAGTTCAAGAAACGACCACGACTGCATCCCGACGTAGGAGGCCAGATAGATAGATTGGATTAGAGATAGATAGATAGATAGATAGATAGATAGATAGATAGATAGATAGATAGATAGATAGATAGATAGATAGATAGATAGATAGATAGATAGATAGATAGATAGACACACGCGCACACTCAAAGTACCTGAAGTTCTCAAAGAATTAGTCGCATTAAAATAACGTCGATTGATTGTGCCGTTGCGATGGACGCGCCACTGGTGGCGGCCTTGCACAGAACACACGGGAGAGGAGCCAGCCGCGCGCCGCAGTTTGTTGTGTCGTTGATAGTGCTTCTCTGTTCACGTTTTCAGAGCAAAAGGCAACACGTACCCTTCGCATGTGTGGGGTGGCCAAAGCTTCAAGGAATGTCCAAGAAGAATTGTTGCAGGGTGGGGGGGCTCAAATACCGGCGAAAACGAGCCGGCGATACGGCTCTAATAATTCCCCGCAAAGCTTCATCAGCGGGAGCAACGGTAGCAATGAATCGTCGCTTCGGCGGGAAATTTCTTGTTCTCATCCTTTCCTTTGTAGCGTCGGCGTTTTTTTTTTTTTTTTTTCACTCGATAATAGTGTGGCACGTACCTCTCTCTAGTAACATTAAAAATAAAGTACTGAAAAGTTAGTCAGACTCTAGCTTTGTTCGTTGCCAAGCAGCTCCTTTGGGGAATTTAAAAGCGTTGTTTTCACTTTCGAAAACTTAGTTCGCGCATGTATGCATTGCGAATGCTTCACCGCGTAACACGCTTGTACCGCGGCAAAGCTAACTTTAAAAACTAAATTATACAATGTTTTCTAGATTCTTGCCCTCTGTGCTTGCAGCTTTCGTAGGTGTTAGCGCCCGAGTTCTTTCTATAAATATTAATTTATGCAGCGAACTCTATGGGTGCAGGTCAAGGAAGTACATAAAACCATAACCATATATGCAGGCGTAGGCCGCATGTCATGGCATAGCTGCGTAGCCACCATCGCCATCGGCACGCTTTGATTACGAGGCCAACAAGGTGTACGGGCCGTGTAGACTCGGCTGCCTGACTCGGGAAACTGCGGGATACTCTATAGTCCAGCCCATGTGAGGTAGAGAAAGACTGTCGAGCCCCACGGTATGGTTAATCAGGGTGCCGATGGCTCCGCCTGAAAAGTGTGTCAACGAGATCGCGGCGCGGAGACTGCGGAAGGCTGCTGCTGACCGTGAGCGTAGGGCAAGGATGTCTCCTGCTGAGCGTGAACGTCTCGCCGCAGCCAAGCGGGCTCGTTATGCTGAGACGATGACGGCAGAGCATCGAGCTCGTCGCACCGCTGCTGCACGCGAGCGGTACTTGGCTCTTGCTGCGTCAGATGAATACCGCGCCCGTCGCAACTTGGCGCAGCGTGAGCGGTACGCCGCGAGAGCCACCGTGCAAAACCGGGAGATTCGAGCAGCGGGTGGACGCGATCTCCGCAAGCGTCGTCCTAGGCGTATGTTTACCGAGTACTCGTTTAATTTGCATGTGGCGTGACGTGTGGGACCGTTTGTGATTATTTGGATGTGCTCACCTTGAAGGAGTCGATTTCCCCCTTGATCGCCGAGACCTACCGTGTGTACGGTGGTTACCGTATTGGGCGCGTAGTTGAATTACATCCATCTCGACCAATATACTTATGCGCTAATGCGCATGTAAGATGAACGTGTTCTTTTCACCCATTTCATGACATTTGGAGCCTTACTGCCTCGGTCATAAGCGCCGATTACGAGGAAGGGGGAGGGGGGCTGAGGGGCCGGGGCCCGAGCCGCCTCCGAAGTTTGCCAGGGGGCTGTTACTTCATTCGAGGTTTCTGTTGAGTTGCGTCTACATTCTCACTTAAATATTTTATTATGGCTAATGACACGGCTTTCAATTCATACTTTGGCTTTACTTCAGCAGATACTGACATTAGGACAAGCGCGGTAGACGCACCAGCGGCGGCTACCTCATGTATTTCTTCATGTCTACGTTAAAAAAAAATCACTGTGAGCATCACGCACTGACACAATACATTTGAATACATACAAAGGACAAAGTTTATTATTTCTTTTAAAGAGAAGGAAGTGACCAACTAACAATTATTTCTAATGGTATGGATGGCTTATGCCTAGAGAATGAATATGTTGCTGTATGTTCACCTCGCTTCAAGTAGCTCTGTGCGCCTTTTTGAGCCTGAAAAAGAGACCTGCAGATTTCAGTGACCCTTTCGGTAGAGTCTTTAATCAATGGTGCTTGAAATGCTCGTGAATGATGTGGTCTCACGTTTCTCACTTTTCTTTCCAGTAGGCAATGCTAACTACTCCTGAAAAAAAGAAAAAAGAGCTCTTCTAATAATGTACACTTAAGGATGGAAACATTACCACTTGCATGCAGAGGTCATAAATATATAAAATATATATAATTTACTTGGTAACTGAAATGAAGGCAAACTGGATTCACTCAAAATCATAATATCATTCACATGCAGTGGCACTTATATTAAACTCGCCGTTAAAAAAACGCTCCAGTTTTTCCGGAAAGGCGAAATAGTATTAGTGATAGCGAAGTATAGGACAATTAAACGAAGGAAGGTTGCACCACTGAGAGACGCCAGTCTCTTCGTGGTGCGAGGGGACTGAGGCTGTTTCATCACTTTAAGCCCTTCTCATGGGCTTCTATTATCGCTGGGGTTACATCCTATTCAACCACAGAGGTAATTCGAGTATCAAATTAAACTGTATGCTTACAGTGCAAGGCTGCATGTGGACGGACCCAAGGAAATATGGATCAAAGTAGGTTTGAAGTAATGTTGTGTCAAATAAAGCAGGCATGCAAATCTTATTTTTTATTTGTGAATTGTTAACATATGCAAACACGCCTGCTAAATGAACAACTCAACATCTAGCGAAGAACATCGAAGAAAGACAGTGTCTTCCTGGGCACATTAGTGCACCATGTGGTTTGTTGTCTAGACTACACTACCTTTGGGATCAGTCCAAAATCTTAGACTGCAGTCTCTCTAAGATTGGCACATATTTTTCATTCATAGACACTACCGGTTCCGGTTTAGGCGCATGCTGTGTGAAGGGCAGAGGTGGATTTAATTTATCTCGCCATTTTTGTAACAATTATGGATTATTACTTCTCCATACGTAGCTCTATGCCAAGTTCATGTGTCTTTTTCGTTCCAAGCTTAATTTAGAACCCTGTTATCCTCTCCTTTGTGCACTAGAAGGCCTCAAGTCACCTAATTTACAAGTCGAAAATGGCCAGAAACTCAGACCTCTCAAACCCTAAATCAGTCTGAAGTCACCAAAGAAGACCTTGTTTTCTAAAAAAAAAAAAAAAAAAGGAACAAGTGAAACGAGCCGGGCTGAAACGTTGACCATTGTGCTGTGCAGTTAAGGCAAAACAAAGAGATGCTCCATGCAACCTTGTGATTGTGCAGTTCAAAAATTCTTTTCTCACCTAAAACAAAATTAAAACCCTCTAAATAAGGCAGTAAAGCGTACTATACAATGCTGATTAAGCCACATATATATATTATAATACCGAGACAGATCGAGTTGTCCAGCGCTGTTTATTCCACCAAAGGCAACGCCCACAGCTCACGCGCGAAGAAGTCGAAGAACTAAGAAGATGATGATGGCTATGTACAAATGAAAACGACGAAGTACGTTAATAGTGCTTACACTAACTTCCCCCCGTCAAGGAAGCGGCCAGCCTGGCCGCAGATTAGAGATTATCTAAACGGGGAGTGAAGGGCTTCATCCGCGAGACGTGAACAATTTCGGCATTCCGGCGGCGCCGGTCAGTGACGGAGTGTACTGGGCGGACGAGATAGTTCACTGCAGATGTTTGCTGCACAACGGTGTATGGGCCAATGTAGCGTGGAAGGAACTTCTCACAGAGGCCTGGGGTGCGGACTGGAGTCCAAAGCAGGACTTGGTCTCCAGGGTGAAAACGTAGGTCACGGCGTTTGTTGTCGCAGTAACGCTTGCGCTCAGCTTGGATAGCTTCTGTGCTTTGCCGGGCGATTTGACGGCAATGTGCAACTCGGGCAGCAAAATCTTCTGGAAGCGACGCGTTGGGCGAAGAAGGTGCGAAAAATAGTTCTCTGTCGAATATGGTGGAAGGAGATCGTCCATACACAAGGAAGAAAGGGCTGTAGCCGGTAGTCCGTTGAATAGCAGTATTATATGCGAATGTCACAAAAGGAAGAATTTTATCCCAGTCAGTGTGGTCAGGACGGATGTACATGGAAATCATGTCAGACAGCGTACGGTGGAAGCGCTCAGTAAGGCCATTGGTTCGCGGATGATAAGTAGAAGTAGATTTGTGGACGGTATTAGTGGCTCGAAGAACTTCCTCGAGAACTTGTGAAATGAACGCCTTGCCACGGTCACTGAGAAGAACGCGAGGAGCCCCATGGCGCAAGACGATGGCGCGCAAGAAAAAGTCGGCGACCTCAGAAGCGGTGCCGGATCGCAGAGGGGCAGTCTTGGCATATCTTGTTAAATGGTCGACCGAAGTGACAATCCAACGGTGACCGGAGGGTGTCAACGGCAAGGGACCATATAAATCAATGCCAACAAATTCAAAAGGTGCCTCCGGGCAAGGGAGAGGTTGTAGTAAACCGGCAGGAGGGGATGTCGAGCGTTTGCGGTGCTGACATGACGCACAAGAGGCAATGTATTTGGCCACCGTTGAGGATAGGCCAGGCCAGAAGCAGCGGGTCTTTATGCGGTCGGAAGTCTTGTGGAAGCCTAAGTGGCCAGCCGATACATCGTCGTGAAGTGCCTCTAATACCCGCAAACGAAGGCAGCGAGGTAGAACTGGGACCCACCGGTGACCTGTTGGGTGGTACACGTAGCGGTGTAGCACGCCACCTTGAAGGCGGAATTGTCGAAGTTGGCGTCGCAAGCGGCTGTTGGGTGGTTCGGCGAACCCACTAAGGCGATCCATGAGAGCTCGACAGTAGGAGTCGGCCCGCTGAAGCGAGACGAAATCAGAGCGTGATGAAAGCGTTACTTGGTCCAGGGGCGTTATCGAGAGTTGGTGAGAGGCAGGCGTAGCATCGGAACGACGTGGTTGGGAAGGCGACTGCGCGTTACCTGGAGAGAGTGAGAGTGGGCAGCGAGACAATGCGTCTGCATCATGATGGTGTTTTCCAGACTTGTATGTTATAGTGAAGTCATATTCCTGCAAGCGGAGTATCCAGCGTCCTAAGCGTCCTGACATGTTTTTCATTGATGACAGCCAACACAGAGCATGATGGTCGGTGACGATGGTGAAGTGGCGGCCGTAAAGGTATGGGCGAAATTTCTGAATCGACCAAACGATAGCCAGGCATTCTTGCTCTGTTATGGTGTAGTTCCGCTCAGCTGGAGAAAGTGTTCGGCTGGCATATGCTATGACTTGCTCTTTAGATGCTGTATTACGTTGCAGAAGTACTGCGCCAATACCTTGTGCGCTTGCGTCAGTATGGAGTATGGTGGGGGCACGATTATCGAAGTGGCGAAGCACTGGTCCGGAAGTAAGATGCCGCTTAAGAGCTTGAAAAGCCGACTCACAGTCGCTAGTCCACGTGAAAGAGGCACCGGTAACCAGTAGCTTGTGTAGAGGTGCTGCTATTGCTGCGAAGTTGCGTATAAACCTACGGAAATATGACGCCAAGCCGAGGAAACTACGTAGATCTTTCTGTTGCTGGGGGCGAGGAAACTGAAGAACGGCACTAATCTTTTCGGGGTCAGGCTGGATGCCATCTTTTGAGACGACGTGACCCAATACTTTTATTGTTTTGCTTGCAAATTTACATTTTTTTGTATTGATCTGGAGACCAGCATTCGCAAGGCACTTGAGAACTTCGTCTAATCGATGAAGATGTTGGCTGAAGTCAGACGAAAAGATGACAATATCGTCCAGATAACAGAAGCATGTCTTCCATTTTAGACCACGAAGTACGTTGTCTATCATGCGCTCAAATGTGGCAGGAGCATTACAAAGGCCAAAAGGCATCACGTTAAATTCATAAAGGCCATCCGGTGTAGCGAATGCGGTCTTTTCGTTGTCAGTCTCGTTCATCGGAATTTGCCAGTACCCTGATCGAAGATCAAGGCTGGAGAAATACTCCGCCCCTTGTAGCGTGTCCAAAGCGTCGTCAATTCGAGGTATTGGATATACGACCTTGCGTGTGATCTTATTGAGCGCTCGATAATCCACGCAAAAGCGAACTGAGCCATCTTTTTTCTTTACCAGGACCACGGGAGACGCCCATGGGCTAGATGAAGGTCGTATTATCTTCCGCGCAAGCATGTCAGCCACCTGTTGTTCAATGACCTTTCGTTCGGACGGCGATACACGATAGGGGCGTCGTCGTATGATAGCGGAACCATCGGTTTCGATGCGGTGTGTAGCCGCAGGAGTTTGGCTCAACACAGGGGAACAGCTATCGAAACAGGCTTTGTGTTTTGCCAAGACCACCATTAAGGCTTCGGATTGCGCGGCTGTTAGGTCAGAACCAAGAACGGCTGGAGGAGGGAAAGAATCATCCAAACCTGAGGTTGGTGCTGGCGATGAAGAAGGGCAAAGCGTGACTAGAGAGATAGGTTGAGTGTCGGCGAGGGTTGCCACAGTCATCCCTTTGGGCAGCATCACAGGATCTGGAGTCGTGTTGCAAGCAGACAGAAGGGCGCGGCCGCGTGAAAACCGGACGAGACAGGTGGCAATGAGAATTCCGCGAGAAGTACAGCGGGAAGAAGGGGCGACTAGGGCGTCTCCGTCGGCGATCTGACTGGATGTCACGGCTACAACGTCTTCGTGACCAGGACGCAGGACGTAGTCTGCAGCGATGGCCAAGTTCGCGCATGAAAGTGAAGAGTCCGCAACAGGAGCAAGCGCTGTATCCGTGATGTGGACAACTTCCTCTCTACATGAAATGACGGCTGAAGCAGAATGTAGGAAGTCCCAACCAAGTATAAGTTCATGGATGCACGTTGGAAGGATGATAAACTCGATGAGGTGGCGTATGCCGTCGATGAGAACACGAGCAGTACACTGTCCGTCAGGGTGAATGAATGCATTATTAGCACCACGCAAAATAGGTCCAAGATAAGGCGTTTTTACTTTACGGAGCCGGGAACACAGATCACTCCGAAGAACAGAAACGGCGGCACCGGTATCGATGAGAGCTGACGCGGTAACACCTTCGACAGTCACAGAAAGCATGTTGGCCGGGCGAACAGGAGGAATTTTTGAAGACCGATAAGAAGCAGTTTCCCCTCCAAAAACTGCAACAGTTAGTTTTCCGAGTGCTGGTCGACAAAATGGGAAGTGGGACGAAGCGGTGATGTAGAGCGCCGGTAAGGGGATGGAGAACGACGTCTGGCCGAACGGGAACTATGAGGCAGATTGGGAGCAGCTGGTGGAGACGGAGAACGCTGTTGAGGGAACGAGTGCGGTCCGGGATAGTAGTCATCTGATCGGCGACTGCGGTCTCTTTCGTGCTCAGCATAGCCTCGCCTTTCATCCTGCTGGCGCCGGCGGCAGAAGCGAGATATATGGCCGCGTATGCCACAGTAAAAACAAACCGGACGAGGTGGACGCCATTGAGGGTACGATGGCGCAGCAAGTGCTCTGGTGCCCATCGAAGCTAAATGGTCATAGGAAACGCCAGTAGGCACGGAAGTCACGGTAGGGGTGGGTATCGAAACAACATCCGCGTAGGTAGGTGTGGAGCGCGCTACCGGAGCAAGATGCGTCGTGGGTGTAGTCATCGCTGTCAACTCCTGCTTTACGACCTCGCGCAAGTCGAAGGTGGGGGTTGTTGCGCAGGCAGCAGGGGGACGCTTTAGGTCTTGTAGTTGAAGCTCCTCGCGGATGATGGTGCGGATAAGAGCACGTAAATCTGGAGAATGAGGAACCTGAGGATCGCTGCTCTCATGTGGAAGACGAATAGACTGCAGCTCGTCGAGGCGTTGAGACGTTGAAGTGATGTCTTGGACAGAAGCCGGATTTTGAACGATTAAGGCGTTGAACGCGACAGGCCCAATGCCTTTTAAGATGTGGCGAACGCGTTCGGCTTCCGTCATGCTAGGATTCGCACGGCGGCACAGAGCCAAGACATCCTCTATGTATGAGGTGTAAGACTCTTCGGGAAGTTGGCGGCG
Source organism: Dermacentor variabilis (assembly GCF_050947875.1). NCBI lineage: Eukaryota > Metazoa > Arthropoda > Arachnida > Ixodida > Ixodidae > Dermacentor > Dermacentor variabilis. The sequence continues at coordinate 136,434,500 of NC_134571.1, forward strand.
CGTTCCCAGCTTCTGTTTGGCGACTTCTGCACGGCCAGACGAGGAAGCGAAGATTTGCCGCAGCTTCGAGGTAAACGTGGACCAATCCGCGATGTCGGATTCGTGGTTGAAATACCACGTCTTTGCAACACCGGTCAAGTAGAAGGCGACGTGCCTCAATTTCTGGGTGTCGTTCCACTTGTTGCAAGAACTCACGCGGTCGTAGTGGTCGATCCAATCGTCTACGTCATCACCGCGGAGTCCCGCAAAGACAGGGGGATCGCGCTGAGGGCTCGTCACAGTCCAAGAGGGCGCCGCAGGTGGGGCCGTCTGTGTGGTAGGGTTTGAGGCGCCGGAAGGGCCGGGGTTGGAAGTGTCCATTGTTGTAGGGGTAGCTGGGTGCAGGCGGCGACCGGAACGGAGCTCCAGGGAGGACGGGAACGCGAGAGGACGTCGGGATCTTGACGTACCTCCACCACTTTATAATACCGAGACAGATCGAGTTGTCCAGCGCTGTTTATTCCACCAAAGGCAACGCCCACAGCTCACGCGCGAAGAAGTCGAAGAACTAAGAAGATGATGATGGCTATGTACAAATGAAAACGACGAAGTACGTTAATAGTGCTTACAATATATATACTTGGACTGCTACATTGTCAAAATAAAGCCACAAATTGAGTCGGAATGTCAATTTTTTCACTTTTGTCATGACATTGCAGAGTTTTAAAATAAGGGCCCCAAAGAAAGTGTCGGAGCCACTGCGCATGCGTGAGATGCCAACTGCGTTTGGGTTTTGCGTCGGGCACACTATTTCACTGATTTAGCGGGAGCCCCTAAAACTGCCATAAAAGTTTCGCCTCGACAAACATGGCGGCATCCATCGAAGCGACGGCTCTAACCTAGCACCAAACTGGGTTCGATTCGCGGTAACGCGTGAAGTTCACAAGCTAGGAGAAGTGCCTGCGGTTATCACTTTCTCTCAGCTAGCGTGTGTTACGAAGATTGACTCATTAGACGCCGCTGATTTTGAATTCGATTGTGGATATTATGGCTCGTAGGCCTAACACGGCTAAGCTTGGCTGGTGAAGGCTAGTAAAGTTGGTTTGCTCAAAACTAAGTGCAACTAATTGTTTGCTGCTTACAGAATAACCTCTAAATCGTAATCAAATACGAATACACGAAATTCAAAATTATTATTCCTATCATAAAATGGTATATTTTATTTAATTATTTCTAATAGCTTTTCTTTGATGCCGTAGTGGCGCTGTCAGTGCAAGATGCTATCTGCAAATGCAAAGCCCTATTCAAAAACTCTTTACTCCTGTGTGCCCAAACGTTAACACCTGCAAAGCTCTTTGGGATCCCAAACTTTTGGGCCCCCTATTCTGAAACTCTGTATTAACAGAAAGTTTAGGGTTAATTTCTCATAAGAGTATTTTTGTCATCTATTGTATACACATACCAAGCCAATATTCTGAATATATTCCTTATAGAACAGTTACTTTCTTTAATAAAAATAACAAAGCAGCAATTGTCAGCTTTTCCTTATGACTAAAAATTATATAAGTTAAAAAGTAATAAACAACATTAGTCATGAAAGAGTACTCATCTGCAGATTATAGAAAAAAATTGCGGTAACAGGTCAAAGCAAGAATTCTGCAGAAAATTTTCTGCCTGATATAGTTTCACTTGTGTGCGCAACCTTCAAAGTGTCCTTACGGCATTAGAAAATAATTGTCAGAAAGAGATCACTAGAATAATTATTCCCACATTGAGGGAAAATAGTGTGACTTTTTCAGCGGAATTAGAGATGGTCAAAAAACACTGAGTACACTTGAGATGGAATGACCCGTATATGTAAGTTAAACTTCGGTATAACGAATTTCAATATAATGAAATTCTTGATATAACGAAATATTTAACTTTTCATGACCTCTTGTTCATAGAAAACCATGTATTTAGAACCTCAATATAACGAAGCGTGTGTGTGTATTCGATTTAAATGTAGCGAAATTTCGCTTCCGCCGCAAAGGAATGCCGTGACAATAAATGGAAACTTCCGCGGACGCAGATGGTCGCATGATTGACTCACAAGCGGCCGCTCGCAAACGGCACGTCGCAAATCGCGCACGGCTCGACAAGAGCCACCGCCGAACTGGAGCCGCATCACGTTCCGCATAAAGTCCAAGTGCAATAAGATCCTATCGCGCCCCGTGCACTTTGTGCTTTAGGTGCGAGTAAAAGCGTGCGAGGGTGAGACAAGAAAGATGGTGGCTTCACGAGTGCCGCCTTCCCGCGCGAACAGAGAGAAAGAGGGGGAGGGGGGGGCGAGCTCGCAGTAACCCGATCAAGCGAGCGCGAGCAGCAGGATGGCTGTGGCGTCGCAATTTCTGACGCGCGTCTCGGCCGTGGCTGCGCAAGGTTGCAAGCGCGGCTGAGCGCATACACTTTCATCCGCGCTGCTTTAGAAGTAATCTGCCGTGTGTGTAAAGAGTGGGCGTGCCGAGACGGCATGGGGTCATAAGCTGTCTTTCCGGGCGTTTAGTATTGGAGGTTGCGTAATCTCGAGTTTCGGTGGCCCGTTCGAGCAAGAGGCAGACGAAGCATTCGCTCACCGGTGCCGGCGCTTTTCCTATTAGCGTCGTCCCAGTGCAGGCGAGGCTATCAGCGGTGGGGGCGATGTACACGCGAAAGCGTGGCTGGATTCGCTTAATTCGTATCTCCAACGTGAAGACATCGCCGACCTGGCATGAAACCGTATCATTCGTCTCCGACTCCCAAATTCATCAAAATGGATAGTTTTTTCATTAAAATTTGCTTTTTCCGATTGCCCGATAATTCGGAAAATTCTGCGGCCCCTTTCTGTGTAAGAAAAATCGATCGGCGACTGTACTTATTTGCATAAAAGGTCGAATTTCAATACAACGAAATTTCGATATAACGAAGCAAATTGCTGATTTTACCCACTTCATTATATCGAGGTTTTATTTATATATATAATATATGCGTGGGGGTTCAGAAGGCTGGTCAGGCCGCACCTCCCCCCCCCCCCCAGTAAAATGAAAACTTTCCACCTGTAGTTTGGGCACCCGCTTACTCATTTCATTCTTTAGTTAGATTGAATGAAACAATGTCGTGTAGCTCACTTAGTTAGTGACCTCTTTGCAGGCTGTCTTTCTTGTAGAAAACCTTCACCTATATGATGTTTTTTAGTGTCAAGGCCCACGAGTGATATAGCCCATGACAAACAATTCTGGAGAGAGTTTTCTGGATAACACAATGGGAAGAAAACGAGCTATGAATTGCTATCAGAATGTAAAGGAGGTAATCAGGGAGGAAACATTTCATCATTTTTTTAGGGGAAGTTCCCTGCTTTTTTTCAGGCTACTTTATAAATGCCTAAAAATACACCACGGTAAAGGTTTGGAAACCATTGAGCATATGTTGTCTTTGTATCCGTGCAGATTTCCTGAAGGGACCAAGCTTAATTAGAATGCAATCTGCACGCGCATAAACAGTTGGCATTTACCGAAATCACAGGAACATTCGTGATTGCTACACTGCATACAGTGCGGGAGAGAGCGCAGTTTTGAGTAGAGTACTGCCGCTCGAGACCAGAAGTACAAAGACAAAAAGTTCTTTTTTTGTGACCACAAACATATTTTTCATTTATTTATTTAACTAGTATTTACTGAGAACGTTCTTGCGATCATGAAGTCTGCCAATGTGTGCTGGACCTACTTGCTACGTAGCTGCTGGTGACATTATGAAAGAGAGCATGAAATTTTTTCACCGTTTTTGATAGGAGATTGTAAATTAATTTTACGAAAGAAAGAGCATGCAATTTTTTTACTGTTTTTGATACGAGATTGTAAATTACCTGCTGCATGCAGTGCATTATTTCTGGCTCGCATGTTCAGAAGAGCCTCATCTACAGATTGGCAGTGTTTTCCTACTATGTCCAAAAAGTGTTTCAGCCTTCAGGGTCCCTTTAACCTATTGGCTGCCAAAGCCAGCAAATGGCCTGGCCCAACAACTGGGGCCATATTGCCAAAGTCGGCGATTTGCCGGGTTGGAGGGTGGAGGTATGGTTAGTTTAAAATTTATGTATGGATGGTGCGATGGGCAATATATGCTGTACTTGATCAAAAATGTTGCCAATAGATGGCACTAAGTGTCCACAACATCAGTGTTTCTTTTTATTAATTTTAGCATTTAATATATAGCAGAAATTGTGTAGCACCCATAAGTGGCAATAATTGGTACGGAAGGCCCTGCAGCTTGCATTTTATGTGGTAGCCGAAGTATGTAACCTGTCCTCTTATAAAAGTGCACTCACAACGGTTTCAGAAGTTTTTCCACTATTTAATTCTATGCAACAGTCTAACCCCTCCTCTGAACTTTTTTTTACTACATGTTGATTAAGTTCATGAGGTAGGCATAAATACATCTATTACAAGGTCTTCTTTTCCAGTATTCCTGCCCCACACATCTAAGAGCGGAACTACCTTCCCTCTGATATTGTAACCATCAGCTACAACGAATGCTTTCATGATGCTGTAGCTAACATTCGGTGATCAGGAATCTATGGTTCTAACTTATTTTTGCACTTAGCTGTTTTTTACTTTTTTTTTCTACTTACTGACACAAGCAGTGCCTACCCCCCTCTTTTGATGCCTTTTGGCCATGAGAATAAGCAAAGTAAATGAATAAATAAAAGATAATGTCAACTGAGGGACATCCAAATGCAGAAAGTTCAGAAATATCCAAAAGTCATGCTGCTTGAAGACAAACTGAGGAATGCGGTACGGATGGTATGCTTAACCTGAATTAAGTATGAATTGCTGCATTTGCCGAGTTACTTTTACAGTGATACTAAGCAACATCTTATTTGTCTACGAGTAAAATTTTCTTGTGCACACCAAAATATGCTCACACTATTTGTTACAGTTTTGTGCATGCGGTGTTTGTGCTTATTGGCCAAAAACAAATGTTCAGCAGTCAGCAACTTTTAGCATGAACAAGCAGATTTATCTTTGCAGACGGTCTGGTAGTGCACACAGCACATTAGCAGATGACAAGGCATATACACTCGTGCAATTCATGTGTGGTTCACAGCAGTGCTGTTAATACATTGTTGCCCGTGCCTTTTAATTCAGTGTTAAGGTACAGGCTGCACCATTGATTTAGCCTAAGTGTCCATTTGCCTAGCATGCATTGTAACATTTTAGGTGCAGCAACAGGTTCTAGTTTGTGTTTTTCGTGCATGCTTAGAGGATTCTCATAGTACCGTGCAATGAGCAATGGTTGCTTAGCATGGATAATCAAACAGATCTGACTTACACAAAAAAACACATTATTCTTTGATGCCTGCAACTAATTTCTAAATGCCAGAGACAATTCCAGCTATTTACAGCAATAATAATAATGATAATAATAGTAGTTGTTCGAACATTGACTGATGTGTACTGCTGTGAATGGGAGACCACAACAAAAAGCATACATACTTCCAGGAGAATTTTTGCTGGATGACAAAACTGGTGTGAGTCAGTTCACGAAGTGCAGGGAAAATCAGGCTGTGTTCAGTTTGAGTGTCTCTGTGGCTGAGCTGGGCCGAGACTAAGAAATCACTTCATATATATATTTATGTGCACTTCTTTTGCATGTGGCAGCACGTGAACAGGGCTCTCAAACGAAAAACTAATTCTCATCTCTTCTCATGCAATGTGACCAGGAGAAAAGAATGGATTGTAAGACTGTGTCTTGATAAACCGGTGTTGAGGTTGCTTAGAGTGTGTGATGTGCATTTAGTCGCCACCGGTGTATTGAAATTTAAGCATATGCAGTCTATCGACTTGTCTGTGCAACAAAAATCATCAGGCTTGTATGACATGCTGACTTGCATGGCTGTTGAATCTTTAGTGGGAATGACAAGCCCCTAGCACAAGCCTGTAGGCTGTAGCTGTAGTATTGTGATCTACATAGGGCAATTTTTCTCTCTTTAAGTCACTCTATTGGCATTTGTGGATGCAAATTCTCTTTGGCAATTCTGTCCATTAGTGGCGAAGAAATAAAAACCATGGTAATTGAGCTACAGGTCAATTGATCCCTCTGCTTACCCAGTGTCACCCCAGTTCACTCCAGACTGCAGAGTACTTCATCGTGAGAGTATAGTATGTTAAACATTATGCTTAAATGCTGTGTACTGTCAGCAGTGGGGAAGCAGTAGCTTTTCGATCCCTGTTATGCCTGAAGCCAATAATTACCTTGTACGTGTAGTTTAGGCCAGTGATTGTAGTCATTTTATGATTTTATTACACTTGTCTGTCTCCTCCTGAATCCAAAATGTCTCGAACAAGTCACTTGTATAGTTAGCATTAAATGAGTCAATAATGATAGTGCTTGGAGGTTGCTGCAGTGGACACCAATTAGACTGCTGGTGAATGCTCACATTGGTGAATGTGGAGCACACATGGCCATTACAGTGATTAACTAAATGATCCATGGCTGCTCAAGTCTGCACTGCTGGAAAGTGTTCTCGCAGCATCAGGCATGTACCTGATGAACTGATCATTGTAGCATTTTTCCACAGGATAAGAGAATTTCATGCACCACTTTCATTTTGCTTGGAACAGAACTGTTTAAGTGGTTCTCACAGAAAAGTCTTTCTGTCAATGCCATTTGCACCATAGTACACTCATGTCCTACTTTCTGGTGTAGAAACAGCAGATATAGTGTATCTTCTCACGCCCTTCTTCAGAGTGCAGCATGTTGACGTCACTAAGTCACAGCAGCACCAGATAGGCTTAATAATATTTTGCGTTCTTTCAGTGAAACAAGTGGACATGTCCTAATTTCTCTGTGTTGATTCTCCCTTACCAGCATTGCTAGGCATAAGAGAAGACGCACATGAAGACTGTGAAAGGGTGAGGTTTGAGTTGTATCATGAACTTTTGTGTTTAGAGGGCCCCTCACTAGGTCTGGCCATTTTCAGCTGACAAGTACAGTGTATACAATGTGCGCTAACGATTATGTCTGCTAAAAATTTCATTGTTACGCGCCATGGAAAGAGCTGAAATTTCAAAGCTCGTTGGTGGGGTAAGGGTTTGAGGCCAGCTCCGACCTCGAGGATCAGCAACGGCTGATTGCGAGGGCCCAGGATGCGGCTCGAGCTCAAGGCATTCTGGAATGAGGACGCCTCTCCAAAGCTGCATTCACCCAATAAAAATGTTTATTCTCTCTCTCTCTCTGAAATTTCAAACTAAATGCCGTTTGTCCTCCTCGCGGGCGCCGCGCTCCAAGACGGGGAGATGACGTATATCAGCAAGGAAGGAATGAAGGAAAAAGTGGAGAAGGAAATGCAGGGAGGTTAACCAGTTTAGCTCAACCTGTTTGCTACCCTACACATGGGAGCGGGATGGGGGGATGAAAGATGGGGAGGAGAGAGAGCACATAGCACAGCACACACATTGTCAGTTACAGTCCGTCACTCTTGCGTGGTACTTGACATCACTGTCGCAGCTGCTTGTCCAAGCCCGTCTCTTTCAAAAACCGAAGTAGTCCCTTTGTCGCCTCCAGCTGCGATGTCTTTTGAATGTGCCAATGTACATGTATATGCTGTGACGTTGCTCATAATGACCCTTGACACTTGGAGAATTATTCAAGGCAACATCAGTTATTTGTGTAATCTATTTCATTAATGGATGAATTAAAGTTTAGAGAAATAATAAAACACACAAAGTGAATGTCTGCACGTTTTTGTTTTACTTTGCCCTGCAGCAAGAGAGATGTACTTCCATTTCATCTGCTTGTTCCCACATTGTGCAGTCGCGCACGCTGAGAGCAAAACTGTGTCATTTTCTACCACGTTGCAGCACCTGATCATGCTCTGCAATCTGTTTGTGTCTGTCTCAGTGTTCGTGTAGCACTGACTTAGGCCGTAAGTCAGGTGTTCTCGTGCACAAGTGCGCAAAATCGTGCGCTGCCTGAAATGAGACAAATGCAACAGCTCGTGCGTGCGACCATCAGCAGAAGTGCGTCGCGCTGCAAAAAAGCGAGAGAGAAAAAAAAGGCGGGGCTCATGACGTATGTGTCACATGGTCTTCCTGCTCCGGTGTGGGAGTACGCAGGGAAGAAATTTCTCTTGCAGAAGCCAGACAGGGGAAGTGGAGAGAATGTCCTTGTTGGCAGCGGCACTCGCCTCCTGAAATATGTCTATCTCGGCTATTAATGAACCAGTTTGAAAAACTGTTGCGGTAGCATGCTCCACTTCCAGCTTATAACCAAAATTTGCTATGTGGCCTAGTGAGGGGCCCTTTAAAAAAGCACTGACAGAAAATTTTTGTCTTGTTTTTAATTTTTTAGCAAATAACTATTGACCAAGTTACACTATGAAGCCTCAATTCCTTGAGAGTGCAGCAATTGATGATGTTACCCATTATTACCATTCATTAAAAATGTGCACTAAATGGTATCAAAGACAAGACTTATGTCAGCGAAACCTGATGTCATGGTACCAGACACCATGCACTGACGCATACACGTACACTGTGACCATGCTGCCAAAAGCCGAATCCATTCAGCACTCATTGGGACAAGAGGGGAGAGCGGGTTCTCCTGCATTTTTTTGTAAGGACTAGTTTGGCAGCATTTGGTGACACAATCATTTTATGACCTTCAGTGAGTATGACTCACCATCCTGAGTGTTGCACTCTTGAGTTTGTAAATCATGTGACTGCCACCTTCGCTTTTGGTGATGTGAATTTCACTCATTTCATGTATCTATTTTCTGCCATCGAACTGTACTGAGGGGCCATGATGGAATCTAGGGGGACCAGGCTGCAGTACTGAAATGACGAGGCTTCATCAAGTTGTTGCTTTGCAGCTTTTTCCTAACTTCATCTTTGTCCCTTGGAGATTAAATAAAATTCGATTGATTCGTAATGTATGCAGATAAGCCAGCAAGACACGAGTCAACACGCAACTGTAGCTTCTTGACATAAAAGGCCCCTCATATGCAAAGTGCGAGGCTCAAGTTTTGCACTGAGGACAGGTCCTCACATCTGTCAGCACACAATGGCCTTGCCTGGCTGTCAGTGCTAGCTGGCCTTTGTACATTGGGCCCTGTTGGCAAAGGCTACGCTTAAAGAGGTAATGTGGTGGTACAAGCAAACATTCCACAAGTTAAAGAGCATCTCAAATTTGCTTGCATCCGAAATAACACATGAAACTTTTTTCCCAGCAGTCAGGAGATGATGAAAACATAGATAAAAGATTGCTTTCAAAGACAAATTGACCTGCCGCAGCATCTAAGTAGCTTTGACATTCTTCCAAGGACGAGGTCGCAGGTTCAATTCTCGGCTGTGGCAGCCATGCCTCGAGGTGCGCAGGAATGCAGAAGCGCTCGTGTGCTTAGGTTTAGGCGCGCATTAAAGAACTACAGATGGTCACATTTGATCCGGAGCCCTCCACTATGGCATTCCTCACAGCACACTGCATAGTTTTGGGACGCGAAACCACACAACTTGAAATTTTTGCAAACATGGCGTTACATGAAATCAGTTGAAAACAAGTGCCCTGGACGTTCCTGTAGTTGTGTTTTTCTCAGCCTTCCATTATGTATGGTTTAATTGAATGTTCAAGTTATAACTCTGCCAGTTGTTTTCATGGTATTATATTACTTACCATTCCCTCCCCCCACCCCCCTTCTACAGTAATGCCCTGCTGGGCAGTTGGGTTCCTACGTAAGGAAAATATACCTTGACACAGTACGCAGTCATGGGCAACTTGTTAGACAACATCGACCGGGAAGAAAATATGTGTTAGGCTGTTAGACGCTTCTGTGCCTTTGCAGTAGGGGCAATGAAGGAAAAGGAGATTCTTGGGGCTCATTCTGCATAGTATTAGAGCACTGAACTGCAGTGAACGAGTTGGTGATGTGCAGGGAAAATTGGAATGGACCTTGAAGTCAAGGCACTCACCTGACCCAATCACAAAGCATTTGGCATGGGATGTTTGGGTGCTGCTGTGAATATTCAATGTTGCTCTGAGTACAGGCTAGTCTTCCTGAATTTTTTTTTCATTGAAGGCGATGACAGCCAGTTCAGGCGGCTGCAGTTGATCCTCATCATAACAAATGTGTGTTTAATATAACAATGTTTTACTGTCATCTCATCACATTTTTCTAATTGGGAAGTACTCCGCACAGCCTATTTGTACAGCCTATTTTTGTATATAAACTTAGATGCCGAGCATTAACCTGCTGTGAATTGTAGCAGTTCTGCGCTGCCGGTCGCAAAGATTCAATGTTCGCAACTTTCACAAAGGGCCACAGTTTGCAATATTTGTCTCATAAATTGCCTCATTGTCCTCTTCTCTGCAATGTGCCTTTCGAGTAGCATGGCTGCTTTGGCATATCTTGGTGCCTATAATATAATAAACGTAGCATTTTAGAATTCCTGCGAGATATACATGTGAACCTGCACCACCACTACAAAGCGTGGTCTTGTTGGATAATTTTTTTCCATCCTCTACTTGTTTGCACTCAACGAGTGAAGTAAATGTTGCACCTTTTTCTCTCATTCTAGATAAGGCCGGCAGCAGTGGCTGAAGTGCAATTTTCACAACAGCTGAGTGTACCCTGCACAAACACACTGGTCGTGGCTACAGGTGACATTGCTGCCTACCGAAAAAAGATTGTGTGCAAATGCAACAACAGTGCGGCCACAGAGCGTCGTGCCACAATGTCTCGTGCCGTAACCTGTTCAATCCGTCAATTTGTGCGTAATGTGTCGGCATGGAAGAACACATCAACATGGATGCTGCACAAGGGTAAGTGTGGTTATTTTTGCCTCTGGAATCAACCATAAGCACTTGCATTGTGCTCTTGCAGAAACGCAGACCCGAACCGTCGTGGTAACAAGGAAAACACAGACGCTGTGACATCGGCTTCTTGTGTGGGCAAGGCGAACCAGTACATTCAGGTGGATCAGTTGGGAAGTGCTGCTGTGCTGTTGCTCCTGATGCATTCATGTGCACAGTTGCCAACATTGTGTCCTTGTGACATGTGTGCAGTGCTGCCACTAGCAGCCACTTGCAGGGTTCACATAGGAAGATGACAAATGGCCAGCCGTGATCTAACAATTGCTCCATGTGTGCGTCTGGGTGCTCCACATGCCAGTTGCCACTGGGCATCACTGTCATCTACAATAGGCAGCTCACACCTGCCAGCTGCCTGCACTTACATTGCTGCATCATGGACCGTCACTGGCTTTAACTAGATGCATAGCGCCACAGCTCCAGACTTTATGTACTGGGATTATAACTGCCAAACATGGTGTCATCTTTGTAAGCCTACCATGTTGAGTTATACCAAATTAATTCTTTCACATTTACAATGTTGCATGGTTGTTTTTTATCACCGTGACGCATGGATTGTTCATGTTCTGATGTCCAGAAAATACAAATAATATGTGATATTGATGCGATTTGTGCTACTTGAAGTGAATTTTGATGAGTAAAAAATAACTCTGACCTAGCTACTGTGGTCTATCGCCCTCTAAGCAGCAACCTAACATTGTTTATGAATTATCTTGAAGCATTTTTGCGCTTGCTCAAATAACTTTAATTTGGGCTGTTGACTTCAACATAAATGCTCTTGATGATGCACCTATTGTATGTGACCTTACTATGCGGCTACGTTCATCAGGCTTTGTTACTATAATCAAAGCATGTACTCGAGCAACTTCGTCCACTTCGTCTGCTCTAGATTTACTAATTACAAACTGGGAAACTACAATTCGTGACTCTGGTACATTAGCAATTATAGACCATTGAGTTGAGTTGAGTTTAGTGGCACATAAGCAGCTTAGGCTATCATGCGCCAAACACTAGGCATAGATTCTTTTTAAAAAGTTTGGACACCTCAGTGAGTCCTTGTCTGGGCAAGAGCCCGGAGAGTCCCAACAAATTGACTAAAGACCTCGGCCTTCTTCTCAGGGATGAGAAGGTGGATGAGGTGTTCTGTAATATGTAGTTAAGCACTCTGCGAAGTTTTAAAGTTTTATGAGAACTCTAGCTTCTTTTAAAAAGCTAAAAACACATGATACATCAACAAGCGCGTCTTCTCCTAAAATCAAAGCTGGGTGAAAAGGGATGTGTTCTTTGTAAAATATGGTAAAAAATGTCTTCCTCAATGGTTCAAGTTTTCTGCATGAAAATAGGATATGGTTTACTGCTAGTTCATCTCCACATAGTTCACATTGGGGTTTGTCTTGCTTTGTTAGAATGAAGTTGTGTGTTAGGTGTGTGTGTCCTATGCAAAGACGGCACAGGATCACTTCTTTGAAACGTTCCTGGTGTGTGCAGGATTTCCATTCACCTAACACGGGTTTTAACAGGTGTAATTTGTTGCTTGCTTCATTGTTCCAGGCAGACTGCCATTTTTTCCTTAGTTTATGATTTTTGTGTTTAACAGTGCTCCAGGGAAAACTGGAAAATGTCAGCGTGACTCAGTTACTGTTCAGTGTATGTCCCATGATGTTTAGAGGTTTTCAAATCTAATATCTCTTCACAAGATTGGTCTTGCATATCATCATCATCATCATCATCATCATCATCATCATCATCATCATCATCATCATCATCATCATCATCATCATCATCAGCCTGGCTAAGCCCACTGCAAGGCAAAGTACTCTCCCATACTTCTCCAACTACCCCGGTCATGTACTATTTGTGGCCATGTTGTCCCTGCAAACTTCTTAATCTCATCCGCCCACCTAACTTTCTGCCGTCCCCTGCTACACTTCCCTTCCTTTGGAAACTAGTCCGTTACCCTTAATGACCATCGGTTATCTTCCCTCCTTATTACATGTCCTGCCCATGCCCCATTTCTTTTTCTTGATTTCAACTATGATGTCATTAACTCGCTTTGTTCCCTCACCCAATCTGCTCTTTTCTTATCCCTTAACGTTACACCTACCATTCTTCTTTCCATAGCTCGTTGTGTCGTCCTCTATTTAAGCAGAACCCTTTTCGTAAGCCTCCAGGTTTCTGCCCCATACGTGAGTACTGGTAAGACACAGCTGTTATATACTTTTCTCTTGAGGGATAACGGCAACCTGCTGTTCATGATTTGGGAATGCCTGCCAAACGCACTCCAGCCCATTCTTATTCTTCTGATTATTTCCGTCTCATGATCCGGATCCGTGGTCACTACCTGCCCTAAGTAGATGTATTCCCTTACGACTTCCAGTGCCTCGCTGCCTATTGTAAATTGCTGTTCTCTTCCGAGACTGTTAAACATTAGTTTTCTGCAGATTAATTTTTAGACCCACTCTTGTGCTTTGCCTCTCCAGGTCAGTGAGCATGCATTGCAACTGGTCCCCTGAGTTACTAAGCAAGGCAATATCATCAGCGAATCGCAAGTTACTAAGGTATTCTCCATTAACTCTTATCCCCAATTTTTCCCACTCCAGGTCTCTGAATACCTCCTGTAAACACGCTGTGAATAGCATTGAAGAGATCGTATCTCCCTGCTTGACGCCTTTCTTTATCGGAATTTTGTTGCTTTCTTTATGGAGGACTACGGTGCCTGTGGAGCCGCTATAGATATCTTTCAGTATTTTTACATGGCTCGTCTACACCCTGATTCCGTAATGCCTCCATGACTGCTGAGGTTTCGACAGAATCAAACGCATTTTCGTAATCAATGAAAGCTATATATAAGGGTTGGTTATATTCCGCACATTTCTCTATCACTTCATTGATAGTGTGAATGTGGTCTATTGTTGAGTAGCCTTTATGAAATCTTGTCTGGTTCTTTGGTTGACAGAAGTCCAAGGAGTTCCTGATTATATTTGCGATTACCTTAGTAAATACTTTGTAGGCAACGGACAGTAAGCTGATCGGTCTATAATTCTTCAAGTCTTTGGCGTCCCCTTTCTTATGGATTAAGATGAGTTTAGCGTTCTTCCAAGATTCCGGTATGCTCGAGACCATGAGGCATTGCGCATACCGGGTGGCCAGTTTTTCTAGAACAATCTGCCCACCATCCTTCAACAAATCTGCTGTTACCTGATGCTCCCCAGCTGCCTTGCCTCTTTGCATAGCTTTGCATGCCTCTTTGCATAGCACTGCTTTTAGGCTTCCTCCGTTCCTGAGAGCATGTTCAATTCTGTCCATATTATACTTCTTTGTCAGCTGTCTTACGCTTGTTGATTAACTTCGAAAGTTCTGCCAGCTCTATTCTAGCTGTAGGGTTAGAGGCTTTCATACATTGGCGTTTCTTGATCAGATCTTTCGTCTCCTGCGATAGCTTACTGGTATCCTGTCTAACGGAGTTACGAGTGACTTCTATTGCACACTCCTTAATGATGCCCATAAGAGTGTCGTTCATTAAACTGGTATATTACCTCCCGATCGTGCACAAAATGTCTCCCACAAGCAAGAGAAAACTTCAGGCAGCACGAAACAGCCACCTTCGTCTTGGCCTTCCGAAGCGGTCGCCGCGCTCAGGCGCTGTAGCAGAAGCTGGATGCCTGCCTCTTGAAACCGCAGCGCGCACAGCACTTTCATCGTAGTATCAACACCATGAAATCTTTGAGGTCTGAGATGTTCTTCGAGCTCATCGCAATGACGTCGCACCATGTCTTTGGAGAGCCTAAAATGCCTTCGAAACTCTTCTTCGGCGATGCCGAACACGTCGCGTCGTTGTCTTTAGGCGCTCGCCAGCAGCACACCCAAAGGAGGCACCATTGCCGTCTCTGTCTCAGCTCGTCTAGGTGCCGGCTCGTCAGCTGGCGCTAGACTAGCCGGCAGCCACGGTTGCCCTAGCAACCCTCGACATCATGCTCGCCACCGCGCGCTACCCTCGAGCCCTCGAGCGAACCACTTCTCCGCGGTTCCTTTCGTAGCGGGGAACCGGTTCCTTTCCAGATGATTGACAACCTGTGTGACGTCAACAAAATTTGTCGTCCCGCCCACCAGGGATGACGACAACGAAGCGCCGACCAATGGCAACAGCCAGACCGAACCGGTTCCAAAGCGAACCGCTACAGAATACGGCTCCTCAGACCTCCCACTCCGCAGCGGTGACCCAGTATAAAATGGCGCGATGGCGCGTCGCCGGAGCGCCATCTCGATAACGACGGATCGCGGTGTGTGCTGCCCAATCCGAAACGCAGAACCGAATCCGTTCGACACTGCGTGTTCTGTATGCGGTTGCCTGTTGTTGAAATAAGGCAGCAGCTGCGCTCAAAGATTGCATTACCAAAAAGCGTAATCGTCGGCAATTTTTTTTACTTGCGGAAAGTGGCACAAAAAGAGCCTCTGTACATTGTCTTTGTTTTGTCTTAAGAAAGGTTGGTCTCCGGCCGAAACGTTGACACAATAAATGGCTTTGCTTTTAAAGAAGTACACCAACTTTTCACTTATAACTTTGCGGCAACCATAGGTACTTTTACCTTCAAGTTACATATTGTGAAGATCCGTACTCGTCCCGGATAGAAGCATAGGAGGTGGATAGGAGGAGGTCCCGATAGAGTCTTCGACTATGAGACCTGCTTATGTTACTGCACATATGTAGTATTCCTGCATTTGTACGAATAAATAAGTTCTGAAATGAACAAACCGATTTTATTGAACAGTACGTCTGCCTCCTCGATATTCATGGGTACTGTCTGCCGACGTTCCACGAATCATCCACGCAGCGCCACGGTCGCCTCCGCGAGTGCTTGTTTGTTTGCCCCCCATCACCGGCTAACACCCACTATATGGCGGATTGGCCAAGGTGCGGATGGAATTAGAAGACGATTAGTGCCTCGCCCCTCTTTCATCTGCCTTTTCACATTGGTCTGCCACCTGTCTCTTGTGCGGGATTTTGCTTGTTGCTTCTTGGGTTTGTGTTGCAGTCGTTGAGCACGTCTTCCAACTCGAGTACGACGTCGCGCGCACGCACCACGCACGCACACACACACTTTCACCCTTTGACACTGCTAATGCGAACGCGTTAAAACAAAACACGTCAAGGTAAAAACCAAATTGTCACTTGACATCGAAAGAGGAGAGTTGGTCATTCAAAACAGCACTATACAGATGGCAATGCATAAGAAAGCGAAATGCACATTGACAAATGCCTAATCAGAACACTCAGTGCAGGAAAGGAAGAAAAAAAAGGCCTCTCCTCTTCTGGAGAATGTTTGTGAAGCCTTCTGCAACTTTCTGCGCGAGGCAAAAATAATTGCATGCTAAAATTGTTCTTTTTGCTTCATATACTTTAAAAAAAATTACTGTAATACTTAGATATTTCATCATTCGCATTTGTAACAGTAGACATGTGAATACACATTTATAAGAAATTTATTTCATTTCATCCTACCTTCCTAGAGAAAATAAATTGATAATAACAGTATTTTTCGCCGCCCGATTTGTGGCCGATAAACCATAGTGGGTTGCGCCATTTGACTAAGGACTAAGGTTGTCACAAGGGCAGTTGCTGAGCAGTTCAAGAACTTCCACTGGCTTCAAGGCGATTTTCGTTTTGTATTCTTGCTATGCATTACGACATTTGTCATCCCTTTCGTTCTTTCCCAAACGTTTTCATTGTTTCCTAGTCAGAACTAAGCGTGTTTCTCAAATTTTAGTGTGATCCTTGGCCATGCAGTCTGGCGTAGTGGGTATGGCGCCACCTTTAAAGGGAAAAGCCACACCAAATAAAGAAGAACGAGAAGAAGATGGAGGCTGCTACGTTGACACGACGCAGCCCACCGACGACGTCGTCCGTCCGCACACGGATGTCGACCTCTTCGCTGGTGACTCCATCACTGCTCTCGCGGGAACATCGGGCCCTTTTGCACGTCGTCAGGCTCGTGAGTGACTCCGTGCCTTATAGCCCTTAACAATACGAGAGTGCTTTTATATTATGCAAATTTTGTCGGAGTCGCCTGCATGCTACGCTGCATAGGGAAATGGATCGGTGACCGAAAGGCGCTAAGAGGAGCAGGGCGGGAAAAAAAATGCGAGAAGATGGTGCGCACAGGTCAAACAAAACAAAAAGTAATGGTGGCGTATGCCTAGGCACATGCTGCGCCTTGCCAATTAAGCGAATGCCTCTAACTCGAATTCCAGTTTCGAGTTCACACACAACTCTATCCGCCGAAAAAAAAAATTTGTGTTCCCTCTCACATTGCTAACGAGTGCTTGCAATGGAAAGTCACATACTGCACAAGCATTGGCTATTGTACAGATACCAGCATCGCACATGAGATGCGTAAACAAACAAGAAAATGCTGCCAATGTGCTCAGCGTATGCTTGAACATTTTGTTCGCTAATTTTGTTGATATTGCTTGACCTGCTACGGTCCACACTAAGTTTACAGTATCCTCTACGGTACGATAGAACAAGATTGTACGCGAAGTACGATATTTAAGGCGCAAGAAAGGGGCATCGAAGAGCAACAGTGAATCGCTTTAATTATCGAAAGTATTGGAAGTGCAGACCTGTTGGTGTAGCATCGCCAAAGATAAGCGATACGCAACACCGAGAGCAAGACGAAACAACACGAGCGCTAACGTGATACTACAGACACAAACTCCGAAACTTTGGCTTTGTGAAAACCGTACGCGCGCATGCGTCCATCAAGCCCTTCTTGTACGGTTTCTTTCTATCACACAGTGAAGGTCACTATTGCAGCCGTATCAGCAGATGACTTTCAGTTACGCCCTTCAACCGATGCGCAACGAGACTACAGTTATCGCAATGGTGAACGATTTCTCTATCAATGAGCCTAACAAAGGGAACGCTGACACATCTCGCTGTGCCGTGGTTGTGCCTTAAAGTTTGAATGGTTTGCTGCCGTCTGTTTATGCTTATTCGCCCTTGTAAGGTGTGTACGCTTTCAGACCTTGCAGGTAGTGGTCAGCGTAGCGTCCTGGTCTCCTGCTTCCCATATTTAACGCTCTTTGCTCTCCCAAACTTGTACTAGCTAAGCTGACCTAGCGGCATCAGTACCGCTACTAATGCGTCGCGGTGCGGTAACACTGACGTGTGCTCGTCTCGCAGGTGGGCCCGAGCCTGGCGTGCAGCGCAGCCAGCGCCACCTCCCTGGCGCGCCGCGAACGCCGGCCGTGCTTGCAAATCACCCCGCTGGCAGTGGCCGCGTTCGTCGCGGGCACCGCGCTGGTCGCCCTAGCGCTGGTGTTCAGGGGGATGGTGCGGAGGCGGCTGGCCGCCAGGCCGCCCCTGCGTTGCGGCACGGCCGACTGCCTGCGGCACGCCTTCCGGCTGCAGTCGGCGTTGAACCGCTCGGTGGACCCGTGCCACGACTTCGGCGCCTTCGTCTGCGGCAGCGCCGGTGGCGATGTCCCGGACGTCAGGGTGGGCTCCCACCGCGTCTCGGTTGCAGTGCTCGCGTATATAGCCAGCGACAAATCAAGAATGCAGGAGAGGCCCTGCCTAAAGGAAGCGCGACGCGCCAACCTTCTATCGCTCCGCGTTTCGGAAAGTGTAATGGCGAATGAAAAAGTGTTTTCGCCTATTTTTGATTAGCCAATATATTGTACATATAGATAATTACAAATATGCGTACTATTCTACGTACCTTACACCATTTTCCCACACAGTGTCTACACCGGTTCAGACATTTCTCCCATCGCAGCAGTAAACTTGAGATCCCCCTGTGGTAGTATTCGTCCGGCTTACTGTGGAACCAGCGTAGGACTGCTGTCCTGCCAGGAACGTCTTCAGCGGACCGAATAAAATTTTCTCCATACGTGGGCTGCATTTTCCTGTGGATTTCGATGGGCGTTCGCCCCTTGGTCCACAGAAAACGAATCACACTTCGTTGCTCGTACGATTCGGACGTGTGACGCACAATCGCCATCTTCAACAACTGACAGCAGCGCCGTGCAGCGGAGATACCAGCAAATAAGGCCGGCCGGTCCAACAAGAGGTCCACCACTGGGAATGAATATGTTGACTCCGCATTTACAGCTCTAATATGTCTTAAAAAATAGGCGCAAAGACTCTCTGATTCGCCCTTTGGTTACGGGAAGAGAAGTGCGCTCAAGTTGCTTAGTCACAATAAGCGCGCCTTTTTCGCGCACGGCACGCTCACTGACAGCCGCAATCGCCGGAATTATTTCAAGCCAAAACCGTTTGAAGTAAGTTAGGTTTAAAGGCTTGGCCTTACCGCGGTCAGGCCAAGCCTCTAACCAAACCCTCTTCGAATTAAATTATTCGCCTGTGCTATGATCTCTCTTCGTACGCACACTTGGCAATGGTCCGAACATGTGCGCCTGCGGAAACACCAACACATATTCGCTAACATACTAACCGAGATGTTGGCGAGGAAGTGTTGGTGTTTAGATATGTATCTCGGCGGAGACTTAGTCGTCGTCGCCGTCTTCGGCTGTCAACACTGCGCGCAGGCCGAGCTGTGGCAGCAATGGTCCGCCAGTGTGCTGCAGCTCCTCCAAACCAGCCACAAAAGAGCGGGCAGCGCGGAGGCGAAGATGGCAGCCATGCTTCGCTCCTGCCTCAGGATCGAGCCGACCGGCACCTTCCGCGAGAATATTGTCGCACTCCACCATTTCGTCGACGAGCGCAGACTCGCATGGCCTGGAGCTGAGGTACTTGCTGGTCATCTTCTCAATTCGAGCAAGCGAGTGATAGTAACTTCCTTTACGGCAATAACGAGGTTTAACTAAAGTACGCGTTCACTTGGATAGGACACAAGCGGAGTGAGTGAACTTCATTGGAGGAAGAGAGACAAATTTATTCAAGGTCAAATGATGGCGGTCAAAGTGCTCCTCCTCCAAGCGGACAAGAGCGAACTGGTCGACGCGAGCTGTCGAGGCCAGCCACGCGCGCCAGTGTGCAGGAGGAGGATGGGTTGTTGGAGAGACCTGATGGCTGTGGGGAAAGTGAACAATATATCCATCATAGCAGCCCACGGCGAACCTTAATAAGCGGATTCGTCACCCCAGCCCGACTCCTCCTACACCCGGCCGTTATTACCGATCATGCCCCAATCACCCTTGCCACTACGCGAACGTTGAACGTCCTTGCATAACAAGACATGTTTCACTTTCGCGTAGGGGCAAGGATGACAGGGGCAGGATGGGTAAGAACGGTTAAAGGAAGAGTCGGGCTGGCGGCGACGATGGCTCTCAGTGTATGCGTCTGCGAGGTAGTTAGCCAAGGGTGTGCGTAAGGAGTGTCAGTATTGTATGTCGGAGGTGGGCGTAATGTGCTTTAGGGTGTTCTTTAAATATACACTTCGTCGGCCGTGTGCGGTGAAGGCCAGTGAATTGCCGGCGCGCGGACACGAGCCTCGCGGGTAGCCTGACCAGCCACTTCATTACCGGCAATCCCTGTGTAGCCCGGCACCCACGCCTCTGTGACTGAAGCAGATGGTGATAATTCCTTATAGGCCGCTCGTGGTGTCCACATCCACTGCTATATATATATATATATATATATATATATATATATATATATATATATATATATATATATATATATATATATATATATATATATATATATCTTTTCCTTTGCTTTATTATTTACCTTGGCCCTAACGCGGGCTAGCGGGCGCAAGGGGATGCTCCTCAAGCTGAGCTTCGTGCTTTTCTCACATTAAAATGTTCTCTCTTCTTTCGGTCCAGGACGAATTTTGGCTCAGCGCCAACCTTTATTCCTCTATGCCCCTCACCTGCGGCGCCATTCAAGGTGCCTTACTTTCCCCTATACTGAAAGGGAAAACTTGTCATCCATACGATTGTCATTGTCATCCATGTGTACAATGGGGACGGCGGCCGCAGGAACAGTTCACACAGCCGCTATTTCGGCCAACACGGTGAGCAGTGAGTGGTTAGACGACACAAGACTTTCGCCAAAGCTGCAGAGGCAGTGTATACCTCAAAATTATGCATTCTGTGTGCACTGCCGAAGGCTACGAATGTAGCAGTCCGATGTGTGCTGTTACCCTTTATATTATAGCCATTACAGCAGCATACTTATAAGGCTGTTACGGCCGTGTGCCTGTTGTCATCGTTAACTTGCCGCGCATTCGCGCCTCGGTAGCTGCGCCACGACACGCTCGGTAGCTGTGCCACGACACGGCTTAACCCACTTCTGTTCACCATGCAGGATTTCGTTTGCGCTATCTCCTGCGTGCTGTTCCCCGTTCTTCTGGGCCCGGTATCAGCCATCCACGTGAACTACCCTTTCCCGGCTTGCTTCGTCACCGTGGACAACTGGCGCCTACTTCCAGCGTTGGCCACTGTAGTTTCTGCGGCGCTGGAACCTGGAAACTGGACGCTCGAAGAGGAATTCATGGTCACACCGTCATCGACTTCATCAGGCACACTGCGTATAAATCATCCCCGCCAGCCGGGCGCGCTCTGTGGGCTCGGTAGCTGTGCCACGACACGGCTTAACCCACTTCTGTTCACCATGCAGGTCAGTAACCAGTGTCGCCTTTTCGCTAAAAAATCTAGCAATAGATGCCTTATTCTGCTACCGAGCCCTCAGTGCTGTGTTTGTATTATGTCTGATTGTATTAACAGCGTTTGTTCTTTGCTACTTATGTTATCCGGAGATATTGAAACTAACCCAGGACCCCCCACCCTAAATGAAATACTAAATGAACTAAAAGGCTTGTCTTCTGGTCAATCCCAGCTCATTGGAGACGTGCAGAGCCTAAAGAGCCAGCTCTCAAGCACCGATAAAACCATTTGCGAACTAGGCAAAAGAATCGACAGTTTAGAATCTCACTACCACCAGCTTCAAACGCTCCGAACGGAATTAGACACCGTTGCAACCACCACCTCTCAGACTACTCGACAGGTCTCGATATTGGAGACTCGGCTTGACGACATGGAAAACCGCTCCCGACGAAACAACTTGTTGTTTTACGGCATAGCGGACGAAACGCCATCCGAGACCAACGCTCAGTCTGAGGAGCTAATCACGGCGTTTTGCAGGGACCATTTCAACGTAGCCATCGAATCTAAGGAAATCGAGCGTGCCCACCGTCTTGGTCGCCACTTGCAAGACCGGTGCCGCCCCATAATAGTAAAATTTACCTCATTTAAAACCAAGGAAACTGTTCTCGCTAATGGCTCTAAACTCAAAAATACACATTTTAGCATTGGGGAAGATTTCTCGCCTCTCGTTCGGAACGCACGGAAGCACCTTCTCGCTTTTGCTAAAGAAAAATCTGGTCCTTTTCTTTTACGATATAAAACATTATTTATGGGCTCCAAACGCTACGTATTCGACAATGCAACCGAAACTATCGAAGAAAAATCATAGCAACCCCCTCCCCGCCCCAAATCATTAAATGGTTCCGTTTCTGGTCACAAAGCTAATCTCTCTATTTCGATTATTTTCACAAACATTCGCAGCTTTCTTTCTAAACGCCACCACGTGTCAAGCCTTGTATCTTCATCCAGTAGCAACTTACTTATTCTAACTGAAACGTGGTTGACCTCTGACGTCACCGATGGCGAAGTTTTATCCGACTTGCCCAACTTTAATCTTTTTAGAAAGGATCGTCTCGGCACACGTGGCGGTGGCGTCCTCATTGCTGCAAACAAACAGCTTTCGTGTTCTGTTATCAAAATATCCTCCGACCTTGAAATATTATGGTTAATCTGTCGTTCCGCACCACAGTCTGTGCTCTTGGGAGTTTGCTACAGGCCTCCTAGACACACTCCAGATTTTTCACGCGAACTTAATAATATTTTAACCAAACTTTCGACTAAATACCCTAATGCTCGCGTCGTTCTCTTTGGAGACTTTAACTTTCCGAATATCGACTGGATGACCCTAACCTCGTCAGCACCCAATGCGAAAGAAGCTAACGAATTTCTTGACGTTTGCCTAAACTTTAATCTTACTCAGCTAGTATCACAACCTACACGAGTCACTTCCGATACCGCCAATATTCTTGACATAATCTTAACAACAGATCCAGGGAGCCTATCTTCTATAACATTTCTAAAAGAAATAAGTGACCACAAAGTAATTCATGCTAATTTTGCCTTTGTCCCCGAAATACGCCACGCTTGCAGGAAAACAATTCGACTATATGACAAGGGGAACTATGGGGCCATCATTAGTGAACTTAATGCCTTTTTTCCCTCGTTTCAAGATGGTTTTTGGGAACGACCTATTAACGAAAACTGGTCACTCTTCAAGAACACAATGAACCGATTAGCTGATGACTTCATCCCTAAGGTAACTTTCCGTCCTACCCGCCAAAAACCTTGGTTTACTAAATCATTAAAATCGCTTGAAAACAAGAAGAAACGTCTTTTTCGTATCGCCAAGACTAGAAACAGTGTTTGCGCATGGGACAAATACAACATTGCAGAAAAAGCATACTTAACAGAAGTGCGCAACGCTAAATACTCATTCTTTCACACTGAGCTATCAAAAATCCTTGCTGATTCACCCAAACGTTTCTGGCAAATTCTAAACCCACATGACACCCCTCCCGTTATCCTTACTAATCAATCTGGTCAAGAAGCAAGTTGTTCAGAAAGTGCCAATATATTTAATACAGCCTTTTCGTCTGTCTTTACAAATGAACCTAACCCTACTGAAACAGAACCGTTTTCCGCTAGTTTACCAGAAATGCCACCCATAAGCATTAGTTTCGCTGGTATCCTGTCCTTAATTGAAAAAATGAAATTGTCATCTTCTACTGGTACGGACGAAATAAATTCCAAGCTCTTGAAAAACACTAAGCACATATCTGCCGAATTTTTACTGTTACTGTTTTCCCAGTCACTTTCCTCAGGAATTCTCCCTTACGACTGGAAGTGTGGGAAGGTCATTCCAGTTCACAAAGCAGGCAACAGAGACTGTCCGTTAAATTACCGCCCCATATCTCTAACCAGTGTGTGCTGCAAACTCATGGAACATATCATATACTCTCAGGTCATGCATTTCCTTGATTCTAACAGCTTTTTTAATCCCTCTCAACACGGATTTCGAAAAGGCCTCTCATGCGAATCCCAACTAGCCCTTTTTCTTCACGACCTGAATGCTAACCTCGACACTAACCTACAAACAGATGCCATTTTTCTTGACTTCACCAAGGCTTTTGATAAAGTACCACACAAGCGTCTGCTAATGAAGCTCTCTCAACTAAATCTGCCACACGACGTTCTAAACTGGATCGCCCAATTTCTGACTAACCGCTCTCAGTTTGTTTCCCTTAACAATGTCAAGTCTGACTCGCTCCCTGTAACGTCCGGCGTGCCGCAGGGATCTGTCCTCGGCCCACTTTTATTTCTAATATATATCAACGACTTGCCTAATAATTTATCATGTAACATCCGCATGTTCGCTGACGACTGTGTTATCTACCGCAAAATAACTAACATATCTGACCAAACAGCCCTACAAAATGATCTTAATAAAGTGTTAGACTGGTGTAACCGCTGGCTAATGACCCTTAATCCTAACAAATGTAAATTAGTTTCCTTCCACCGCCGCAAAAACCCACTCCAATTTCCTTATAAAATCGCTAACATACCAGTTGGAACAAGTGAATCCTATAAATACCTTGGTGTAACATTAACCCCTGATCTTTCCTGGCGCACCCATGTCACGAATATCATTTCATCGGCTAACCGATCATTAGGATTTCTAAAACGTCATCTGCGTCACTCACCCTACCACGTAAGACTTTTGGCTTACCAATCGTTAATTCGACCCAAACTTGAATACGCATCACCAATCTGGAGCCCTCACCAAGTTTATTTGATTAACGCTATCGAAGCAGTGCAAAATCGTGCTGCTCGCTTCATTCATTCTTCTTATTCATATGATATCAGTGTGTCATCCCTTAAGAATGACTCTGGTCTGCCCACTCTTTCGTCTCGCCGCAGGATCGCCACACTATCACTTTACCACAAGTTTTATCACAGTTCTTTCAGCCATCCACCTTACATCGCTCCCGCCGCTCGCACATCCCCCCGCACGGGCCATCCACTTCAAGTCACCCGACCCCGTTCTGGCACCACTACTTTTTCTGCATCATTTTTTTGCCGCGCAGCTTCAGAATGGAATGGCCTTCCCCACGACATTGTTTCAATCACCTGTCCATCACGTTTTATTCAAAGTGTATCCATATACCTGTCTTGTTAAATACCTGTGGCATTTGTAACATCTCTGTACAACCCACCCCTTATGTAACACCCCCTTGTGGGGTCTTTAAGGAAATAAAGTGAAGTGAAGTGAAGTGAATTAAGTAGCCACGCATTCGCGCACAGAATATGCTTATTTGCGACATGCTCCGACCACGGTGGTTGGTACCGATCCGACTGCGTCATTCTTGACGCCAACGCTGATCAGAAAACTTGGGAATTAATATCTGATTACTTACAGCGCAGAATAAAATGCATTTGCGTACGCATGGACAAAAAGGCAAGTGGCCCGAGCCATCGCTCCCCTGTTTGATTCACGGCGCAGGAAGAAAAACTATCTCACGTTTGAGTTTTCTGCTGTGGAAAGTGAAGTTGCTCAAGTCTATCAGTCGCGCTTACCTGGAAAAGACGTAGCGCCGGCTTGCATGCTTAACAAAATTCAACATTCCGCTATGTTTTGTGCCAGCGGCGACGGTAACGCTGTGTTACTCGTGAAGGCGGTTTTATAACCTGGCCGTCAGGGGCCTAGCCAGCAAAGAGGGCCCATGCCCCTCCCCTACCCCCTTCTCCCTTCTCGGTCAAGTACATTTCCCCCATACCGAAAACACTTCCTGGGTACGTTCGCCACTGCTGGCGGTAATTGCCGGCTATCTGATGCCAGTCACTGCCAGCAATTGACTATCTAACGCTGGCAGCAGAGCTTTGCGTGATCGCGTTCCGGAATGGTGCGCGTGACGAAGGGTCGTAAACGTGGGCACTCCTTGTGCAACTGAGGCGTATAGAACTCGCATGCAGTCCCACCCGACACGTTCAAGTCTCTGTCGCAATTCTTGCGCTTCACGGCAGAGCACGTCTTCCCTCTTCTAATGAACATTTTAAATAAATAATACTGAGTGATCCACGGCCTCTGGAGCATTGCTGGAGCCGTGGGCACCAGTTAAAGGCCTTCAAGAAGGCCTTCGATGACGGCGCTCCTGTGGCGCCCCCTGGTGCGCGGTGCTCAGACTGCTCGCTGTAAAAGGTCTATACGGCTGCATTGGAAGCTTTTAAAGACAGCTAGGTATGGAGACAAAGCAGCTACTCGGCGTAAAATGAGCTGCAATTATTTCCCTGTTTTAGAGAGTGAGATGGATTTGAGGCAGTTACCAACAATTAAGTTTACACCATCTGAGGCAATGGCAAAACAACAAACCATGAAGATAACACCAGTAAATGCTTAAGTCAATAACCAAAGCTTAGTTTTTGGTAGGTAAACATAACTGACATAACACGCGATAACTGGAACCCATGGCGCTAACATTCACTTTAAAAGAGGTTGAGAGAGGATTGTCCTTATTGAACTCTTAGTGGTCACGGCGTTCCCTCTTCTGTTTGCTACTTAATTTTTTTAAACTGTGAGGCTTCGGGTGCCATTTAACTTAAAAGAAGTAGAGAACATAAGTCCTTGCCGCAATGCACTTGTCCGTAGTCTTGGGTAGTGACACACCATGCCGTGAAATTATAATAATACCTACGGAGCTTTGAAAACAAGCGCACCAAAATTTCCTTCCGGTGCAAGAAAAACATCAAGTAAAATGTTGAAGTTAATCTGCAATCTGCCAAGAAGTACGTTTGACAGAGGCCTCGCCACCAAGCTAAACATTTCCCACGACCGCACCGGCGCCGAAATAGAAGTTACTTGCGGTGTTAAACCATGAAACCTTCACGACCCAGGTTTTCATTAATGTTGGAATTTCTTGGTGCACACGGGCTCGTAACATGATAATTTAGTCCCGTGGTTTTCTCAATCGTAAAACGGCCCGAAATTGCAGCTTTAGAAAGTTAAGACTTCGAACACAGCCTGATTATAGTACATAATCTGCGTAAATGAGCCAAGGTGTGCCTCAAGGTGGTGCAAGAATACTACTACGCTTGGCTCTATAGAAAGCAGTTGATGCTGCAGCGCTAGCTATTGAAAACGTGCGGAATATTTTTTTTTTCGTTTTACTTTTAATGACAATAGCATTCTGGCATTGTCTGACCAGTTAGCCTCCCGCATATAGATAATCCACGAGAAATGTAGGCCGATCCCGAACGTAGTGCAGTATAGAAACGTGGCCGATTCCGAATGAATGCAGTTTAAGATGTGGGCTGTTGACGTGGGTGCGTGACACTGGGTGTGTATCGCTCTTCAATGGACCCATGCCACGCTTACTTGGGCCGCTCTGTGTGCGCCAGTTGGTGTGCGCGGACTTCACGGAGGTGCCACCAGAAGAAGCAGCGTGTCTTAGAAGGAAGCGCGACAGAGGAGCCAAGCTGCAGCACATGCCTCATACATGACGCGTTTCTGCTACTCGCATAATTGGATAGTCGTCGTGGATGAGTTCTGCCAAATTTTTTTTTTCTGTGGTAAGCAACGCACGTGTTTGCGTTCCCCAGCAGCGAGAGAATGTGCACCCTCTGGACGTCCTTCTGGACTTGGCCATCAACTGGCAGATGCCGCTCTGGTTCAGCGCCCAAGTGCTCCTCTCTGGCAGAGCCAGCAAGCGGGTGATCGCCGTTCGCCTCGAACCCGCCCCACACCCGACCCTGCGGATTGGCGCCGGTAGCGCTGGTCAGATCTGCGCCGTACTGGATGCCACCGCCCAGATGCTGCAACTGTCAGCGGAGACTCCGCGTGCACCTGGTGACGTTACTCTCTGTAAAGTTGACCATTCCCGGTTAGCCCGGCGATCGATCTCAAAACCACTGCACACCTGGAGCAGTAGTGTCACCGTTTGAGCCATTCAGGGACCAACCTGATCGAACAACTAGAACTGCTGCATCCTTGAAAGAAATTTATTAAGCACAGATATCCTACAAATTAGTACTAAGCGTGAACAATATAAATCAAATATAAGCCTGCCATATCTTACTGTCCTGCTCTGTTTTGATGGTGGGCAGCAGTACGTGTTAGGACCGTCATGCATGTTTTTATTTGCGCTGGGGACAAGGATGGGCTTGGATGTACTTAGCATTCCAAACGTTCTTGCAGACTCTTTCGGTGTTTACAATGATCGCGTTACAGCTTGGGTTTGGCCCTATGAGCAACTAGGCGACTTTCGCGACGAAGACTTTTCGACAAGAGCTTTTTAGCCGTCGCCATATTGCCCTCTGGGTTGTTATAAATTTACGTAGGAACCTGCACATACAAAAAGAAAACTGCGGATTTGTGCTAAATCCACGCTCGAACAGTCCAGATAGGACATGCTTTCGCATCACGATTCAAAGGTTTACGGAGCCTCCAGATTTAGCCAAGTAAGACAGTTCTATAAATAAATGTATTGAAAGTACACGAAAGGGTGCATCGATAGATAAGAAGGGCGGAGCATGCTTTCTTAGTTTGAAAACATAGAAAGGCATTTCCATCATTACGTGCAGGACAAGATACAGCCTTTCGTCGGTAAGATTTAGTGGAAATGTAAGTTTCTGAGTTCGAAAGCGCACTTGTCTATGCGGCATGAATTAAAAATTTTAAGCTGTATTTAGTAGTCGCTAGCAGTGAGATTTGCAAGACCGCACGAAAAGTTTCAAAAATACAAAAATAGCTTGACTAAGCCGTCATTACAGACCACACGCCGACCAGTCGTCGCGTGCCAGAGGACGAGCTGGCGGTGAAACTTACCGCACTGGACCACTACATCTTCGACGCCCTGACCCAGGTCAGCTCTCCGCTTCGACAGTCGACGGTCGTTGCCGAAAGCCTCAGAAACGTGCAGAATCTGACGCCTAGCATTACTGCCTCGGAGTGGTTGAAATTTCTTGGGCGCCACCTCGCCGACGTCGCCGCGAACGTGACCACAACGACTCAGATACTGACGTCGAACCGAGGTCTCCTGACCGTCGTGAGCTCCTTCCACGAGCAGTTCGAGCACGCCGGGTTGCTCGCGCACATCGCGCGTTCCTTGGTGGTGGCCTTTGCCAACCTATTCGCGGGTCGAGGGCAAAAATCGAAGACCAGCGCCAGCGATCCTCTGGTCTCCGCTGCGAACAGAGCGAGTTGCCTGTCCCAGCTAGAGGACGCCTACGGTCTTGTCCTGGCCGCCAACTATGCCCGCTCTAGAGCCTACGACAGGAACAGTGTGGACGACCTGCTGAACGAGATCGTGCGCTCCGCCTTCGCACTGACCTCCCCGGCGTCGCGCCGCGGAGTGAACTCAAGGTCGCGTCTCGAAATGCTCCTAGTGGACCTCTGGCCGATCTTTCGGGATGAGTCCTTGGAGGCTCTGTACGAGCACTTCCCTGATTCGGGGAGGATATATTTCCACTACTTCGTCGAAAACAGAAAGAGCATCCGCCGTAAGCTGCTGGAGTCGTCTCGGAACTTCGCCAATGGCGTGTCTGTGCCCAGTGGACGGTACTTCAATTACGACGTCTTCAGCAACAGGCTGGCGGTGGCGGTCGGCACCGTCGCCCGTCCGCTATTCTACGCCCACGGTACGCGCGCCATGAACTTTGGCGGCCTCGGCCTGCTCTTCGCGAGGCAGCTAGTCGGCGTCATCGACGCACCTGCCGTGCACAGAGGGCCGCAAGGCTGGCGAGTGGTAACGGACGACGGCGCGGACGCCGGGAACACGGTACGTATTCGTCTCCTCTCCACTCGCTCTATTCTCAGCAATAAATTCATAGCTGCAACGGAACCTTTGCAAGAAACTACGCGGTGTTTTCATGACTGATTCTGCAGTCACTGGTGATGGATCGCCGTGCAAACCTTACCGGCCCAACTTGAAGTGCCCTGTATTGAGCAAGAAGAAAATCAGGAGCGGATGCCCTAAGCTACGACACTTATAACGTAACTTGCATCATTGGTGGTTCAGTGGCTATGGTGTCCTGCTGCTCATCCTGAGGTCACTTGTTTGGTTCCTAGCCACGGCTCGCCCATTCTGGTGTGGGCCGAATGCAAGGACAATGAAACGCGCGCGTACCGCGGCCATCGGATGCAGAATGGGGCACTAGGAGGGCAAAAATAATCCTGAGCCCTTCGCTGCGTCGTTTCTCACAGTAACTGCGATACTTTCTAAAGCTAAAATAAATCAATAAATCAATCAAGCAATCCTGACCAACAAAATTGGAGCATTTATTTCGCGTTAAGCGTTTCAAGCAGAAATGTTTTGGCGTCGAGAATACTCTTTTTGTGCCCTCTAAGGGAAACATTACCATGTGGCGGCGCCTCCTCAAAAATTATCGCTTGCAAACGGCTTCGCTCACTTTAATGTTTGAAAGTATATTTCGTCCTCATACCTCTTTTGAAGGTCGTGATTATGTGATTACGCACGGAAGTATTCATCACGTGAACGGAGTGAGTTGAACGAAATGCGTGAAAAGTCTATTGACCTTTTGCGAGGACGCTACCACTGCGATTCGAATGAGAGCCATTGAAGACTTGGCACTCGCAGTTTTGAACAAGGTGCAAGCAGCCAGTGACAAAGAGTACAATGTCTCAATCGGCAGTTTTGAGGATTGAACGAAAAAGTAAAAGACGTAAGGATACGAGATACAAATGTGACAGTAGAGATTACAGAGCAAACGTGATAGTCAATACTCTCAACGCGGTTAAGAGGAAAAAAAAAAGGAATAGTTGGGCAGACCGTGTCATGCAGAAAACAGATAAGCAGCGGTCTGTCGGCCCTACAGAACAGGTATTGCAAAACGGCAAATAGTTACTTGGAGGGAGTAGATTGTGAAATCTGAAGGCATATATAAAATGGAGCCGAGTAATAACAACTGGAGATCGCTGAGAGAAGCCTTCATCTAGTAAGATACGCCATAAAAAAAGGCTTGGTAGATGAACGTAGATCCTAGCAACTCGTATGTCAAAGTCAGAGAAGCTGTATAAGATATTTCTACCACACCCTTCGGAAGCCCCATGGGAGTCTGGTTTTTCATTGTCCGGAATCTATCCATAACTTTGCAAACGCTTTGCCGCACTCCGCTTAATTTTTTCACTATGCTCGACTCTTTTCAATCGTTTCTTTATATTCGAGGTCAGCACTTTTATTGACAATTTCAGCAAGAATGTCCTGGATGTCGCTATAGTGTCCTCTGGGCTGTGGTTTCTGCGAGTAAACTCCCGTGCAAAAGCACTGCAGAAGCTGCCGCCCGTGCCTTTGTACCCGCGCGCCACAGACCAGATTGAAGGTTGTCGCTATACACTATAAACTTTAATGTCCGCTATGTCCGGCGCATCTGTTCCTCTATACTGCGCCGGCTCAACCGACGCCGGTCGACCTACCAACATAGGTCGTCTCAGGGCTCCGATGCAGCAGGCTGCATTGCTAGCCGTTCTGTGGCTCGCATTAGACCAGGAGTGCAGGTTTATGGGCTATAGTTGGTTGTCACATTGGTTGTGATTGTTGTCGCAATTGTTGTCGCAATAGACACCGACCGCAGAGTCACTCGATACTGCATCCACCTGATGTTCGTGGTGGCAATGAAGATGTCAAGTCTTTCATTGCATGGAGATTCCTGCAAAAATTACTAAGGAACCTTGCGATCGTTCGCCTACCGCGGGAATGGTATATGGCGAATATGCTTGCTTGTGGCTACAAGCCTTCTCATGTGGTTATATTTTGTGGGGTTGCCACCCGTGCTCTTGGGACAAAGGGACGACGACACAGTAGGGCAAACAATCACGAAGACATTTATTGCACCTTTCATAGACTAATGCCTGCTAGCCGAGTTGCTATCCACAAAACATGCCGATGGGCTCGCGACAAATCGAGGAAGTCTGACTCACCGCGACCGGATAGCGAGCGAATATGTTCGCCCCATGCTGGACACCAAAGCCTGGTCGTTCGCACGTACGGTCACGCGAAAGGTGGCGCGTTCGAACGATCGTGTTCGTCCATCCCGGGGTAGGCCTCGCGAGACGGTCTCGCAGAAGCATGGATCGAAACACGCGCAGAACGTCCGCGCCGCTTGCCGACCCAAGCCAAAGAGAAAGAGCCTACTCCCTGTCGCGCCCGACCAATCCCGCCGTCAGGTGGCGCTAGCAGTGCCACACTCGCGCTATCTCTCGTAATGCGCTTCAACAAGACCGACTGCCACGGAACCAAGCCACGCGGAGAAACGGGATTACAGGAGACGGGAGCTATGCGGGAAAACAACATATCAGGGGATGCGTGAGAGTCGCGCATCCCCACATCCCCCAACCTTAAATCACTACATAGTCAGCGAAACATGTCACACGGTCTAACATCAACGCGTGCTTCGTGAACAAGGTAGTACATGCAACAGTGGCCGCGCCGAGGACATCTACACACACTGTCCATAACAAGCGAGCCGACATTGTCCTTCGGACACACCGCTGGCGTCCGCTGGTCACAGCGGCGGCTCTGCAGATTCGATGTCACGATTCCAGGCCAGGACTCCGGAAACGGCGACGCAGTAGCCGGTACGAGGAAGCGTCGCTCACGCCCATCTGGCGAGAGCCACAGTAGCTGTTGGTGACTGCCGGCTCTTTTCTCTGCCGCCGAGGGTGGCGCCGAAGTCGGCCGCCGAAGTCGCTGCACCGAACTGGCCACAGCATGACCATTGCCTGGGGTGGCTCGATCGTAGTCCGGGGCAGCAGTGCAGACTATGTGCAGATGACAGCAAACAAGGGATGACTCCACTAACACTGCGTACACTCAGCGCACTCGGCAAACACTAAAATAGTGCAAGGGAGAAAAATTCTGCATGCGCATCGCCAACGTGGTACGATAGTCAGTTCGGCTAGCAAAAGATCAGGCGGCTACTCAGATGCTAAGTTCACGTGAACGAAGCTCGCTTCCTTGAGTCGAACGAGTAATTTCAATTCGTGCGAGGCTAACTAGGATGAGGGAAGCAAAGTGCAGCACCCCAACGTCACGGTCCACCAGGTTGTGTACCTCCACGTGCGACAGGCAGCTTCATAAAGCCTTAGGCCTAAAGCGGCGCTACTCTGACAACAACCGGCATCCAAAAAACAACACCCAAAATAGGGGCAAAACAGGCAGCCGCGAGGAGACGTCAGCTCTGTGAGGTGGTCCTACCTCGCTCGGTGCACACATTATCCGAGTTGAGGGCGCCCACCGTCCCAGACGGTGTCGGAGTGCCCAGTGCCGGGCTGCAATACCAGTCAGCCCGTAGCGGCACCCATGGCCCGCGGCCGCCGGGCTCCCAGAGCCGCGACTTCATCAAAGTCAAAGAGATAGGAGAAGCTATTTACATGCCGAGTGGTGCTCTAAATTCTTATGTGTGATTTTTAATAAGTCGTTGCAACTATCCGAGTTGCCTCATGACTGGAAGTTTGGAAAGATTGTTGCAGTGCCAAAAGGAGGAGACTCATCGCTGCTTTCTTCCTATCGACGCATTTCTATACTCTGCACATGTTCCAAACTTCTTGAACACATTATCTTTAAACATCTAACAGCTTATCTTGAGCTTCATGGTTTTCTTGACCCCAGGCAGCATGGATTTCGTAAAGGGCTTTCAACTACTACTCAGCTTTTAGAAACCATTCATGATTTCGCAGCTATTCTGGATGAGCAAGGGCAAATTGATATTTTTTTAGATTTCGAGAAAGCATTTGACCGGGTATCACACACCAAACTCATGATAAAATTGAAACCTATACTTAAAAATGAGTCCCTTCTTTCTTGGATTCAAGCATACCTTACTTCGAGACGGCAAACTGTAAACACAGACGGAACACATTCACGTTCAGGACCTGTATTATCCGGAATCCCACAGGGATCAGTTCCTGGGCCCTTATTTTTCTTAATTTTCATCAATGATATTGCACAGGAATTGCCAGTTAAAATAAAATTGTTTGCTGACGATTGCGTTTTATATAAAGAAATCCGTAGTCCCGCTGACCAATCGCTGTTAAATACCTCGCTGCCTACAGTGCAATCATGGTTCAGCACATGGCAAATGAAAATCAATGCGAAAAAAAAACTGTAGCGATGACCGTGACGCGGAAACGACACCCTTTTAACAACCAGTGTTCGATCGACGGGCAAATTTTAGGCCGCGTGACAAGCTATAAATATTTGGGTGTAGTTATCAGCTCGGATTTAAAGTGGAATGAGCACGTGTCATACAGAGAAAAGAAAGCCATGCAGAAGCTTGGTTACTTGAGGCGTTGCTTAAGAAATTCACCCCATGAGATAAAGCTACTAGCTTACAAAACTTTCGTCCGCCCGATTCTTGAGTATGGGTCCGTCGTCTGGGATGCACATAGCGATATTAACATAAAAAAGGTGGAAAAAATTCAGAGAAAGGCGATAAGATTTGTATTCAATTCCTTCAGCCGGTATGCATCGCCAAGTGCTATGCTCGAAACAGCAGAACTGGTTACCCTGCAAAAACGGCGATTTAAAGAACGATTAAAGTACGTGTATCTGCTCTATCATGGAAAATTGGGCATCGACAAGGACACGTATACCGAGCCTCTCGCTCGTCGATCAACTCGGTCTAGCCGCGCTAAGCAGCTTAAAGATTACTACTGCAAAACAGAAGCCTTTAGAAATTCATATTTTCCCCGAACTATTAGGGAATGGAATGCACTTCCTGCTGCGGTGGTTGCCTGCGACACCATTGAATCATTCTTAAAGCTGCTTAAAGAAATTGTGTGAATGACCGGGGTACATCCCTGCCCTCATTTCCTTTTTTCTTTTCTTTCCGGCTTGGCCTTCCACATAATTGAACGCACGTGTTTTCTGATGCTTCTGCCACTGCTACACATTTTTACACACTACTACATTATATTGGTCTGACAGGATGTATGTTCTGTAATCGTTTGCCACGCGCGGTATACATATATTATTCTAGTTTTTTTGTCTCTTAAGTGTTTGTCAACTTGGCGCTAAGAGCAGTTTACACTTTCTTCTGGAATAATTTCACATTGTTAGCGCTAATTGCTACGTTTTCGCAAATGACACGCTGCTTATATTTTCAAATTCAGTGCTATTTCATTTTGCTCACGCTTCACACCTTGTACTCAGTCTTGTTCGTCAAGTATGTAACCGCTCCTGCTTAAGGCCTCTAACCAGAGGCTGGCAGTAATCTTGAAAAAAATGAGAAATTCGGACCACCCCCGAGGCTTCCGTACTCACTCGCTTCAGGCGTGCCAATGCTCCGCGGGCGCTAGGCCTCGCTCTCCCAGGATGCAGACCACGTGGCTCTCGTACCGACGAATGTCGTTAAAAACACTTGCGAAGAAACTTAGCAGGTTTAATAGTTCACATACACTACAGCAACCGTCGCCTCGCTCGAGAAAGCCCGTCGCCAACGCTAGCGATCAAAATCCACGCTATCCCTACGCTTCGGTTCAAGCAAAGGTCTCGAACGAAGCATAACTGTTAAAGCTATCGTCCGATGCCCCAAGAAGTCCACGTTGGGCAGCCAGATGTCGGGTTCTCACCCGTGCGACAACACAGTAAGACAAACAATCACAAGGGTAGTTATTGCACCTTTCACAAATGCCTGCTAGCCGAGTTGCTATCCACAAAACATGCCGATGGGCTCGCGACAAATCGAGGAACTCTGACTCACCGCGACCGCATAGCGAGCGGATATGTCAGCCCCATGCTGGACACCAACGCCTGGTAGTTCGCGCATATGGTCACCCGAACGGTGGCGCGTTCGAACGATCGTGTTCGTCCATTCCGAGGTAGGCCTCGCGAGACGGTCTCGCAGAAGCATGGACCGGCGCACGCGCAGAACGTCCGCGCCGCTCGCCGAACCGAGCCAAAGAGAAAGAGCCTACTCCCTGTCGCGCCCGACCAGCCCCGCCGTCAGTTGGCGCTAGTAGTGCCACTCTCGCGCCATCTCTCGTAATGCGCTTCAACCAGACCGACTGCAGCCGGCACCATGCCACGCGGAGAAGCCGGATTATAGGAGATGGGAGCTATGCGGGAAAACAACATATCGGGGGGCGCGTGAGAGTCGCGCGTCCCCACGATTTTTACGCTCTGTGTCTTTCTAAACTTCCAAGCGATCAATCTTTCGAAACACTGCAACGCAGCCTCCGCACCCATGCGCATGTATTGACAACTACTCTATTTAAAGGCAACATTTAGTTGAGTACGATATATTTGCAAAATCCCAAGGCTGTTTTCAGCTAGGACTAAGTTTGGGCAAATCCATACATACTGCACCATCATTCCCGCTCTGTCTGAACCACCGCACTTGCAGCTCCCGTAGACATTAGCGCCAGACTTCGCTCTAGTAATTTTTGTCCGAAAGTGTGTTTCATCCAAATGCGGGGACTTGTTACGCAGAGCCGCGGCCACTCGGAAGAGGTTCGGGCCCTCGAGATAGCATTCACGGCACTTGCCAACGCAGTGGCCTACGACCGGGACCAGGGCAACCAGCAGGAGCGGCTCGTCAGCCTCGAGGAGTTTACCGGCGACCAGCTTTTCTTCATCACCGCCTGCTACAACTCCTGCCGGTGGTCTTCACAACGCCGAATATCGGTCGTGTGCGCAGGCGCCAGGCGCTTCGGCAGCTTCACCACGGCTTTCGGCTGTTCTAATGGCCACACCAGTGGCGTTGTTGCCGCTAGCACCATCAAGCGAAATGCCACCGCGGTGTCCGGACCTGCTTGAAGTGCCCCGTTTCACTCATCGTCGCAAGTTATGCTCTAGCCTGTCTGCGAGGCGAGGCTCATTTTACGAGATTTTCTGAACATGTAGAGCACGGAAGCACGTCAACTTGAGACATGCACTGAGCCCGCAGTCCTGGCGCATGCGTAATGTGGCCTCGCAGACCATGGTTATAGATTTACAGTAGCATTAGCATGGACGCAGAGTTATAGTGCGCTTTTTGCGTGTCGCG
This sequence comes from Dermacentor variabilis, assembly GCF_050947875.1. Lineage (NCBI taxonomy): Eukaryota > Metazoa > Arthropoda > Arachnida > Ixodida > Ixodidae > Dermacentor > Dermacentor variabilis. The sequence continues at coordinate 136,471,466 of NC_134571.1, forward strand.
AACGCTATTTTTTCTGTTTTTCCTCTTCAGAGATTCTTGTTTAGTGCGAAATCAATAAATACGCTATATTATAGCTACAACTTCAGCAATGTCTTGATGGATGATATGCCCTCGCCAGGACTAGTGGGCTTAAGAAATGTGCGACGTTCTAGTGATCGAGACACTGACATTGTGGACACCGGGTCATTCCGTGGTCATCGTGAGGGTCACTTTCTCTTTTGCAATTAGTGCGCGACACGCGACGATCTGCGCTGTCACGCGTAATGCTGTGATTGAGGTGTTACGTAAAGCACAGGGCGTGTTGGTCATAAACAGTGCAGCGTCTGCGCTGAATCGCCCGAAAGTTCTCCATTCGCGTCAGCCTTCGGCGCTTGTCGAGCTAGTTGACATGTGTGCATCCAAAAGCCAGCACCTTCGAAAGCTGTGCACTTGTTTGGACGTTTCCTCCAGACAGCGACCATACTCAGCACGTACTGAATTCCGCATGCTACGATGTTCAATTTGTTTATAAAGTAAGGACAGCATGGTTTATTCTTTAAAGTAACGACCCCCAGTCTCGTTATCTGGGTATTCAGATCTGTCAGCTCCTGTAGTTGCGTTCCGTCGACACCCACACTTGAGACCAATCGATACGGTCGATACTTCCAGTGTTCCCTTTTGTATGTTCGAGCAATCTTGTGTCCGTAGCTTTTTTGTTGTTGTTGACGTGATGTAATGAAAAAAAAAGTATATGGTGCATTCTTATTGTGCATCGCGTACTCGCGCGCGTTTCCGTTTTCCTCCTTTCTTTTTTTGTTTTGCACACCTAAGTGAAAAAAAAGTAGCGGTTTCCATCCCGGGTGAATGCATATGTTCTATTTTTCTTCCAATAGTGACTATTATGAATATCTACAACCGGCATAGGGAGTTGTTCTGATAACCATTTCCACAATATGTCATGTTATAAGCTGCTTATACGAGTCATAACTGTTTACGTTGTTAGTCCGTCTTTTTCAGCACTGCACCCATTGGCACTGACGTTCTTTAGGGAACCATTTCATTAGCCTCACGCGCAAGCGTTTCCTTAGCGTGGCGCAATGCCAGAAGCGTGAAAAATTTTCCGGAGCTTGCACTCATCTAGGAGCATTGACACCTAAACTTTGCAAGACCAGATTAGAAAGCCCACATTTGCATATCGGCGGGCCCCTCCACACAAATATTTGTGCATACAAATCTTCCTTCGCACGACATCACGTCTTCCGGGTGGTATCACTGATGGCTATTTTGTTGCTTTCGCCAGATCGGTGTCATCACCAGCAGGTCATCACTTCGCGCTTCGTTGAATTAAACTGGTCGCTTTTTAAATCGGACACGCAGAGGATCATCAATAAATGCGTCCTTGCGGTGTCCATAAAGGAACGAGCTGCATCACGGTGGTTTGATCGTAAGTTAAAGAGGTTCAAAAATAAGGAAAATACACAGAAAAATTACACCCTCGAAGCTGGAATTGATGTCGGAACAGCCTTTTTGCAGCCTTACTTTCTCTTGCAATTTCGGAAACGGGTACATTCGTTACAGGAACACCTTTGCTGCGCCCTTTGGTTAATTGCAGGGTGCTCGGGTACTTCAACATTTCGAGGAAGTTGTGTTATCACAGACGCGTTCTGGCTTTCAGTCATGTGGCGTCGTTATGTTGTGCTATCAGAGAGGCGCTCTCGCGTCTGTCATGTGGCTTCGTTGCGCGGCTGTTGCTGTGACTCATTGTCGTGTCTGCTGGTGTTCTATTTGCTGGCGTGCTCATATAAGCACCCGGAACTGATGCAGTTTTCGTTCAGTCTTTCTCTAATGACCTCGCTTGCCTAATAAACAGTTTTTTCCTGACTTTGACATTGCCCGCCGTGATCACAACAGAGGTAAAGAGCCATACGTGTCAGTTTCACAGCGTGTAGCGTCAAGTTATTTTTCGGGCGCGTCATATGGTCACAGTATCCTCATTGACAGCAGGCGTCCGTCGGTCGCTGCCCATTCATCGCATGCAGGAAATCCTTAGCGCTCTTGTGCAATATGGGGCCAGAGACCGTGGTCATCCACTTGCTGAAATGTATGCGGCTATGGACGTCAACCTGCTACTTCATGTACATGATGTCCCCGTGGTAAAAGGGAAAGACATAGCTCGACATATTTTTTTCATTTCTTACCTTCCTTTTCGCTTTTTATCACTGGCTTCGCTTAAGTTGTTTCAGCTAGCTCAGTGTTGCTTTATAGACCAGCTGCAAATCATTAGCGAATCATAGCGCGTCAGCCAATCATAATCTTTCAGGCCATAGGCCACGACTGCGGTGGGAGGGGAGTGCTCCGGGGCCCGAGCCCCGGGGCCCCCATTGTATACAAGACTTGGGAATGGAAGTAGTCCTTATGACCATCCAGTACGCAACCACTTCTCTGGGTGTCGGCAATGACTGTTACGAGCTGGTCGCAGGTCTCACCAACGATTATCTTGTCACAGTTGAAAAAACGGGGCAATCGATTTCGGACATTGAACCGCCGTCTGTCAAACAAAGTGGGGTCAATCGCACTGGTTACGGTTGGTCGCAATGCGAAAGTGCTCCGAGCTGCTCGAACCGGCTGGTCTTCACAAAGCGTCGCGTGCACCCGGACTGTCCTCTTTAGAAGTTGTACCATCGGCAGGAGATGATTGGCCTGCGATGTGCATTGTGAAAGGCGGTGTCGCGAGCTTTTCAAAGCTCGAAGCGGGCGACAGCTATGTCTGCGCCGAAACCGATGGTCTCTTGTGCACCTGATCTCTTCGCGTCTCTTGTAGTCTCTTAGCAGCGAATGAATGTTTCCGCATTCGGCTGATGACCGCTGCGAAGTCAGGAGGTATGGTTCCGACAGGGTGACAAGTATTTTATCGCCAGGATCCGTGGACATTTGGATGAGGTCCTGGAGTGGCAGCGCTCCATCAGTAGGGCTCGACGAAATACTAGACGATGGTTTATCCTTACCGACGGCACCGGAAGATGATGAGGGGCCCGCGATACCCAGCGGGAAAGCTGGCCGGCGCTATTCAATTCGAACCTCGATTTCGGCGGCCGCCGTTTCGAGCTGAGCCTCGAGTATGCACCCGGAAGCCTCCCGGCAGTGTGCCACAGATGGGGCGGGGCGGTGGCCCGCCCAGTGCTGTTTACCGCCTGGTGTGGGGCTGATATCGTCGTCCGGTGAGCCGGCGCACCCGCGTTTTCAAGCAAAGGCGAGCTTCGGAATTTGCGTTACCGAGTGCGGTGAATGGGATGTGATCTCGGGCTCTGACGGTGACGGTGTGGTGTAGGATGTCGAAACAGAGTCCGAGACCCGCCGCGGCAAAAGTAGCTGGCAACCAGGGTCTACAGCAGGGCAGGCCGCGAGTCAATCTGCCAAAACCTTCTGGGTGCAAGTGCAGTGGTCAGATAGTGCTGTTCTCGAGCTTCGCGGGGGTTGCCATCGAAGAAGCTCGGGTGACATAGGCGGCCGTGCCAAAGTAGGAGCGCGCCGTCTACTTCCCCACTCTGGGGCGGGACCGACGGCGGCACCCGGTGAGCCGGTTCCTGCGGCAGGGCAGCCTGCAGGCCTCTCTATCGAGGGGCAGCTGCGCGCGTCTGTCACGTCTGTCTGATGTACTTCACGAGCTGCGGTCACTGAGTGCTGGTTTGGCTCCGCAGGCATACGTGAGAGGGTGGAAAACAGACATCAAAGATGTGCCTAATTCTGCCCAGGGCCGGTATTTGTGACATGTGGAGATGTCCCACGCCTTGGCACTATCTCGAAAGCGGCCCGCTACACCAGCCATATCGTATTGTTGGACCAGGCATGGCGAGCGGCGGGCGCGTTGGTTGCTTGCACCCACAGAATGAGGTCATTCTGGAATCCATGGAACTCCGGTAATTTCAACATAGGTGGAGATGATAAAGTTGCTGGCGTGAAGCCGGAAATGGCCGAAATGATGCAGTCCAGCTGATGTAGTCCAGAGCAGCGCGATGGCTCGGATGACGTCGTCCGTCAAGCTGCCGGCTGAGCCACCCGTACAGACGGAGGCCGCATCCGCGCACCGTGAGGCGGTGGCAGCAGTCGCAATACGCACGCCAGTTCACGCTTCCTTGGCGAAGGGAGCGTGAATGGCATTCGCCGAGCAAGAGGAGTTGCGCCCGTGGTAGTACTCACTGCCATTGGAAGCGGAGTGTGTGCGGCGCACTCAATGCCTGAAGTATAACCGCCTGCCATGCTGTTCAGCTGTTGTCTCAGCATGGACAAGGTCCGGGCAAGGTCGGCGTTGCGGTCCTGCCGTGGAATCGCTGTGGAGGCTTGGACGCCGTTCCCGGGTGATAGCGACTGCGAGTCCGAAAGGACTCGTCCTTTTCGAAGGGTCGTGCACGGAGGCGGATGGAGATCCGATGGCTCCGTGTTTCGCGACTGCGCCACTGTAGAGAGAGAAGCAGACAATCGGCCGCCCACCAGAATGCCTGTTTACTTTTGCTTCTTCTTTAACGCCCGTCGTGCGATCCTCTAGCCTGAGTGCAACTCTTTCTCTTCATTACTATATGTGTGTTTGCGTGTGCACGTGTGTGTGTGTGCGTGCGTGCGTGTCTGTTTGTGTGTGTGTGTGGTAGCCAAGATTCGGAGCAGGGGCGTCAGCTGCAGTACGATCCTGGCGAGAAGCATAGGGAGTAGTAGGGACAGAGTTAGGTAAATAGGCACTGTTGTATGTCCAAGATGGAGTTGGCCATCAGTTGCGGCAGTGACGAGCGATGTGGCCAATGCGACAGCAGTGGATGCAGATGGGCTTGTCAGAGGCGCGTCATTCGGACGGGTTGCGGAATGTAGCGGGAAATGACTGTCGGGGACGACGAGGGCCGCCAGAGAGGTGTTGTACGCTGGGTAGGTCGGTCGACGACCACGCGGGGATGATACTCCCGTTTTTAAATTCTTGTCGGGCAATGGCCTGGATCGTCGCCATCGTGGCTGGCGATTGATTGGTGGGCGTCGCGGAGGCGAATGGTGAATAGGCGGCCTGGAGCTACGTTGTCATATAGGATTGGCTGGCGGGGATGGTCCTCGCAAGTCGCCGTCGCAGCTGTATATGGCAGGGACACGATGTGGGACGTGATATGTCGGCTCTTAGCTTGTTCGAAGCGAAGACATTCCTTGATGATGGCGTCAATAGTAGAAACGTTGCCGAAAACCGGCAAGTTGAAGGCGTCGTCGGCGATACCCTTTAATATGCGGGCCACTTTGTCAGTTTCAGACATGTTGTCGTCAGCCTTGCAGTAAAAAGCCAAGACGTCTTTTATGTGTGCGACGTAGGGCTCTGTGGGGCCCTGAGCACGCGTCGCCAGGGCGTTTTTTGCTGCGACCGTGCGCCCGAAGCGGTCGCCGAAGAGTTCGCGAAGTTTTACAGCGAAGCTGTATAGACTAGAATACGCTAGCCTCGCACCCAGACTAATCGAACGCATACTCTCGCACCCGGATTGCCCGGTCGACCAGCGCCATTTTGTTCTGGGCTGCCAAAGTGTGTTCGCCGGCGACCAGCAGACATGGCTAGCGCTAGCTCTAGGACTCCAAAGTGCGGAAATGTGCCCGTTCACGCGGATCCAAAGTACAAGAAGTCATCCGGGCATCGTTGCGTCGTGTTTGGATGCCAAAATAACCAGCGGAAAAGGAGCAGGTTGCTTAGCGCTGTTTGAGAAGAGCACAATACACGTAGGGAATCGTGCCGGTGCGGTGTTTTCAGCCTGCACCGATTTCCATCCGCAACGAAGAATGACAAGCTGCGCCACCGGTGGATAGCTGCAGTGAATAGAACTACCAACCCAGTGAAAATGCACGAGTGAGTATTCGATCTGTGCATATTTTGGTGCCACGTTCAACTTTGCGCCCTACGAACGTAATATGTGTAACACGCAGGTTTGCTCTGTGCACTTTCTGGACAAGCCCACAGAGCAGAATCCCGCACCGGTGCTTCGCCTTGGCTATAACAAGAAGGCAAGCCTTTTCGTGTTTTCATTCAGGCAGAGCTCCCGGCAGTTAAGCGGAACAGTTGTGTTTGCTGTTAGCGATACTTGCAGCTGGTGCACGGCATGACCATTAAGCGTGAACGACAAGTTGTAGGCGATAGTATGTTGCCCTGCTGGTGAGCGTTATTGCTAATGAAAGTAAACCGAAGTCTGCTCGTCACGTAGCATGCGTCCACAAAAACGTAAACGACGACTGCTCGTCGCCGAAGGCGTTCTTGCAGCGCGCCTGTCTTTACGAGCTGGTGTTGCAGGTGTCATTCGTAACGAATTCACTTGAGCCTCCTGAGCTCTAAACTGTCTGCGGGCTGTTATGCGGGGCAAATCGCAAAATTTTTCCGTTCATGAGGCGAGGAAAATAAGGTGCTTAATTATTGTCGTATATTGTAACAAAATTTTGCTCGTTCTCACCAGTTTTTTTTTTCTGTTTTCTTTTCTTAACAATCCGATATGGCCTCGCACAAGCGAAACAGGTCTGAAAACAGGTAGCTGCAGTTGGTGGGGCTAATTTTTTGGAATGCAGGTGCGGTTGTTGTCTTGTACCATAGGCTTCCCTGATGATGCAGCTTTAAGTAGAGGTGGTAATTTTATGTGCCCTGTCATGGTTTGTGCTACTGTACAACACCTGCATCCGTCATGCTCGCCCTGTTATACGGGCTTTGACTGCACATGTAGTTGAACATTATAACTACTGTAGTTCCTCATTTTCCAATGAGTGCAGGGTTAGCATCATATGCTACTTGTTCGAATGCTGTAGGCTTGTGTTCTGAATGTTGTACTCTTAAGTGGTTGCACGATACAATTGGCCTGGTGCATTTTCTATTTCATTTTGCGAGGACTTTATATCTTCGCAACAGTGATGGCATGGGAAAGAACTACAGCCCTTCTTACTATAACGTCTATTTTGTTTTCAATGTGCAGGTGGTGAAGGGCTGGCGTCTGCTAATCAGGCAGTCAAACGACCTCGCCAGTTGGTTGCCAAACGCGGCCAACCCAGTAGTGACCATGACAAACAAGGCCAAACTGAAAGTGCAGAGGACAATCTTCTGTGTTCTTTAATAATATATGTCACCAACACTGCTGTAAAATCCTTCACAGGTTACGTGCTTACGTGGTTACCCGATGTATTCGCTTCTGCAGTCTGCACATCACTCAGTGTGGCCATTGCGGACTTGCATGAGGTCTTGAAGTTTGATTGAATCGAGACAGCGAAAGTGACAGGCTAGAAAAAACGCGAAATACGCCTTCCGCCCAGCTAAAAAGCCCAAGTTTCGCCTTCGCGCCGGGTCGCATCTCCCGGCGTGGCAGCCCAGGCCTGCTACTTCGCGGCGCTTGGGATAGATGGCGCGACCGGCGCTCATCAATATGGCGGCGCCCTTTGAATTCACGGTGTTCTGGTGTATATGCCTGGCCGATTCGTATGTCCGTCCGTCTATCTTTCGGTCGCCCGTACGCCGAAAACTCCTCCGGCGCAACCCCATGAGCTTGCACGTAAGGAAGAGAGAAATAGAGGCGCGTGATTAGCACAAGGCCTCTTTACTCTGATTCATAACGTCACGCTACATATCCCTAAATTTTCATTGACAAAGCTTGCGTGATGAAAGCGGTGACGTCAAAATTACTGTTGCCTACTCGGGAGAATCCCCACTAGATTATACGGCAGTCGGGCCAGGTAACATGACGCCATGGATCGGAGTGAAACGGCCTTTTGCTACTGCTGTGTGAATCGTTTGATTGGATTACAGTGCTTGATGACTTGGTTGTATTGAAGAAATTTTAATCCGGTTGTGTCCGCAAAGAGAGGCTGACTCGTGGTATTAGATTAGCTGCGCCAGGGGTGACGTTGTTACTCTCCGTCGCAGCCGGGCGCCCGCACAGCAGTTTCTTTCCGCCTCTGAAACGGGTAAGCCACGCGCCATACGTACTCCTTAGGAGCAGGCAGCTTTCGATCAGCAACTCCGCGAGCAGAACCGGAAACGAGCTCGTCTTCGCCGTGCCGATGCTGCAGCCCAGGCACAAGAACAGGCTCGTGAGCGCAAGCAGCAACTGTGTACCAAGGATACGGCAGCCTACAAAGTCGTCGTTTAATGAACCGTCGGGATTGACCCAGTGATAAACACCGGGGCCGCATGTTACAGCTTCGCTAGTTAACTATCTGTACGGAGTGCTTGGGCGGTGATTTTTTCTTTGAAAATGTCCCAGCTTGTTATTGCTTTCATTTCAGCTCAATTTCACGATGCTCGGGCACTAAACAAACATTATTAGAATTGTCTGACGGCAGGATTTCAATAAAGGGCCTCTGGTACAGGAACCCGATATCACAGCACAGAAATCGTCACGCCACGGACGCATGGACAGGCGGGACCACTGCAATTAGCAGGGATTATGCGTGTTCGCAGAGTCTTATTCCCTTGTGCGATAAAATGATATAGATTTATTTGAAGTTTAAGCCAATGAAGGCAGACAAAGCGTAATAAACGAAACCACAAGAACGTCTGAGGCCACAAGCACGAAGCTCAGACAAATCCATGTACTATTCCGTGGTGTCTGAACGATCTCAGCACCACAGTTCCCTCTATTAATTATTGTAGGAAACATTATGGAATAAACATTCGCAGGTGCATGGATGGAGCAACCTTCTACCTATAAAAACAGAACATTTATCACGGAGGTGGCGCATTCCAGTTGTATAAAGAGAAAACACACTACTTGGTGCTCTTCTCGCCATCCTGCTTTTGACGCCTTACTGCTCATCATCATCAGCCTATTTCTACGTTCACTGGGGGGCAGGACGAAGGCCTCTTCTTGCGATCTCCTATTACCCCTGTCGCGCTGGCTCATTCCAACTCGAGCCTTCAAATTTCCTAGTTTCATTACTTCACTTAGTTTTCTGCAGTCGTCGACTGCGCTTCCCTTGGCAACTATTCTGTAACTATAATGGTCCACCGGTTGTCTATCCTACGCATTACATGGCCTGCCCGGCTCCATTTTTTTCTCTTAATGTTAAATAGAACATTGACTAGCTCTCTTTGCTCTCTGATGAACACAGCTCACTAGTGTATTAACGTTACGCCTAACATTGTTCATTCTACTGCTCTTTACGTAGTACAAGTTGTTCTTGAGCTACTTTGTTAACCTCCAAGTTTCTGCCTCATATGTTGGCAATGGTAGAATGCAGTGATTGTACACCTTTCTTTTCAATGATAGTGATAAGCTAGCTCCCAGTCAGGATCTGGTAATGCCTGCCGTATGTACTGCAACCCATTTTTATTCTGTAAATTTCCTTCTCATGATTAGGGTCTTCTGTGGTCCCCTTACTGCTAGCTTAACCTAAGTTGTTTACTGAAGCTCTGAAGCGTGTGAAGTCACTCTATCAAAGTAGCTACAGACGTTAGTGTACTCTTAAGATGCTGTATTATTCCATGTGGTTGTGTTGGCGGAGTAGTTGAGAAGAAAGTTCTTATGTTTGGCTTAAATGGCGCTTTTTAACCCGCTTTTCTGCCCGTTAATACCACGGAAATTCTTTATGACGAAATTATGCGCCTTGGCCTTAACAGCTTGTGGAAAATGCGTATGCATGTTAGATATGTTGATGTCATTGTACGCTCAGTACGTGAAGAGCTTTATAGACGGTGTTGTGAAGTACCGAAAAGTGTATAGGGCGCTGCCTGAATCGCCTGATTGCATTACAGTGCTTGATGACTTCGTTGTATTGAAGAAATTTTGATCCGGTTGTGTCCGCAAAGAGAGGCTGACTCTTTTTAACAATTGTACTGTTCTGTCTTGTCATAACTGGCAATGAAAAAAGCAGAGTGATCGAAACGCTTCCGACTGGCACTCTGTAGGACGATAGTTAGAATCCAGGCTTATTTTTTCGCCCACTTTCCCTAAATAGTGTTTGCTCGAAAATCATCGAGCATGTAATTTACACCCATACCATTGACTTCCTAAATGCCGTTAACTTTTTCAGTCCTGGTCAGTATGGGTTTCAAAAATGTTCTTCATGTGACACTCAACTCGCAGATCTTATTCACGGCCTTCATATTAACATTGATCAAAACAACCACTGAAGCCCTCTTCATTGACTTTGAAAACGCATTTGACAAAGTTGCACATAAGCGCTTGCTATTAAAACTTTCATGACTTAACCTACACCCCCTTGTCTTAGACCGGATTAAAGATTTCCTTAATGATAGACAGCAATTCGCGCGCGCTAATGTTGTTTCTTCAAATTCATCTTCTGTTTTATCTGGTGTGCCACAAGGCACTGTATAGGGTTCGCTCCTATTTTTTATTTACATGAACTATCTACCCAATGATATTTCCTCGAAGATACGCTTGATCATAGATGACTGCGTCATTTATCGCCCCATCGCTGACGTAACCGATAACCTGGCTCTCCAAACGATTTACTTAAGTTGGCTAAATGGCATCGTGATAGTTTAATGCTTGTGAATACTAATAAAACATCTTTGGTTTCTTTTCTTCTCATAGACGACATGACTAGGCAACATATAATACTCCCTCAATGGCAACATAACACTCTTGAGCGAAGTACCTAGGCCTTACTATCTTCCGCTACCTTACATAATTGGGCAATGCACGTAACCAAGATTATTAATGTCGCTAACTGAACTTTACCGTACCTCAGGAGGAATAAGCACCACTTCTGCAAAACTAATAGCTTACAAAATTCTTATCCGATCCAAATAACAATATGCTTGCACTGTTTCGGATCCTGCTGAACATGTTATAACCAAGCTCATTGAATCGATTCGAAGCCATGCCGTTAGATTAATATATTCTGATTACTCTTACGCTATTCATGTAACAAACCGAAGCAGAAAGCACATCTGCCAAATCTTAAAGTAGGCCTCAAAATCGCGAGGCTTTCACTATATATATATATATATATATATATACATAAAAAAAATTAATGCACTGCTGGGCTCCCATCATTCCAGCTTATCGCGTCTCTCAACGCGTCACCGATGTTAAGGTCGCGCACCGTCCCCGTTCCCGCACCGCCACGCACATTCAATCGTTCTTGGTCAAAACATCCATCGAACGACAGGAACAATATTCCCTCAAATGCCGTTCCTCGTGGCAGCCCGACTCATTTCAAAGCCACCGTTATTAAGTCGCTTGTTCATCAACATCAACTAACTAGTTTTTTTCACCACCCCTCTTGTGGAACTCTGTGCGCAGGGTCCTTGAGGCAGTGTGAGTAAATAAATGTATAAAAAATAAAAGGACAGTGTGCCTATCCACGTGACCACAGCAGGACATTTGAGGAGCATCCAAGGTGGGTGCGAGGTGTGAGGAAGGACGAATGAAAGTGAGTGGGAGGGTAGCCGTCGTGTGGTAGGCCAAACGGAGGACCCTGCGTGCGCTTCGAGAGCCGGCGAGGTGGTGGGCAAGGACCCGGGGAAGTCACTTGGACTCCCAGCAGCAGTTTCTGGCTGACGATCATAAGCGTCAATTACGGACGTGCTCTCTCCCTCCCCGAACTTGCCCGGGAAAAAGCCCCGGCTGTAACTCTAAGGCAGCCCCAATTATCGGCTGCATTCCTCTTCGGGACATGCGGTATACTGCTGTAAGCTTTTCACATAGTAGGATTCGCGACCTGTTCTTGGATATGGCATTATTAGATAACCCACATGCAGCCATCAGCTAATATTAGCTTCAGCAAGGTTTTGCGAGCTTTGCGAGAGCCCGTTTAAAACACTTCAGAGCCCTTCTACATCCTTTATCCGCTCTGGATCACCACAGACTGCACCTTTCGGTTAAACATTCGCACAAACAGCAAATCAGAAATGTCACTACTCTGCAGAAAGTTGAATTGTCTGTTGCCAGTGCGTTTGTCTTCGACTTTGTAATGAATCGTAGTTTTTTTCTTTTGGTGTTGTGCGCGAATAACTTTAGAAATTAAAGGCGAAGCAAAAACCGATAGTATTGGTTAGCTCATTTGTTTGGTGGTTGTGGGTCATTATTTAATGTTACAAGGAAATTATGTTTGTACAAGTAAGGAATGAACAATGCGTAAGTAAACTTTCAAATTTCGATCACAACGATGACTGATTACTGATTTATCTTGTGTTCCACCCTTGAGGCACAGCTAGATCGGCTTCCACACGAACCCTGTCTGCACGCCTGATCTGGACTTTCTTTCTTTATCGGGGCTTGGTCAGCGCAAGATTCTGCGCCACACGTAGTTGCGTAAGAAATATCACCGCGGTGTTTAGCTCGAGATGGTCTTGGTTCAGAATCATCAATTGTCTTCACCTGATATTATTTAAGACCAGAAAAGTGAACAAAATGTCACCTGCTGGCTTCTTTCTTTGTTAATGACTACAAGTTCGGAGTTAGAATTTATGTAATGCAATGTGATTTCGCGCTGTATCATAAGCCATAGTTAACTAACCGCCTGTTCAGTAGTAATTAACTGAAGCAAAACGAAAATGGAGTGACTACGCTGCTGTCAAGGCATGGAAGATAAGCTCGCCCCATGTAGACACAGGTATTTTCACTAATTAACTCTGTCTGTTATACTTTTACATGAGAAAATTATCCGTATCTGCAAAATGCCTTCGTAAACTTGAGAATTGAGAAAAATTGAGAAAGAATGTCGGTACGCATTGTTATCAAAGCGTACTGCCTCTGCTGCTTTCCGATAGCTCATCTCTGATAACGCTATTGCTAGAATCGCCGTGATGGCGGCAGTGCGAAGAGTTCATCTGAGCTACGTGAACCCGCCGTGGTTGCTCAGTGGCTATGGTGTTGGGCTGCTGAGCACGAGGTCGCGGGATCGAATCCCGGCCACGGCGGCCGCATGTCGATGGGGGCGAAATGCGAAAACACCCGTGTGCTTAGATTTAGGTGCACGTTAAAGAACCCCAGGTGGTCGAAATTTCCGGAGTCCTCCACTACGGCGTGCCTCATAATCAGAAAGTGGTTTTGGCACGTAAAACCCCAAATATTATTATTATTATTATTATTGAGCTACGTGAGCAGCACCCGTCGTGCTTCGAACGAGCGTAGTAAGAAATAAAAGAATAATGGTCCCGCCGAAGCCACTAATCGCGTTGCCGGCGTCCGAATACCCGGGTCTACTGCACTGCATCTTATAGAGGCCACTGCAATGTATATAGATTCACGAAGAAACGTTACGATAATTCAATTGTTACCGTGAGGGTTTGCGTTTACAAATCCGTGCGCTTATGCGCCTCGCAAGACTAGTATTCTTTACTAGGTGTGTGCGAATATTCACAATTTCGAATACAAATCTATTAGCCACAATTAGTTCATTATTCGAAGTTGTCGAATATTCGTTTGTGCAGAGGATTGAGTTCCTGAACAAACACACCGAGGCGGCCACTTGTACAACAGTTATCAGCCGTTGAGTAAGCATCGCTCATCCTAAGCAGCCTATGAAATCGCTGTTTCTATTTAGACAAATAACTTAATTGTTTGACCGACGTTATCGTGTTTGGATTCCTTCAAAATGATGCGCGGCGCTTTAGTGTTTTCATTTGCTCATTCAATGCGCACTATACACTCCACTATACATACTTTTGGGAGATTTCTCTTTTAACTAACAGCGGAACCTCCAGCGCCGCGTTTCCAAAAGCAAAAGCGATGTAACCAACAGCCTCATGGGCCACGTCAGCATGAACTGTTCTGCGCGGAATTTTCAATCCTGTTATTACGAACATTGCAGAGTGTATCGAAAACATCATTTCGGGATATAAACAGGCATTCTCAATGGAAAACTAATACATTGTTTACTTACGGTAAGTTGGCGAATAAACAGCACGGAAGCGTAAAGCTTTCAGTTCGTAAGGGCTGTTTGCCAACGGCCGGTCACCCTTGGTCACCATCAGCTGCAAAGAGGAGATTTTAGACAACTTATGTTGACAGTTATTTAGGTCAAGGAATTAAAAGGTCGCTGTGGTCTTCCCGTCTTTTTCGTACGTTCTGACTACACAAGCAGACACGTTTGGCCATTGAAGGCCACTGCGTTGGCCGCTAAAGTAGCCGCTTGTCCACGACTTGGGATCTCCTTGCCGTGGATGGCACAGAGTACGCACGCCGCCCAGGACAAGGACACACGGTCGCGCGGAACGCAGTAGTTCTCGAAGAACAGCCTCAGGTCGTAGCTGTCTGTCGCCAGGTGCCGAAGCACGGGCAGGGCCCCAATCACTCGGTGAAGCAACTCCGGCTCGAGCCCCATCGCGCGCACGGGCAAGTTCGTGGCCAGGAGCAGTTCTTCGAGACGCGGGAAACGCGTGCGCGGGCCTTGGCGGGCGCACAAGTGCAGGAACCGGCAGCAGCTTTCGTCGTCGTACACCTGCAGCGTGCGAAGCCTGCCGCACGTGGCCGAGAATAGCGCCTCGAAGGCGGCCTCGGACACGCGCATGCTCCACTCGACGCTCTCGAGCTCGGGGAATGCGTCGGCGTCCACCGGGGAGTCCGCTCTGTGCCACCTGCAGAAGGCGAAGCGCAGGCTTCTGACTTGCGGACACGACCGGGCAATCGCCGACAGGCGCACGCCACCGCAAAACTCCAGGGAGAGTTTCTCGAGGCGCGGCCAGTTTTGCAGGAGCCGCTGCAGTTCCGAATGCGCGCTGGCGTAGGCGATGGGTGGAGCGAGTGCCACGGCGAGGCCGCGGACGTGACGGAACGCCGACATCTCGTCCAGGGCTCCTAACGATCTCACGAGCACCTGCGAGTGACGTCGTTGCTGTAACGTACGCGTACGCACGTACGTATACGTACATAGCTGCATACGTACAGGGTGTCCCAACTGTCATGCAGCAAGAGTTAAAGATATGCAAATGCCACGTAGCCGGACAGAACCAAGGTAATGTTCTCCGTCGCTTGGAGGTACTCAGACTTTTTTTTTTTTGCATTCCGCACAATTACATATTGAGCCTTAATTAATTAATCAACTTCTCAAATATTATAACGAGATCAAAAATGCCAGTGAGAAAATTGCAGAGCAACGTGAGAAACTCCCGATACAGCTTTCTGTTGCTCAGTGCGCGCTGCGTAAAAGTGTTTTTCGGAGCTGAAAGAAGCCAGCGAATACACGCAAAGTGCCTCGAGAGGCCAGTCGCGCGCGGCAACTGTGTTTTTCCGAGCGGGCATCTTTCACGCTCGGAAAAACACTTTTATGTGTTTTTTTAGAGAGGCACGAACAAAACAAACAAATTCCAAATATAAGCCAAGAACAAATTCTTCTGAAGCATATTTCTCGTACAGTAATAGGCGCTTCCTGTGCGTTGTTTCCAGACGAAAGGAGGAAGGCCCTAATGAAGGTGGGCGGAATATAAACAAAAAATGGTGTAGGTCTTGTGATTTCGTGGCCAGCAGAGCAAATGTCCTAGGTGGTCAAAGTAGTAATCTTGTTAAAACTTGACGGTTTACACAATGTATCTACTGTTTAATGGTATTAGTATAGGATGCATTTCACACATTGATATTCACCTATACGTAAAACTTCTCGGCAATGAGCATTGAGGCAGTGGAGGTAAAAAGAGAATGTTCAGATGCTTAATAGGCTACATGTTTTTTTCTCTCAAAACTGCAGAAAATAGTGGTTCGATTGATACTACTGCTATGTTCTTGGTGAAATTTCGCTGCAAATAGCATTTTGTGGCCGGCATTGCCTAATGCCGCACTTGGCATAATGACTTGCCCAACTTTTAAGAAAGAAAAAATCGTGAACTTATTACGATGGCTAACCAGGTACGCGAATAGCATTTTTTGCAACAAAAATAAGTATAGATAATTTTTTAAAATTTTATTCTTTCATTCAGTAGCCCCGTGAACGACGTTAGGGCCACGTTTTTAGACTGCACTTGCAGTCGGGATCAACCGACATTTTCAGACTAACCGTCGCGGTGGCTTAGGAGCTATGGTGTTGCGCTGCTAACCTCGAGGTCGCGGGATGAAATCCCGGCCGCGGCGGCCACGTTCCGATGGGGGCGACATGGAAAAACGCCTGTCGTCCGTGCAGTGGGGCTACTTTAAAGATCCCCTGGTGGTGAAAATTAATCCGGAATCCCCCACTACGGCGTATTTCATAATCAAATCGTGGTTTTCGCACGTAAAACCCCAGAATTCAATTCAGTTCATTTTTAGACTGCAATATCTTCGGAGTCGGCCCACGAAAACAGATAGATAGTCGGAAAGAAAACTGGTTGGGCAATGCGAAGAATGCTATTTGCATTAAAATTTCGTGTTGCCTTCGTCTGCGCCTCCCGAATGCACCTCCGAGTCAATAATAGTAACTAATCTCGAAATCCATGCTTTGCCGTACTGGAGACGGTGGAAGTGACATAGACGTCGTGTTTTAAATGTTACACACTGTGAGGAGTGTAGACGAAGATAATCACGCAGTTTCTTTCTTGAGAAAGACGGCTACTAACAGCTCCAAGTCTTGTATTGAACTATAAAATACCACCTTCATGTGAAATTTGAGCAGAGCAGCAGTGAGCACGAAATTTTTTTTCCTCCACGATATTAAGAGCAGAACGCACGTTTCTGTACAGGCTCAGCTTCTCTACTGAGGAAAGTAATGGCTTATCCTGCACAGATATTCGCGACCTACTGGCACATGAGAAAACGGCCAGGATATTTACATGCTAGCTAATTATTTTGAAAATGCGCAACACTTAAATGGTTTACCACCGCACGTTTCAAAAGGTTTACGGATTTTTAAGAAATCAGTGTCGCATATGTGTTCTACTGGGCGCTTTAGTGCCATGTGATTTTATTTACAAACAATTTTAACTCTTTAACCAAGGATGGAGGAGATATCGTGCTTAAAAAGCTAGCGCCCCTTTATGCGAAATGTCTCACGACTTCAGCTGTTCCAGAGAACTGGAAGAATGCCAACATTATACTCATCCACAAAAAGGGAGACGTTAAAAAATTGAAAGAATTATAGGTCCATCAGCTTACTTTCAGCATTGTATAAAATATTCACCAAGATAATTTCCAACAGAATAAGGTCAACACTTGACTTCAATCAACCAAGAGAACAGGCTGGCTTCAGGAAAAGATACTCTACAATGGCTCACATCCATGTCATCAATCAAGTAATTTAGAAATATGCAGAGTAGAACCAACCTCTCTATATGACTATCATAGATTGTAAAAAGGCATTTGATTCAGTAGAGATACCAGCAGTCATAGATGCATTACGTAATAAAGGAATACAGGAGGCATACGTGAATATCTTGGGAAATATCTACAGAGATTCCACAGGTACCTTAATCCTCCAGAAGAAAAGTAGGAAGATGCCTATCAAGAAAGGGGTCAGACAAGGAGACAATCTCTCCGATGCTATTCACTGCATGCTTGGAAGAAGTATTCCATCTATTAAACTGAGAACGCTTAGGAGTGAGGATCAACTGCGAATATCTCAGCAGCCTTCGGTTTTCGGATAACATTGTCCTGTTCAGCAACACTGGGGACGAATTACAACACATGATTGAGGACCTTAACAGAGAGTGTGTAAGAGTGGGGTTGAAGATTAATATGCAGAAAGGAAGGAAGGAAGGAGAAAGGGGAGAAGGAAAGGCAGGGAGGTTAACCAGTTTAGCTCAACTGGTTTGCTACCCTACACATGGGAACGGGATGGGGGTATGAAAGATAGGGAGGAGAGAGCGAGCACATAGGACAGCACACACATCGTCAGTTACAGTCCGTCACTCTTGCGTGGTACATGACATCACTGTCACAGCCGCTTGTACAAGCCCGTCTCTTTCAAAAACCAAAGTAGTCCCTTCGTCGCCTTCAGCTGCGATGTGTTCTGTCGGCGACATGTGAAAATCGTTTCAACTGACAGTGGTCTATTGTCAAGGTGCGCTAGAGCGGGCGCCAGGGACTGTCTCTGAACATTATATTCAGGACAGTCACACAGAATGTATTCTAACGTCTTCTCACAAAGACAGGCATTGCAGAGAGCGTTGTCGGCCATTCCAATGCGAAATGAGTAAGATATTGTGACTGCCACCCCTAGCCATACGCGATGAAGCAGAATGACCTCTCTTCGGCGGAGTCCAGTTGGCATACAGAGATGCATCAAAGAGAGCAGGTGGTATTGACGATTACTCCGGTTGGTCTGGCTGCTTGGTGTGCACCATAGAGAGAGCGTGATCTCCTGTGCAAGCACTCGAAGTCTGATGGCTGCGTCGGACCGTGAAGGTGGTATGACCTCTTCCTGTGTGTCTTCAAGAGCTGCCCGAACGGCATTATCGGCGTCTTCGTTTCCTATGACGCCGCAGTGGCTTGGCAGTCATTGACGTCGCGCGGTGTCCTTTCTCATGTGATGTACGGAGTAGGTATCTAATATCGAATCCGAGCTGTTGGTATGGCCCACGACGCAGAGCCGATAGCACAGATTGTAGGGCTGCCTTTGAGTCACTGAAGATTGACCATTGTCGAGGTGGTTCCAGATTGACGAAACAAAGTGCAGCGCGAAGAGCAGCTAGTTCCGCAGATGTCGATGTCGTTGGGTAGTCAGCCTATTGCTGGGGCAACCACAGCACCGGACGAACACTGGATGTTTGTAGAACCGTCAGTATAAACATGTACATTGTCCGCATACCTCATGTGCAGAAGCAGAGACAGTTGTTTCTGCACAGGTGACGACACCTCAGACTGTTTCCCAATTCCTGGTACACTGAGATCTAGTGTGGGGCTGATAAGGCATCAGAGGGGTATCGATGGTTTAGATGCAGCGGTGAAGCCCGGGGGAGTTTGTCGTTGTACTTGATGATAGTTTTAGAGAATGATGCTTGGTGCCTGTCTGAAGGTAGTGTTGCCAGATGGTCATAGGGGGCACGTGAAAGATGCCTGATATGCGTTCTCAGGGCTTCCACCGTAATGCAAGTTTGCATTGGATGGTCCCGAGTAATCGCAATAGTTGCCTTTGTTGACGTGCATCTGGGCAAACCAAGGCAAACTCTGAGTGCTTGAGCTTGTGCTGCCTGCAGAACACGAGTATTTGTCTTGCAGGTGTTCTTCAGTACAGGCACACTATATCTTAAAAAAACCGAGAAAGAGAGCTGTGTAGAGTTTCAGCATTGCGTATATTGACATCTCCCATGTCTTTCCTTTCAAGTATTTAAACAACTGGGAAGTTGCTGTCAAGCGCCGTTTTATGTAGGCCACGTGCGGGCACCAACAGAGATATCGGTCAATAATTACGCCAAGAAATCTGTGGGTTCTGACATAGGAAATGGTCCGCCCGTTGATTGAGATGGCATAAGGCGTCATTGGTTTGCGAGTAAATGCCACTAGTGCGCATTTTTCTGGTGATATGCTGAGACCTTGTTTACACAAGTAGCTCGCTGTCAAAGTTGCCGCTCTTTGAAGCCGCGCACATATACGAGGACGTGTAACTGCCGAAGTCCAGACACAGATGTCATCTATGTATATTGAAATCTTGATGGTAGTTGGTAAGTATTCAGCAAATCAAACAAGAGCGAGGTTGAATAGCGTCGGGTTGAGAGCACCGCCTTGAGGAACGCCCTGCTGGTATAGCGTCGCGTACTTGGGCCATCGTCAGTTAACACAAAGAATGATCTTGCAGATAGGTAACTTGCAATCCACAAAAAGACTCGACCAGATAGGCCAACCGTCGTAAGAGCGTCGAGAATGGCCTCATGTAATAAGTTATCGTATGCGCCTTTCACGTCTAAGAATAAAGCTGCAGATAAACGCTCACGGGACCTTTAGTGCTGGATATATGAAACGAGATTGATAGTCGATGGAAGAGCGGTCACGTCGGAAACCAGCCATGGAATTCGGATATATCTTGTAGTGTTCAAGGTACCATTCCAGGCGGCCAAGGATCATCCGTTCCATTAGGTTTCCTACACAGCTGGCCAGCGTTATTGGGCGATAAGAGCTGAGCTCTAGGAGGGATTTGCCCTGCTTCAAGAGTGGCACCAGGCGGCTTACGTTCCATTCGTCAGGAACATTTCCCTCCTGCCATGAGGAGCTGTAAAGACTCAATAATTCTCTCCGTGCGGATTCTCCGAGATAGCACAAGGCTCGGTGTGATATACCATCTGGACATGGAGATGAAGAGCGCCTGCAGAGAGCTAGTGCCGTCTCGAGCTCCTCCATTGTAAAAGGAAGGTCCATGCGGCAATCACGAGAATGGGGGACGTCACCTCGGGCTGGAGGATCTGGACGAGTCGCTTGGTCTGCGATCCGCGTACAAATGTCTTCTGCGACATCGATGTCTTGCCGCCCTTGGAAAAGCGCGAGCGCCTTGAATGGAAAACGCTGTTACGGAAGGCAACGTAGACCTTGCACCGTTTTCCAAATGTGTGACAGTGGCTTGCGGGGGTCTAGTGTCTGGCAAAACTTTCTCCAAAGTTCCGACGCGAATCTATCCATAGGACGCTGAATCTTCTTTTGCATCCTCCTGGCCGTCGTAAACTCATGGATTGATCTTGTACACCGATATCGACGTTCCACCCAGAGACGAAGTGCTCGAAGTCGCTCTAATTCCATGCCGAAGTCGTTTCGCGTGGAAGACATCGTCATCATGCGAGTGACGCTTTGCATCGTATATTTAATTGTTTGCTCTAAATCTGAGGGTAGGCCCTCGCGGCAGGTATCTTGCATCTTACACATCAGATTTGAAGTTGGCCCATTGAATCGGCCGAATAGTATTCCGTGGACCAGATCTAGACGGCATGCCTTTAATGTTTAGATAGGTGGGAATGTGATCACTCCCATGTGTCTCAATATCTGGAAACCACTTCAGATATCTGGCGAGAGAGTTGGAGACGAAAGCAAGGTCGAGGCAGCTGCCGTATGCCACGCCTCATAGAAAAGTGGGGCTACCATCGTACAGGAGAGTGAGGCCATAGTTCTAGGCGATACTTGCTAATCTTCGTCCTCTTGCATTTGTCCTTGTACTTCTCCATGCTAGATGGTGTGCATTGAAATCTCCTATGATGACCCATGCGGCGGGACAAACACTCAAGATATCCGCTAATCTTTTAGCATCAAAATTGCTTGAAGGCAATATATACACCCCCATGAGAGTAAACAAGCAACAAAATCCCAATAGAGAAAAGCGTCAGACAGGGAGATACGATCTCTCCAATGCTATTCACAGCGTGTCTACAGGAGGTATTCAGAGACCTGGAGTGGGAAGAATTGGGGATAAAAGTTAATGGAAAATACCTTAGTAACTTGCGATTCGCTGATGATATTGCCTTGCTTACTAACTCAGGAGACCAATTGCAATGCATGCTCACTGACCTGGAGAGGCAAAGCAGAAGGGTGGGCCTAAAGATTAATCTGCAGAAAACTAAAGTAATGTCTCGGAAGAGAACAGCAGTTTACGATGGGTAGCGAGGCACTGGAAGTGGTAAGGGAATACATCTACTTAGGGCAGGTAGTTACCACGGATCCGGATCATGAGACTGAAATAATCAGTAGAATAAGAATGGGCTGGGGTGCGTTTGAACAGCAGGTTGCCATTATCCCTTAAGAGGAAATTGTATAACACCTGTGTCTTACCAGTACTCACGTATGGGGCAGAAACCTGGAAGCTTACGAAGAAGAAGAAGAAGAAGAAACTTTAGTAAAGAATAGTCCGGCAGTTCTTGATGTGGTAGCCTCAGGTGACGGCTCGAAGTTCTTGGACTCGAGCGGCATCTTTGGCTTGCCGGACGGCCCAGAGCTGGTCTGCCAGCTCTGAACTTCTGATTGCCGCCTCCCAGCGGCGGCGACGCCTACGGAGAAGGTCCCCGGCGGCTCCCGCATCCGGGGCGGCGTCGGGAAGCACGGAGCTCGAGCCTTCTCCTACTCTGGCAACAGCAGCGATTCTGGACGCGTCGCCAACGGAGCTGCTTTGATTACCGTTGTTGCCGGCACACACCCAGAGTATGTGTCGCAGCGTTGCTCTGTGTCCGCATGTTTTACACGCGTCTGTTGGATACAAACTCGGATAGCAGTGGTGTAAGATAGCGGGGCTAGGGTAGGTGTGTGTCTGGAGCAAGCGTAATGTTACGGCCTCGTTCCTGTTCAATTTATCGCGCGGTGGCGGGAATGTGCGTCTTTCGAGTCTGTAGTGTTGGGTGAGGTCTCTGAACGTGGTTAGGCGATCGCCCCACGCCCAGTGTGTTTCTTGTTGCTGTGTTTCTGTTGTAGTGTCCCGATCCGGCAGATCCGATGCCCCGCTCTCGGGGGCGGAGGCGGCCTCATAATCAGCGGCGGCTCGGCGTGTGAGACCTCGAGCCGTGGCGTGGGCCGCCTCGTTTCCCGCGAGTGGAACATCAGTGTGTGCCGGGGTCCAGAGGAGGAAGACCGTAGAATTTTGGGGTTGCGAGGGCGAGTAGCCGTCGTCAGAAATTTGGAGTATGCGGGCCGCTTCCCGCGAGACACGACCACGCGCGAAGCCGCGGATTGCCGCCTGCGAGTCGCTGATCACGATCGCAGCGTTCGGCACCGCGACGAGTGCTAGGGCTATCGCGGCTTCTTCGGCCGCCTCCGTGTGTCCCGTGGTCACCGTGGCGCTCGCGAGGCACCTACCCGAACGGTCTACAACCGCTATCGCGTGCGCGCTTCTCCCTCCTCCATATCGAGCCGCGTCTACGTACACCGCCTCGTCGCTGTCACCTAACTTCTTCTGAAGGTCGCTTGCTCGTTTGTTGCGCCTCCCGGCGTGGTGCGTCGGGTGCATGTTTTTGGGAAGCGGCGGGATGATCAGGCGGTCGCGAACAGAGGCGGGAACCGCCGTCTTTTCTCCATGCTGAGTGTTGTACGCGATGCTGAGCGACTCGAGGATGCATCGACCTGCCTTTGTCCTTGATAATCGTTCGTATTGCGCAATGTCGTGCGCCTCGATTAACTCGTTGAGGGAGTTGTGAACTCCGAGCTCTAGAAACTTGTCGGTGCTCGCGTTGAGTGGAACGCCGACCGCCCTCTTGAAAGCCTTTCGGATCATGCATTCGACTTTGTTTTTTTCGGACCCGATCCACCTCAGGTAGGGGGCAACATACGTTATGCGGCTTATCGCGTACGCCTGCACGAGACGGATCGCGCACCCTTCACGCATACCATTGCGTCTATTCGTGATGCGACGCAAGAGTCGGATCGTGTCATCTACCGAACGACGAAGTATTCGCACCGTCTCTCCGTTATGGCCGTTTGCCTGCAGGTGTAACCCTAGGATTCTAATTTTCTCTACGTGCGGTACGGGAGTACCATCTGCCAATGTAATGCGTATTTTAGAATATTCCCGTTCCTCTTCGCGCAGGGTTTTACGACCTCTCCTTGTGGGTTTGTAGAGTAAGAGCTCGGACTTGGTTGCCGAGCACTCGAGGCCCGTTCCACGCAAGTAATTTTGAACCGCATCTACTCCTGCCTGCAGCGTTCGCTCGACGTGACCGTCACATCCTCCTCCGGGAACCCAGATGGTGATGTCATCCGCGTAGAGACTGTGATGTAATCCTTCTATTTCTGTTAATTTCTCGGGTAGACCGAGTAGAACTAAATTAAATAGTAATGGTGATATGACGGACCCTTGCGGCGTGCCGCACGGACCCGTCTCAAATTCCGGTGATTCCTCGTCGCCGACGACGACGCATGCGCGCCTACCTGTGAGGAAATCTCTAACGTAATTATACATTCTTTGGCCTAGTCCTAATGTTCTAATTGTTTTTAAGATCGCTTCGTGCTTAACATTGTCAAACGCCTTTTTAATATCTAAGCCTAGAATTGCCTTAGTGGAGCTGGTAGTGTCGTCAACGATCTGGTGTTTAAGCTGAAGCAATACGTCCTGTGCTGAGAGGTTGCGGCGGAATCCTAGCATGGTGTGCGGGAACGCGTCATGATCTTCGAGAAAGTCGGTCACGCGGGTGAGAACTGCGTGTTCCATGACTTTGCCGACGCAAGACGTAAGCGAAATCGGTCTTAGATTATCGAGCGTAACTTGCTTGCCAGGTTTAGGAATCATAATAACGCGGGCCCGTTTCCACGCTTCGGGAAGGGAACCCTCTCGCCAGCACTCATTGACGTAGGCCGCGAGTCGGGAGATTGACTCGTCGTCTAGGTTTCGGAGAGTCTTGTTGGTAACCCGGTCTGGGCCGGGCGCCGATCGAGTGTTGAGTTCGAACAAGGCTAACCGAATTTCCGAATCGCTAAATTCCGCGTCCAGTTTCTCGTTTGTGACGCCGTCGTACTCGGCGTGCTGGATGCTTTCGGCCTTCTTAAAGTAACGGTCACGTATTGCGTCGAGGAAGTTATCGCCTTTATAATCTCTTACGAGTCTACGAGTCTTGTGGCCTTGAGCGGCCCGAGTCTCCTCCGGATCTAATAGGTGTCTAAAAAGGCGCCAAGCGCTCGCCCCGGTCATCTGCCTCTCGAGGCCGTTGCACGTGTCTTCCCATTGTGCCCTGCATACCTGAAGCGCGTGTTCTTCAATGCCTCTGTCTAACTGTGCTATGCGTTTGCGCAACGCCTTAGTATGTCTTTGGCATTTCCATCTCTTTAGGAGGGCTCGCTTTGCTTTCCACATGTGTAGGAGCCTGCTGTCAATTATTTCGAGGTTCGCCTCGGGCGGAACGTCGCTCGTTGCTGCGCCTACGTCCCTTCTGAGCGTCTCACTCCACTCGTCTATGTCCGTAATCGGCTCGTCGCCTCGCCCCGCTTCTTTTCGCTTCTTGCGGAACGTGTCCCACTTCACGAGTTTGAGCTGACGACCTTTGCCCTCAGGGTTAGTACCACGACCGCTCGGGCCCGTGCCTATCGTGGTCTCGATCAGCGCATGGTCGCTCCCCAAATCTTCCTGGGTATTTTGCCAGTGCGCTGTTGTTACATTTGAAACAAACGCAAGGTCTGGTAACGTATCAGCACTCACGCTGTTCCCTCTGCGTGTAGGATCGGCGGGATTCGCGATCAGTGCAAGCCTTTGGTCTTGCGAGTCTTCCCAAAGGTGTTTGCCCTTGGGTGTTTCTCGGGTGTAGCCCCAGGCTCCGTGGGGCGCGTTAAAGTCGCCCGCAACAAGTAGAGGCTCGCCGCCGGAGGCCGCGCGCGCGCCCCGCAGTAGGTCCCCGAATCTGTGCTGCAGCGTGGGTTTACTATACACGTTAAGGACGAAGAGCCCTCGGCCGCTCTTAGGAATTAATTCTACGAACACGTGAGGTATATTTGCGCAGGCAAGTTCTCGCTGCGCCACAGTGACATTACGTCGAACGAGCACGGCGGCGACCGGCAACGGGCGTGGCGGGGGAGACGGCCGGCGCCGGACCATCGCCCCCGGTCCAGCGCCACCCGTCACGCGGGGTGTAGCCCGTTTCCTTCTTTGCCTGTTCTCCGTCGCGGTCGCGTCTATGGCTTTGTAGCCAGCTAGTTTAACCGGATGGTTTGTCTCCTGTAAAAGGATCACGTCCGGTTTCGTCTTGCGGCTGCGTATGAATTGCTGGAGATTACCCCGCTTCCTCCTGTAGCCCCGGCAGTTCCACTGCCAGATTGTGTATTGTTGTTTCCCAGTGTTAGTGTGCTTCTTTGCGTGTGTAGCCATGGTGATGCCTGTGTTTAATTTAACCCGTCACCATCAAGGCGACTTGGTTGCTGCTGCGGTTGCGTCTCTACGTCTGTGAGCGTGTTTTGCTGCTGCTGATTGTGTTGTTGCTGTCTAGCGTACGGCTTGCTCATTGTTCTGATTGGTCTGCCTGCAGCTGGCGACAGCCTTGTTTCTATGTCGCTATACGCGCCAAGTGCGCGGCGAACATTTGTGTTATTTGTTCAGAGAGCTTAGCTAGCGCGTTATTGAACATTTCGTTCATATGAGCCGTCTGTCTTGTAAAGCGTTCCTCGAGGCTCTTCTCGATGTTGTCTACACGGTTCTGTAGTTTCTCATAACGGCCGCATCCCTGTTTGCTGTCGGGTCTTGCGGGATCTAGTGCGATCCTTTTCGCGGTAACTGGATGATCATCGCGTTCATCCGCCGTCCCCCTCGAGCTGCCCTCGTTGTCCGTGTCCATCCCGGCCGGCCCAGGCCGTGATGGAGTCGGTGATCGCGGCGCCGAGGACGGCGGCATCGTCGTTTGACGTTTCGATGGTTGCTGCGGTTTTGGAGCCTCGCCTTTCAATTTGATATTCTCCTCTCTAAGGAGCGCATTTTCGCGTTTAAGCTCGGCAATTATTGATTCTAATGGCTCTAAACGTTGTTTTAGGACTCGCTCTATCGCTCGCTCGAGCTCGTTCCCACCGCCGCCGCCGACGGCGGGCCCGCCAGAGCGGCCCGCCGAAGCGCCTCCGCCGCCGGGAGAAGCGGCGACAGCCGCCCAGCTCACCTGTTGCCCAGTGTTCCTGTGACCTTGCTGCTGCCACGGCTGCTGCTGCTGACTTTGTTGGTTGATGTGGCCCACAGCTGCGGTGCCCGGACCGCCGCCACCGCGCGTCATCGACGTGCTTCTCGGCCTCTGTGCTCGGTTGCGAGAGCGGGATCGAGATCGGGATTTTCCCGCACCACCCTTCCCGCCGCGGCTAGTCGAGCGTCCTCTTCGGTTGTCGGTGACTAAATGACGGTCTATCTTTGGAAAATTGAGGTAGTAGCCGGCGTTGCAATTACAGTCGCTGCTGCTGTTGTAACCGCTGCCGTACGCTGTGGCTGCTTCTTCCTCTTCTTGTCTTTTTCGCTCTAGTTGGCGACGCTTGACTATGTATGGGGTCTTGTATCTCGCCTTGCACCTGCGGTCTCCCGTGAAGTGTCCCTTGCCGCACAGTCGACACTGCGGCTCGCATTGATGGTCAGGCGACGGATTGTTGCGTCCGCATCCTCGGCAAATCTTGTCGTTGGGATTGGGGCACACGTCGGCGCGGTGTCCCAGCCTTCCGCACTCGTAGCACACGTCAATCTGCTTCCTGTAGAGGGAGCATCTGACGAGCATAGGTCCGTAATATACGTATCTCGGTACGTGGAATCCGTCGAACAAAACGATTATGTTGTCCGTTTTGCTCATGCGCTTCGCGTGCAGCACTCCGGGGTTGCGCTGCGTCACTAGATTAGCGATGATGTCTGCCGGGCTCTCGCTCTTGGAAATGTTCCTAATCAGGCCCTTGGAAGTGTTCTCCGGGGCGGCTTGATAGGTATTCGCCTCAAACTCGCGGTCTCCGATACAAAGCTTGCTAATGGCTCCGTAGCGTTTGGCTCTGTCTTCAGACGGCGTGCTGAGCACCACCACGTTCTGTTTAACGTTGAGGCAGATGCTATCTTCCCCCGCCGCTTCTCTGCCTACACCCGCCGCGTTACGTAGGCAGCAGTAAATGCGATCCGTCCCGTAATCGCGCACGTTGAAGCCGCCTCGGGGGCGTACGACGATTTTGTAATCATCCGGCGGTAACTCATGCATTCGGCTTGCCATGGCAACCTGCTGCACGTGACGGGCGTACTTCCTTTTGTACTGCGCTGTGGTGACTCCCGTAGTCGATGTGGCTACCGTCCGTCGCTGCATGTGCACATGCTGGTTATGCGCCGACTCGGTCGCACCGTCGGCCTGTTTCTTCCTCTTGACATCGCACCACCCCGCTCCCTCGCCGAAATCTTCCGGCCTAATATCTGTTCCTTCTACCTGGACAACTTCCATTTAACGTCAGGAAAGGCCTGGCACTTTGCACGGTAGGCTTGGCACGCCCCGCCGCCGCGGCGGCCGGGAAATAGTGGCCTACGTGGAGATAGGCTTAGCTTGTCCCGCCTGCGTGGCGGGACAAAAGGCGCTGCTTATCGGCCAGAAGATGGGCCCACCTGGCGAAACTTGATGTCGGGGGAGTCCTGAAGAGTCCGCCGATCCCTGGTAAGAAGAAGTACCACGAGAAGCTCGATAATCCGCCAAAAACATAGGAAAATAGAGGAGCCGACACGAAGCACGCCTGCACTCCGTGGTCTTCTTCTTCTTCCCTCGGAAGCTTACGAAAAGGGTTGTGCTTAAATTGAGGACGACGCAACGATCTATGGAAAGGAGAAATGATGCGTGTACCGTTAAGAGATAAGAAAAGAGCAGATTGGGTGAGGGAACAAACTCGAGTTAATGACATCTTAGTTGACATTAAGAAAAAGAAATGGGGGGCATGCAATTACGAGGGAAGATAACCTGTGGTCATTAAGAGTTACAGACTGGATTCCAAGAGAATGGAAGCATGGCAGGGGGCGGCAGGAAGTTAGGTGGGCGGATGACATTAAGAAGTTTGCAGGGACAACATGGTCACAATTAGCACATGACCGGGGTAGTTGGAGAAGTATGGGAGAGGCTTTTGCCCTGCAGTGGGCGTAACCAGGCTGATGATGATGATGAGAGTAAACAAGAGTTTGTTCTTTTTAACTGTGATGCATATATATCGATTGCAGTCGTGGGGAGCAATTGGTTGCAAAACATAGGCAAGTTCACGACCAACAAAAACGATGATTTTGCTGCATGCACCATTTGTTGTAAACATGATAACTTCGTACCCTGACAGTCTGATTGGTTTCTACAAGTTGGGCTCACAAATGACGATGAGTGGAAACAGACTGGTGTACACAAACTGACGAAAATCTGAAAGACGTGATGATTTTGGGCCTCTGGCGTTCCATTGGATGACGGACGCTGCCTTGACTTCTTTTCGGAAGGATGGGGTACGGGTAGCAACATTTAGGGATTCAAGCATTGGGTTCAAGGCGTCCAGCACTTTAAGTGCGCTTCTTTAGAGGAATGGCCTACTCTACTGAGCCGCTACCTTGCTAAGGAACCTCAGAAGGTCGCGTCCCCACCGGAGCCTTCTCCGGCCATGGATGACTCACCTAAAACAGATCGTCAAGTAATCTCGGTGCTACGTTCCCTCATGGAAGCCATCCTAGCGATGTTAGTGGACATGGGGACAACGTCTGTTCGAATATGCAGAAGATAAAACTAATGACCAATCGCCTTTCAAGGGAACAAGAGTTCAGGATTGCCAGTCAGCCTATGGAGTTGGTGAAGGAGTACGTTTATTTAGGTCAATCACTCACAGGGGTCCCTGATCAAGAGAATGAAATTTACAGAAGAATATAAATTGGTTGGAGCGCACGCGGCAGACAATGCCAGATCCTGACTGGAAGCTTACCATCACCTTTGAAAAAAAAAAGGTGTACAATCAATGCATTCTACCGGCGCTAACACATGGTACAGCAACATGGAGGTTGACAAAGAAGGTTGAGGACAACTTAGGGACCACGCAAAAAGCGATAAAATAAATATGTTAGGCGTAACATTAATAAACAGGAAGAGAGCGGTATGGATCAGAAAGCAAACAGCGATAGCCGATACTCTAATTGACATTAAGAGGAAAAAATGGAGCTGGGCAGGCTATATAATCAGTAGGACGGGGAACTGGTGGACCATTAGAGTTGCAGAACGGGTGTCAAGAAAAGGGAAGCGCAGTCGAGGACAGCAGAAAACTAGGTGGCATCATGAAATTAGGAAATTCGCAGGCGCAAGTTGGAATAACTTGGCGCACGACAGATGTAATTGGAGATCGCTGGGCGAGGCCTTCGTCCTGCAGTTGACATAAAAATAGGCTCATAATGAATTTTAAGTCTTGGCTAACGCATTCCCTATCTGTGCCTCGAATGGATGATTTCTGTGCTTACCGTTCCCGCTTATCGTTCACGAAGCATGGAAACAGCTGTAATTACCGACACCTTGCTAGCTGTCTTAAAGGGACACTAAACGAAAACAGAAAGTGAAGTTAGAATGAACGATTACGTTTCTAGCTGTGATGAGTAATTCACCATACGTCGCGAGGACAGAGCTATTGTAAGTGAGATGACGACGAAAATTGAAATATCGCAGTGGCGCTACCTATGTTGAAAATGTGGTACCTCTCATGTGACGTCAGCACTGACTGATTCACAGGAGGCGCCATAGACGGAGGTCACGGGGGTATTACGTGAACTCGTCCATTTTGGCGCAGGCGGACTGCAGGCGGCAATCTTCCGCAAAACGAAGTCATATATTGGCCTACAAAAACAAAAAACGACGACAGACGTTTAGACGATCAATATGTCGGTGTAACTCAGCTGGCTAATTTTCAAAACAATGTCGCAAATGCATTTACGTCCGCGTGTAATGCGCCAAGCTTTCAGTACCGATACGTTCCTCTGGCTCCGCATTCTCTCCCCTGTATATATATATATATATATATATATATATATATATATATATATGTATGATCCATTGAGAACATGCGATTGATATGTGTACACACGAGATTATTGGATATGTGGCCTGTGTATCGTATAAGAAAATTAAATTATGTGGTTTTACGTGCCAAAACCACGATCTCATTATGAGGCACGCCGTTGTGGGGGAATCCGTATTAATTTTGACGCTCTAGGGTTCTTTTTAAATCTAAGTACATGCATGTTTTTGCATTTAGGCCCTTCGAACTGCAGCCGCCGTGGCCGGGATTTCATTCCGCGGCCTCGTGCTTAGCCGCGCAACACCAAAGCCACTAAGCAACCACGGCGGGTTATATGTCACTTGAGATTTCTTCACATTCTTTGCTGATTGTAGCTTGGTGTAGTTTTTACGAATATCTTCACTCGACGCATCGGAATAGCCGACAGTGATACCTGCGAAGACTGCGACAGCGAGGAAACCACCGAAAATGTATAGCAGAGGCGGAACTCCGTTATAAGTTACAGTCACCACAGGGTATAAATTTTCTGACAAAAAAGTAATTAGACATGCGAGAATATGTATAAAACTGCCAATTTATGGAAAAGAAAATCTCAAAAAGGTCCAACTACAAAGCTTCGTAACGCCTGACTTGCAGATGCTACGAGCAAATCGACAACATTAAGCAGAAATCTGCTTATAAAATGTGAAGCTGGCGATCTCGGTGCGTACCTCCACGTTTTCGACGAGCGGAAACGTCCTCGCAGCGAGAGCGACGTCATCCGGTCCCGCTGTGGCCCCCTGTTGGCCGTTGCCCACGACGGCAGCGTACAGCACGAGGTGCGTGAAATTCCTCGAGGTAGAATATGCCCCTCGCATAGGCGAGCCGTTCAGCTGCAAAAAAACTTCCAGCACCGAGTCGGAGTCGATACGCTGCACCTGCGCAGTGACAGGTAATTGGTGGAGACAAAGCCAAAGACATTCACATCGGCTGCATTGAACGTTTCCCTAAAGGACAATCAGGCTCCGAAATTTATGTAAGTTGTTTGAAGAGCGTTGTGACAAGTTAGAGAGCTTTAGATTAGGAGATGCAAACGGCTTGCGTATGCAAGAAATAGGGGTCACGGTACTGCGCATGCACAGACTCCTACGTCTAGGTCTGCGCATGCGCAGTACCGTCGCCCCTAGTTCTTGCGTACGCAAGCCGCTTGCGTCCCCTATCCGAAAACTCTCCAATGATAGGATCCGTGAGGTTGGGCGGGTGCATGCTCATGACTGTAGGCTGAAGAACACTTGCTGGCACTACCTATACCGTGGACGCTGCGGCCGGTTTATGAATTGTAGAAACTCTGGGAAAGACGTTTCTTTGAGTTTTCGCGTAACGGAATCATGTTTTCTCGTATAGTCAAATTACAATCTGAGAGCTATCATGTCTGTAGGTTTTGTATAAGTCGTAGTTTACGATTTTTCCACGTAGTTCAGCTTGAGAAATTCAATTAGTTCAGTAAATACCTACGTCACATGAAGGGCCTGGGTATGTGTGGTGCGAAAATATATTTTGCAGAAGTGACGCCTGCCGCCGGACGCGCGACGCCGGTTCTTCTTCGACACGGGCTCCTTAACGCTATAGCGTTAAAACGCTGCGTTAATCGAACACCAATTTTCCGACTAAGTGCCATAAATGCATATGTTGTTAGAAGGGACCACCCTCTCGGTGCGGTCAGTTGAAAGTTGTTGATACTCGGCCGATATATAGAAATAAAATTTTCTAAAATTTTGCCAACGCAGTTACGCAGGTGCATTGTGGTGAAGTTCCAGAGTGGTGAAGGTGTAATGTCCAGAATTCCTGAGTATGCCCATGCTACAAGGCACGATAGTTTTTTACAGTGGAGCTGTTAGAACCTCGCTGGGTTTCTCTTTACGTCCGCAGCTTCGCCTAGTTGAGGGAGAGGGCTCAGAGAGAGGGAAAGCTGACTATAGAAATAGCATCGCGCAGAATAGCCGTGCGCACGCGAGCGAGAAACCCGCACTGGATTCGTGCCTTCATCAGGGGGTCAGGGGAGGGAGGAGGGGCGTTCTTCTCTGGCGGCTGCTAGGGTGCCTCCATGTCCTCCTCGCCCACCGCTCCATACAGAGTGGAGACTACCGCGGCGTCTACTACAGCGTTGGCCATGCGAGTCGCGGACGCCGTAGCAGACGTCTTTGGCGGACGCCGTAGGGACGGAAGTCTGGCACTACATTACTGGCCTTCCCCCAGCTTCACCGGTCTCTGGTATTTGCGATAGCAGAGCCCCGTATAATTTTTGCTTTTTTTACAGTGAAGCTGTTAGAACCTCGCTGGGTTTCTCTTGACGTTCGCAGCTTCGCCGAGTGAGAGTGAAAGCAGAGTATAAAAACAGCACCGCGCAGCATAGCGACGCGGCGACGGTGAGCGGAGCCTTGCGGAGGAGAAGGAGCGCCGTGGTGGAGACACAGGTGGTGTGACATCACTGCTGTCCCACAAAAACCCGCGCACTGGCTTTGGCGGATTTCAAGAAGCTACCAGGTATACGGTGTCGGAGCTAGCATGCATCAGAGCTAAGGCGCGGTGGTTGCGGCCGCGTCGCGTCGGTGCAGCGTCTCGCACACGACACCGACGCATATGGCGTCTCAACAAATCGCTTCTGTTGCGGCGGGCGTCTCAAGTGTCGCGCCGTCCCAACCGAAAGTCTCCAGAGGAAGACGGCATGGATTTTTCTGAAGCCGTAACATCCCCCCAGCTCCGCTGGTCTGTGGTGTTTGCGATAGCACAGCCACGCATATCGCAAAAGACATGCGCATGTTTGTTATGTTGTCCAAGAAGTAAAATCTGATAATAAAATCGATGACTTAAAGAATGAGCCACCCATTGCTACATTCTAGGAAGTAAAAATAGAAAATAGAATATTTGAGGGCCACTCCTGAAAAAACCGAAACCAAATCTTGAATTCTGTGTTTTGGCCATTTGGTGGGAGACTGTGGAACTCAGTCTTACATGGCGATACAAATAAAGCACCACGCAACACGGTATCGAACCACTGCCAGCGTGATGCGAAACGGTAGGTGTGAGCCATTGAACCAGTAGGCCACGGTTTCTTTTTTTTGCCGGCTGTGATATTATACACAAACATTACACAAAAATCAAAACATGTCAACAAGGATTTTGCTAGCACGACATATTCAAATTTTTTCAATGCTGCCAATTTATTTAGCATGTCAATCCTTGTTGGCTGTTCAGGAAGTGCCGGATGGACCTCTCTGAGCCGTAGTACAACTTCAATGAAGTTATCGCGTGTAGGTCGCATATTGACATCAGAATTGTTGAATTGCGTTCGAGCTTTCCACAAACTGTGGAGGTCCAGGAGCATTATAGCGTCATACGGAAAACCCTCTGTTTCTACCGGTAAGAATCTTGTTCCATATAGATCTAAAGGTAACTCGTGAACGTCCCTTGTAGCACATCCCAGAGAAAGACGGGATCCCAGCAAGCTAAAAACGCATGCTCTATCGTTTAAAACGCGTCAGCAGTGATACGTTCGGATTTTTACAGATACCTCATGAATTTGCACGACTGTGTTTTAAAAATCGTTTTTGGAAACAGTGTTACGCCATGTGTAGAGGAGATAGGCATCAATCGAAAGCCGAGTCTTCGGACTACATACGCTGTAGCGACTATTATGATAGCAGCCGCAGTTTTATCACAGCTATCGTTGTTGTCTCGAAAATCGAGTACAAATTTTTGTCGTTTCCATTAGAGGCTGGATGGATGGATCTTATGAGCGTCCCCTTTGGAACGGGGTGGTGGGTTGCGCCACCAAGCTCTGGCTATTATACTTTTTATTACACCTAGGTTAAAAAAGAAAAAAAAAGAGAAAAGGAACTACTATGAACTACCACAACCAAATTTTCTGACCCCCTATTGCGAACTTTGCTTTTGTACGTCTCCGTTTTTTGTCGTTTCTCTACTTTTCTTCCACCAATCGCTTTTTACTATTCTCTATTGCGGACATTTTTACTTGTCCCATGCTCCCGCTGAACCCAAGGGCTTCAAGGAGGCCAGTGGTGCCTAAATCGACCGCTGGGCAGACGCCTTCACATTCTAATAAAACATGCTCCATCGTTTCCCTAGCTTTACCGCAGGAAGCACATGCTTCTTCTTTCTTCTTATATCTCGCTTTATAGGTGCGTGTTCTAAGGCATCCCGATCTCGCTTCGAAAAGTAATGAGCGTCCCTTGAGTTATCATAAATTGTTTCTTTCCTGATTTCGTTTTTTCCTTTTAATTACTCATGGCAGGTTTGCTTTCCATTGCCGCCACCCATGAGATTATTTCAGCCTCTCTGACTTTCCGCTTGACGTTCGTTGTTGCTGTGTTGCCCGCCCTACAGGTCGCATACTTGCTGGTAAGCATCCTAGTTCTTTTCCTCCACTATGAATCAATGTTTTTCCTGTACAGATACCTCAACACTCTCTCAGGCCATTTACTTTCTTCAATATTTTTCAGTCGTCCTTCATAATCAATTTTACTGTGAGCTTCCCTCACTTCAAAACTAGTCCAGCCAATGTCACCCTGCACATCTTCATTTGTAGTCTTCCCGTGAGCGCCCAATGCGAGGCGTCCTACTGACCTTTGTTTGCCATTGAGTCCTGATTGTAACCCTGATTTAAAGCAAACAAGCGCATTTCCAAAAGTAAGTCCTAAAAGCATTACACTTTTCCACATACCCCGGAGTACCTCGTACCTATTGTATCCCCATAGCCCTCTGTGCTTCCTTATGGCTGCATTTCTCCTCCCCTTTACTGTTATTGTTTATTCCTGTGTTTCCATATATCTATTGCCTTCGTTTATCCATATGCGAAGGTATTTATATTCTCTTACACGAGCTATTTCCTGGCCCTGTATTGCCACTGTATGTTCACAGTTTTCACTGAATACCATAACACCTGATTTTCTAACACTAAATTTCAAACCTAAATTGTCGCCTTCCTGTCCACAGATATTAGCCAGACGTTGCAAATCACTTCGCTTGTTAGCTAGCAACACAATGTCGTCCGCATAATATAAACCTGGAAGCTGCTGCTCTACTACTGTACCCGCCTGTTTGTGTGAGAGATAAACCTCAGATTACTAGAGTCACTGGAAAAAATTTCAGAGTACCGCATTCGTTTTCCCCGTGCCGCCGACGCATTCATGTCCAACCGTACCATGTGACCTCTGGGGTGCCATACACTTTCCAAGCGCCGGGCGGGCCGGCTGAGTTAGAGCGCAGGCAGCGCAGGTTCCCTACGTTTTGTGTGTGTGTGTGTGTGCGTGTGTGTGTGTGTGTGTGTGTGTTCTGATTGTCGCGCTCGCATTTGACTGCAAGGAAATCATGCCTGGCTGCTGCGCCTTCGGATGCAGCAACCGAACTGAGTCTAGAAAGACTTTTTTTTCTAGATTCCGACCGGGAAAATGACCGAGAGCGTCGTTCTGCGTGATTACACAGAATCGGCCGGGAGAACTTCAAGCCTACAAAAAACACCCGCGTGTGCGAGGTATCAGTACAGCTTGCTTGTTCTTTTCGGCACTGTTTTAGAAGTTATTTAAGCAAGTGCACGCGGTGTTAGCGATGCTACGAAAATAGGAGTTCATTGCAGGGATCGTTCGCGTCTTGCACGCTTGACGCGGGTACACGTGTACGCCTTTTTTTGCTCAACACACGCAGTTATTCTCCGTGCACGTGAGCGCGCTCTCGCCTCGAGCCACTCGACCCATGTGGCACTTGTTTTTCGCAGATCGTGACGATCGCAGTCAATAAAAACATGGTAAATTCGAGGCCCATGGTACTTCCTTTTTTTCCACATATCCTTTGCTCATTTATACATACGCATTTCGAGCTTGGAACCAATGGCCAGGTGATATTCACAACACATGCTTCAAATTTTGAGCTTGTAAGCCGAGCACATGCAATGAGCTGAAGTCAGCATACATATTATGTTTTATGTTGAAATGCTACGGTGCATACCCAAATAATGTTGTGGTTGATGCATAACAAGAAATACAAAACAACAGAACACACAGTAGCTTTAGTTTCACTCTGTCACTATGCATGTTACATAAGCCGCTCTAAAAGCACAAGAATTTTATACATCGCCTATGTAACTTGGAAAAAGAAAGTGCTGCGTCACCAGCGGGCGTTCCTGCTTTCTTTTTTTACACAGGCAGAAAATCTTGGCAGTCTAAGAAAACAGTCATAAATAAGTTGAGAAAAGTAGCCGCTCATAGGGGGGGAGGGGGGGGTAGCGCACTAAACAGCCGCGTTCATAAATCGCAATGTACCAAACTCTCGCTGATTATCAGTGTACAGAAGTACATATACGTTGCTGTAATCACGCACATGGCTCATATTGGCCTTCCACAAGATTTAGTGCGCAAAATGGTCATTGAAGTTGGTTTTTACGCCTGCTGTGCACAGATCGTCTTACGATGACGGCCAAACACCGGTGCGCACACGGCAGTCACAGTGTGTCGTGCGTATACGGCGGACAAAGTCGTCCTGCAGAATCGAGAACGCGCAGTATCCGTTTACAAACTAAATTATATGTATCCGATCTAGCTAGAGAAATTATACAATGAACGTACGTGCCTGTGACACTGTCACGTGTTAGTTTGGTCCTGCTTGGAAACATTCAATAGAAGCTGACGGCGGTCCGCGATGTTCATGCCCAAAAGCACAAGCTTGCCTCATTCCGGCTCGAAGTGACGAAATTTTTCCTTCGTAGCTCACTCCGCGGACGGGGGAAAAAAAATAACGCGTGCATAAGCTCCCGATAGCAACACTAAGCTGCTGCCCACAATCGTAGCACAGTTCCAGCTGTAAACACCATCGGCGTGCAAAACAATTACCGGCTGTATTACTTCGCACAACATAACATTTTATTTTCGTTCTTAGCAACCATTATCTCCGGGCACAAAGTATTTGTACTTCAGTAAACACTCAACCCGATGTGTCAGCGAATATCAAGCTCTTCCAACACGGCGGCCTTCCCGCGACGCAGTCGGCTTGGAAGGTATATATGGCGGTGGCCGCTCAGTGTTGCCAGCCAAATCCTGACCTTTGCGGTACTCTGACATTTTTTCCAGTGACTCTACATATTACTTCCTTCTAGCGCCCTCTCCATCCTCACCAAGTACATCATAAACAGCAGTGGGGATAAAGCGGCGAGGGCTTGGATTGGCGCCACGGATTGGCGCCCTCTCGTCAGTGACCTCACGGCCAGGACGCCGCTTGCTCAGGCTCACTCAGCTGCCGTGCTCGCTCGTTCCTTTCGTGTATGCTTGGGGTATGGGTGGCTCGAGCCGTACTTATTGAAGGATATGTCGGCTTCTTTCTGCTGCCATTCCTGAATCACGGTGCCTTCTCCAAAAGCGCGTGAGTCGAGAAAATTTGCAACTTGGATATCGCAAGCTATGTAGCGTTGAACGGGTCTACTGGTTTTGCAATGCATCTATGCGCCGTGTCTGTCCATAAATGTTGCGCAACAAGAATGTCTGCAAATTCTACACGCGAAGTTGTGTATGATGGTTTGTTAAGCATTTAGCATTCTCTTAGTATTTAGCTATGAGATACATTGCATTATACATGAAAGAAAAATCTTGCTATTTGGTGTCAACATGTTATCCGTGTTAGAAAGACACTGCCCAGCGAAGCTGTCATCCTGATTGGTATTACTCTGGTGAGCTGTTCCAGTCAGATATGGCCGCTTTATTAATGCGTAAAAGAAAGCTTTACGCACGCATTTCGTATGAAAAAGATTGCTGCTACTTTGACCACTCTCCGAAACAGGTCCCCATAAAACGAATTGCTCATGGCTGCTAACACAACGGCGCGTCATGTAGAGTATTTACATAGTTAATTCGCAAGTACCATAGTAGCAATCACCTGAAAGAAAAGTTTCGTCTTTAAGATTGATAGCCAATCAACTGCAAGCGATGAAATGTTTCATGGTGGCCCTAAGTGGCCTTTATTGACAATATGGCACACCCGTCACGCAACGGTAGCAACCGACTGTCGTTATGGCGAGGCACGCATTGTTCGCGAAACCCATCAATTCACTACAACTTCGCATTAAAACCATGAAGCAGTTTTTTACAGCGCCAATTGCGATCGCTAAAATATACTCGAGGTGTTAAGGAAAATTCAAGCACCTTCTGCCTTACCATGTCTCGATCCAGCGTTGTTTAATTATACAAACGGAGAACTATTCGCTTCGTCAGTACATAAAAGAACCTCGCAAACAAACCTTCATAGGGAAGACACCACAAGCCTTACATATTTCACTTGATTTTTGACTCTTCACCGGGGAATCATATATCTAATATGTCCTATGCTACTGATGAATGACGCTTCGGCTTGTTTCTGGCTGCAGCCATGCGGTCCAAAAGGCATATTTCACACAAAAATTTGGCCCGAGCAGCCTGTGTCAGTTCGCCAAACAGATTACGGGGCTTCCTTTCTCTTAACGTCGGACAGACTATAGACCCTACCTTTAACTAGAGAAATCAGCGCGCCGGCAGGGCGTAAGGTGCCGGAAGGTTCATGAAAGCAAAAAACTGTCATCCACCCACCTGTAGCACGAAACTATATACAGTCGGACGGATGACAATTTTTCTTTGCATGAATCTTTACTTGGCTCCTCTTTGGACGGCAGCTAGCTGAGCCAACTAATGGTTGAAAAACCAAGAATCTTGCTAGAGAGCTGCATACTCAGCAGCCCTGTACTTACTCGAGGACAAGTTCGCATGACTGCCATTACGGTCTCCTTGGAGAGAATGAGGCCTGTACTGCCCAGACTCTCCACGTTGCCCAGCAGCTGCGTCAGCTTGCTGCGCTCGACCAGCGGCGATGAGCAGTCCGTGGTCGGCTCGTCCTCTTCGAGGATGTGTCTGCAGAGGTCGTGCGGCAGGGCGAGCACCCTGACGTTTGGGAACGTGCGGATGAGCTTGTACACTTTATCCTTGTTGTGCGCAATGCACAACTCTTGCGCGTCTCTAAGCAGCTCGCTCGCAGCGGCGCAGAAAGGCTTGGAGGACTCGAACGACGCACACCCAGCGAAGAGGGCGCGCGATACTCTCACCCTGAGCTGCAGCACTTGCTTCGCGGCCACCAGCGACTCCTGGTTCGTGACCAGCGAGGAACCGCTGTTCTCGAGCTTGCACCCTTCCGGGAGCGGGACGTCCGGTAGCCACGATTCTGCGAGCTTCAGTACGATGTGGTCTTCGGCGAGGAGAAGGTCCCAGGTGTCTCCGTACTTGGCAAGTTGTTCCATGGTATTGCACGCGTACAGAGGACCACCTGGAAGTTGGAAAAACGTCAGCAGCCACACGTCTTGGCGACATCCAACTCAGGCGATTGCACAAAAGACGCCAAATATTTCGACGTTCCAATGTTATTGTAAATTAATTGGTATAGTCAAAAATAACGTACAGCGCGAAGGACAAGGACTGCGATAGACGACATACACAGCGCTGTGTATGTCGTCTATCGCAGTCCTTGTCCTTCGCGCTGTACGCTATTTTTGATCATGAATTACCAACTAGCTCAAGCAACCACCCTAATTGGTATAGGTTCCGTGTATGCATTCCACACAATTTTCACAAATTTCAAGGAAAACACCGTAAATTTGAGCACACTGAACTGCGAACTAGCGCTATCTAGTAAATGTCGCGTACCTTATATAGCTGTTACACCGCTCCCAGCTATGTTGGTACTACGGACACTGAGGAAGCCAGTCGAGGTCGAGGACGGCCATGGAGGTCAACGGTGAAAACAAGGTACATGCATCATTGTTGCGAAGCTTCTATAAAAACCTACATGTCCGCTAATGGTGACTGAACATGAAAATAAGGATATCATGACCCCATTTTATACAGGGCGAAGCCACACGCCGCAAGGCTCCTTCCTTTAAGCATTCTGATGTGTGTAAATCTTCTACTACTTTTAGGTATTCATCTGCACCATTCAGAAAAAGAATTTTGCTTTCGTGCTTCCCATTCCTTTGCGCCACCAGCCTTTCTTCTCTTACTAGCCTCCACAGCATACTAATTGATGATTCCCGCACAGTCTCTCAAAGCAAACGCTTCGAGCAAGTACAGACCCAATGATCGCTGGATGGATACTTTTACATTTTACCAGAGCATGCTCAATGATTCCTTTGCCATTGTGATAAGCCGTGCGCAAAAGTATTTATCTGAAAAATTACCCTTGTAAGTGCCATTTCTCAGGACACCCTCTAATGACTTTATATATTGTCGCGGTACAACGCGGACAGAAGACAGAAGAACAACAGGACAACCCGTTCAAAAACAAACGGAACCGCGGCACGTCTTCTTCGTCCTCTCCGAAATCTCTGCCACCCACTAGACGGAGTCCGTTATTGCCCCCATCGTCATTGTCTTCTAAGTAGAATATACGCATCATTTGTCCCTCCCTAAAAGAGCATCGCCCCGATGCTAAACCAGAAATGTCACTCGCGGAAGTAAGAGTCGCTCGCATAGTTATTCGCTCACATACGGCTTCATGCGGACAACGTGCACAAGTTCAGGACAGTGCGTGCGGCGCCGCGTACAACGGGCACTATCGGGGACGAGCTCGTACGAGACATCACTGAGCCGGCGCAATACAGGATATGGTCCGAAGTATCGTCTTAACAGCTTCTCGGAGAGGCCTCGTTTCCGTATGGGTGTCCAAACCCACACTCTGTCGCTGACGTCATAGATGACCATTCGACGGTTAAGATCATAGCACCCTGAGTCGTAGTCTTGCTGCTGGCAGATCCGCAAGCGTGCTAGCTGCCGAGCGTCTTCTGCGCGTTGCGTAAACACATCGGCGTCCGTATCAGTGTCGTCAAAGTCCTGTGGAAGCATTGCATCCAACATCGTTCGTACATCCCGTCCGCGAACAAGGGTGAACGGAGTCATGCGCGTTGTCTCTTGTTTCTCCGTGTTGTATGCAAAGGTGATATAAGGTAGGATGTCGTCCCAATTTTTCTGTTCAACATGCACGTACATGGAGAGCATGTCTTCAATTGTTTTGTTTAGGCGTTCTGTTAATCCGTTGGTTTGTGGATGGTAGGCGGTTGACTTCTGATGAGACGTTCCACTTAGCAGCAAGACGTGATCTAACAGTGCAGCTGTGAATGCGGTTCCTCGGTCTGTTATTACGACGGTTGGTGCGCCGAGTCGGAACACAACATGCTCAATGAAAAAGCGCGCCACCTCGGCTGCTGTACTTCTTTGGATTGCCTTTGTTTCAGCGTAACATGTGAGATAGTCGGTTGCGACGATAACAAAGCGATTCCCTGCAGTAGAAGTAGGAAGTGGGCCCAATATATTCATTCCGATTTGGTCAAACGGTCTTCGAGGAACCTGGACGGGTTGTAGGAGGCCGGCTGGTTTCGACGGAGGCGACTTGCGCCTCTGGCAGTCGAGGCAAGTGTGAACGTGATGTTTCACGGTGGTGGTAAGTACCGGCCAGTAGTACCTCTGCTGCACTCTGGCCGGCGTTATCGTGTAGCCTAAGTGACCAGAAGTCACCTCGTTGTGACAGGCTTCAAGTACTTCCGTACGAAGAGCTGCAGGAATGACGAGCAGATTGGAGGACCCGGTCGAAGAAAAGTTTCGTTTGTAAAGTACTTTCGCCCGAAAACAAGACGACAACAGTCCTGTTGCGAAAACTCTAGGCGGTTTCGCAGATCTGCCCTCTAAGTAATTGATGAGTTCAAGCAACTCAGGGTCGTCCCGTTGTTGTTGCCGATGGTGTATGTGTCCAGAACACAAAGAAATGCCGAGTCTTCTTCGGGTGGAGCAGACGACTCTATAGGCGATCGAGACAGGCAGTCAGCATCCGTATGTCGTTTCCCCGACTTGTACTTGACAGTCATGCGAAATTCTTGCAACCGTAGGCTCCAACGCGCCAGTCGTCCCGAAGGATCTTTAAGGTTCGTCAACCAATATAGTGGATGGTGGTCGCTTATAACTGTGAAGTGGCGGGCATAGAAATATGGGCGAAATTTCATAACAGCCCATACTACGGCGAGGCATTCCTTCTCAGTTGTGGAGTAATTGGCCTCTGTGCGTGAGAGTGTACTGCTTGCATAGACAAGTACTCTTTCTGTGCCCTCCTTCCACTGCACAAGAACAGCTCCCAAGCCAACATTGCTGGCATCAGTGTGGAGCAATGTAGGAGCGGTCTCATCAAAGTGAGCAAGCACTTGAGGTGTCTGGAGACGTTCCCGCAAGTCAGTGAATGCACCTTGCTCTTCGTCGCCCCATACAAAAGCAACGTCGTCTCTCGTCAGGGGAGTTAACGGCGGCGCAATGCGAGCAAAGTCCGCAATAAACCGGCGGTAATAGGCACAGAGGCCCAGAAAGCGCCTGACAGCCTTTTTATCGGTTGGTACTGGAAACTGTGCTACGGCCGCAATTTTCTCAGGATCTGGGCGAACACCTGCGTGGCTGACGACGTGACCGAGAAACTGTAGTTCCCCGAAGCCATAGTGGCACTTCTCCGGCTTCAGGGTGAGGCCGGCGGACCGGATGGACTGCA
Organism: Dermacentor variabilis; assembly: GCF_050947875.1. Taxonomy (NCBI): domain Eukaryota; kingdom Metazoa; phylum Arthropoda; class Arachnida; order Ixodida; family Ixodidae; genus Dermacentor; species Dermacentor variabilis. The sequence goes on from NC_134571.1 coordinate 136,514,272, forward strand.
GAACCGCTTCAAGCCGTTGGAGGTGTTCTTCAAAAGTTGCGGAGAACACGATGACGTCGTCCAAGTACACTAAGCAGGTTTTCCACTCTAGACCCGAAAGCACAGTATCCATGAGGCGTTGGAATGTAGCAGCGGCAGAGCACAAGCCGGAAGGCAAGACTTTAAATTCGTATAGGCCGTCTCGCGTCACAAAAGCAGTTTTTTCACGGTCTCTCGGATCTACCTCGATTTGCCAATATCCGCTTTTTAAGTCCATTGAAGAGAAATAACGCGCGTGATGAAGCCTGTCGAGTGAATCATCTATACGGGGAAGCGGGTACACGTCTTTCTTTGTCACTTGATTTAGTTTTCGGTAGTCCACGCAGAAACGCAAGCTGCCGTCTTTTTTCTTAACTAGAACTACAGGAGATGCCCAGGGACTCGTTGATGGTTGAATCACGTCGTCTTCCAGCATTTTTGTCCCTTGTTGTTGTATGGCTTCACGTTCTCTGGGAGCCACACGATAAGGATATTGGTGAATTGGTCTTACCGTATCCTCTGTAATTATCCGATGCTTCGTTAGAGGCGTCCGTCCGACGCTGGACGTCGACGCAAAGCAGTCATTGAACTTCGACAATAGTGTGAGAAGCCGCTCTCGTTCGTGCTGCGACAAAGCAGTGCTGACGTTGAGTGCAGAAGCTGGACCTTGCGTAGGTGCTTCTTCGAGTAGCGAACAGCAGCCTCGAACACCCGCAACACCATCAAAATAAGCCACAGCCATGCCCTTTGGAAGGTACCGTTGCTCTGTGCTAAAATTGGTTAGTAACAAGTTAGTGCGCCCGTCTGTGACATTGACGATTCCTCGTGCGACCGAGATACCATGAGTGAACAACAACGTGGTTATTTGGTTGGCAACGCCTTCGCAATGAAACGGTACGTCACATGCTACCGAAACAAGGGTACGTGATCGAGGTGGGATGACAACGTCGTCTTCTGTTAGACGAAAGGAGTGGTGTTGCGGCGATAAGCAATGGACTAAACCAGGCCTCTTATAAAACGTCCTCATGCGATCCGGGATGTTAATTACGGCGCCATTTTCTTTCAGAAAAACCATTCCAATAAGCAAATCTTTACAGCACACAGGCAGAACGATGAAAGCGGCCACGAAAGAAGAATCCCCGATATCAATTCTAGAAGTACATCTTCCAGTAGGCATCAGTAATTGACCGCCTGCCGTCCTTATGTGAGTTCCCGTCCATGGCGTCTTTACTTTCTTCAGGCGGAGGAAGAGTTCCCGACTCATTATCGAGAAGTCGGCACCAGTGTCGACTAACGCTGTCACTGGCTGTCCGTCCACCAAAATATCAATGTCGGCTCTCACAATTTCTTCGGTGTTTATCGGCTTTACAGCGTTCTGCAGCGGGAGTGTTGGGGGCTTTTTATTGTTTTGCGGCGGCCCTGCAACCTAACCACCAGAGGTCGCCGCCTTCAGTTTCTCCGGCGTGGGCTGGGCGACTTTCGTCCTCGGAGGTCAGCAAAAGTACGTCCAGTAGGTGAAGCCATCTGACGTGGAGGGGTTGGAGAACGCGACCGACGGCCGAAATCGGACCTATCGTTGGGCACGGATTCGTCATTCGGGTGCGCCATTGGAGGCTCCCGAAAAGTAGCGTCGTCGCGGCGTAGCATGGAATCGTCATTTGCACGTCCACCATAGGACCACGGACGATGAGGTCGAGATGACGTGTCGCGATGCCAGCAATTACGCGAACTATGGCCGGCGCCTCCGCAGTGAAAGCAAAGTGGTCGCCTATCAACGGTGCGCCATACGTCGGTTCTCCGAAATGGCGGCCGTCCCGTAGCGTCATTTTGCGGCGTTGACCAAGGGGCGGCGAACGACGGCTGCTGGTATGACTGCAGCGGCATAACGGGTGTGCGCCTCGACGCATCCTCTTGCGGCGGCGACCAAGGAGCGGCTGTCGGAGGCTGGTGGTAAGGCGGTGTGGTTGTGACGGGTGGTGGACATCGGACAGCGGCGGCGTAAGTCATGGGACGCTGATGATCTTGAAAATCGGCTGCCGGCAACGCCTGCCTGATTTCTTCGCGCACCACTTCGGCGATTGATGCTACAGGTATATCCAACGTCGGTATCAGAATCTTTTGCACTTCCTCTCTGACAAGCTCTCTGATCAATTCACGCAAGGAATTCTGATACTCGGCAGCCCCTGCGGCGGCATTGATTGCATTGCTGGTGGACAGTCGATCGTACTATCTGCACCGTTGATGAAGGGCCCGCTCAATAGCCGTAGCCTCTTTGATAAAGTCAGCGACGGTGACTGGTGGATTCCGCACAAGCCCCGCGAACAACTGCTTTTTTACACCTCGCATGAGGTGGCGCAACTTCCTATCTTCGGTCATGTTCGGGTCGGCTCTAGGAAAGAGGCGGGCCATGTCCTCGGCGAACATTGTGACCAACTCAATAGGTTGTTGCACCCGTAGCTCCATCATCTGCTGGGCGCGGTCGCGTCGGTCGGCACTTGCAAAAGTATCGGTGATTTTCTGCCGAAAGTCATTCCACGTCATCAGGCTAGCTTCACGGTTCTCGTACCAAGTACGGCCACTGTCGTCAAGGGCGAAATAGACGTGGGAAAGCTTTTGCTGCTCAGTACACTGGTTAATCTGGGCGACGCGTTCATACTTGTCAAACCCGTCTTCAATGTCTTCAAGACTGCACCGCGATAGCGATCGGCAACCAGTGGATGCAGAACGGTTACCTGTTGTGGACTGGGAAACCGGCTGCTTTGGGGTGCTTGAGGTGAGCTGGTTTCGGCCATTACGAGATGTGTGCTGCTGCCGGAGAGAGGTGGTTGAGGAGGGGAAAACTCCGGGGCAAGGCCTAGAAGTCGGCGACTAAAGCGATGCACGGGTGTCGTAGCTGGTAATAACGCGTCCGGGCTAGATTCCAAGAAGGGCTCCGGAACATCAGGCGAACTCAGTACCCAGCACCTCCACCAGTGTCGCGGTACAACGCGGACAGAAGACAGGGAGCCGTTCAAGAGCAATAGGACAACCTGTTGTTGTTGTTGTTGTGGCCTGTGATGCGTGTGGCTCCTACCCACGATGGGGGATTGGCCAAGAGATGGGTGGATTATTCGAAATTATTATGGAGCATAAATTTCCTAATAGTTATTGAAATAGCATTGAATAGCGCAGAATTGCCTGTTAAATAACATCAGGAAGGTAATATTGAATTGGTAATAATTAACTTAAAAGTAAAAACAAAAATAAAGGAATTTAGCAGGGCATTCGTTTAGATTCCATAAGGAATGTTCGGACAGCGAAGCAGGCATCCGTGTGGCTGAATCCCAAAGCGGACGCTCCGAACGAAAGAACTGCAGGTTCTCTCAAGTCCAAGCCAATTCTTCGAAAAGGTATTTCCAACCATCTTTTTCTAAGCGCAGTAAAGCGGCGACAAGATAGAAGAAAGTGGGGTATCGTCTCTTCCTCATTACAAAAAGAACAGAGGGGGGAGGGAACCAAACCCGACCTGTGTAAGTAGAAATTCAGCGAGGGTATGCGGCAGCGTAATTTGGTGAGGCAGACCTCCAGCATCTTTGTGTCACAGGATTCGCTATGCCAGGGAAATGCCAGGTGCTTATACTCTGGAGAAGCAGTCAAATGTGGGTTTGATAAGGCTAATCTTATTGATCGCATCCGAAAACTTGTCGTCGTGATCTGTGCTGTCACTGGTAGAATAGGAAGAACAGGGCCGGATAGTGATGCATTTGCCAGTGAATCAGCAGTTTCATTAAAAAACAAACCTTTATGCCCTGGCACCCAAATCAAATGAACACATCGCACATGGGCAGGAACTAGTAAGCGGAATAGTTTTAGCATGGGTGACTCATTAGTAGCGGTGAGGCAAGAGCATACTGAAAGGGAGTCAGTCAGAATGGCAGCCGTTGTAATAAACAAACGGAACCGAGGCACGTCTTCTTCGTCCTCTCTCCCAAATCTCTGCCGCCCACTAGACGGAGTCCGTTATTGCCCCCATCGTCGTTGTCTTCTAAGTAGAATATACGCGTCAATATATATATATATATATATATATATATATATATATATATATATATATATATATATATATATATATATATATATATATATATATATATATATGCATGCTTGGGATTGTATATGTTCAGCTCGACATTATACCATATATCTGGCGTTCCCTTCATTGCGTCAACAATAATAATAATAATAATAATAATCAGCATGCAGCAGCATTATTTGCCTATTTATGTCCCCTGCAGGACGAAGGCTTCCCCAATCGAACACATTGCCCCTGTTTTGTGTCAGCGGACACCATCTTACGCCTGCGAATTTCGTAACTTGAATCCACCACCTGTTTCTCTGCCGTTCCCGACTGCGCTTCACTTGTCTCGGTACCTATACTGTAACTCTCAGATACCACTGGTCATCGGGCACATGTGCCCATCCAGTACAGTTTTAATGCGATTAGCATTCTTTGGGCACCTAACGCACTTTCAGGAGATTTTATATCTATGCGTTTTCTTGCCAAATTGGGTCACAGGTTAGTCCATGGTAGGGCACTGCACGGGCCGAAATTTTCGAAGCGGGCCCGCCAGAGGAACGTAGTCTATACATGCCTTAAAGATGTCATTATCTCGGCGATGTATTCTTAGACGTTACAATAAAACTATCCATGCAGTAACAATAAAACATTGCGAACAACCTTTCCCTAAAAAGCACGCGTACAGCTAACCTGAAAAGACCAACAGAAGCAAAGCCCGGTTGAAATATTTTGGGCAAGGCATTTTATTGTGCGCAAGTGCACAGAACTCTTGCATAGCTTTTTACGTTGTAAACCCTAGGTATTATGCACACTACTAAGATAGCTGACAGTTTCGTCAGAAGGCGAAGAATCAACAGCGATGACGAGGTTTATGTGGCGCACTAGCTCCTCGCACGCTGTTCGAATTATCCCCCTCATGCGCTGTAGAGTTACTGCATAGGGTCCCTTTACCTATACTGACTATAGGCCATACAGTAACTAGTGCGCTGTACTGCCACTGGAAAAAAAAAATTCAGAGTACCGCAAAAGTACGCGGCATGCCGGCAACAGTGGGTGGCAGCGGCCATATCCCTTCCAGACCGCCGGCGCGCCGTAAGAGACGGATTTCCACCTCGAATTTCGCGTTCTATTTGGCGAAACTGAATTATTTTTGTGTGCTTCTTCAAGTGGATGTCACAAGTAACAGCGGGATATCGACGGTAATGGACGTACTGCGCGGAAAGCGACGGAACTGCATAGAATGCGGACCGATGGTTTCGATGCTCGCGAACTTTCCACGTCGCTTCATGGACTTAGTCTTGCGTCAAGTTCTACGTGCCGAGCTGAAAACATACGTGCATGCGCTCAATGGATTCACTTAAAACGTCGTTTACTTGCAAACTGGGCCTTCAGGTTGCGCTTGCGATAGAAAACGCAGCTTGACAGCGAACGGTATGTGTAGTTGGCTTTCACGTTGCCTTCATAGCGCTCGTTCGCGTCCTTTCAAAGTGCACAAGCAAGCAAATGTAAGCATTGCTTACTGCGGGGCTGGTTCATCTTCATAATCGGAGCGATGTGTGCGCTGTAATATTTATGTAGATTTCTAAAGTTACCCGTCACAAATAGGGGATAAAACAGCAGTAGCCACAGCATGCCGCCAACTTCGCGTGCTGCAGCTGCTGGGGCACTTGCGAACGCGGGCTTGTAATGTTCTCACTGATTTCTCAAATAAGCTCTCCCAACGCAATACTCCACGCCGTAATATTAAAGGATCTCCATTCACGCGAGACGAATGCTTGTTTTCGCATTCGAGTGAAAATATGCGTGTACAATTGTGCTTTTTATAAAGTATTTTTGTACCAATGATAAGGTCAAACTTGCAGTGCACTTCCAGAACTTTTACTGTGTTCTGGAAGCGCTGTCGTTTTTGACGTTGCCATTGCTTAACAATGGCGCAGTTCTTCTGCAGCCCCGATGTTTATCGCTGGGTTAATCGCGAAGGTTCATTAGACGACGGCTTGGCAGGCTGCCGGATTCTCGGTACGCAACTGCTGCTTGCGCTCGGCTGCACGAGCCTGTTCTTGCGCCCGCGTTGCAGCATCGGCACCACGTAGACATACCCGCCGTGGTTGCTCCGTGGCTATGGTGTTGGGCTGCTGAGCACGAGGTCGCGGTATCGAATCCCGGCCACGGCGGCCGCATTTCGATGGGGGCGAAATGCGAAAACACCCGTGTACTTAGATTTAGGTGCACGTTAAAGATCCCCAAGTGGTCGAAATTTCCGGAGTCCTCCACTACGGCGTGGCTCATAATCAAAAAGTGGTTTTGGCACGTTAAACCCCATAATTCAATTCAAACACGTAGACAAGCTCGTTTCCGGTTCTGCTCGCGGCGTGGCTGATCGGAAGCTGCCTGCTCCTCAGGAGGCGAGACGTTCATTTGAGGGATCGCCAGCCGTTTGCGCGCAGGCGCGAGTAAGAGCGGGCGCGAGGGAGAAAATCTGGGGGCTTTTGCTCCTTGAATATATGACTCTGCCTAGGCACTACGGACGAGGTTTCTTAGCGCGTGTTCTAGGCGTTTGACCCTAGGCGTGCTGGCATTGCGTAGTGGGGTCGAATTTGTTTACGCTCGGACGCTGGCTGCCGGCGCGGTAAAATAGGTGAAGCAGCGGGCACTGACGGCCGATTTAGCGACTGCTGTGTCGGACAGACTGTTTCGCACCTGCGGCGCTCGTGCTAAGTCAGTCGTGGCGGATCATAGCTTTCTCGCGACGGCGATGTACCTTGTAAATAACATCACAGATGTTTCTGTGGGAGCAGTAGCGACCGTAGTAGAGCCCGGGCCGCTTATATTGAAAAAAGTCGCGGGGCGCGGTAGTGCTGGACTTAGCGTCACAAGTTGGCGACTGGACGTAATTATATTTATTCAATCGTGTTTTTATTAATTGTAACAACGTGTCATTATTTCGCATTATTGGCGGCACCTCCAGGACACCAAAGCGGCAACGGGGACACCAAAACTAGAACCCGAACTGGTCCCTGGTTTGGAGCTCGCCGAGGCCTGCGCGTGCCAAGTGTGTATAAGATCGGCTGTCCGCTATCGCGGACAGCCAATTTTTTTATGCGAACACCCCCTGGCTCGCTTCGACCTCCGCGGCTCCAACCCACGGGCCGCCCTGCTTCCAGCTTTGATCCCCCCGCTACCCTTTGGGTGCCTTGGAGATCCTGCGCCGCCTGCTTTATTATAATCTCAGGTGCTCTCCCGAGGCCTCCGTTTGCCGGTTATACGTGCCTTCCTGGAGCAGTGCTTGTAATGGTAAAAAATCCAATCTATTGTCGCGACTAAAAAAGCGACCCGCTACTTATTATACAACACCAGTCAGAACATTAGCCCTCCAGACACAGCGATCGCCAAACGGGGCGTCCGCGCCCACTGCCTCACCGCGAGGGCAGCCAGCGGCTGAGCGTCAAACTCGACCGCACTCCGCAATGCCGGCATGTCTGCGGACAAACGAATACAACATGCGGTAAGAAACCTCCTCCGTAGTGCCTAGGCAAAGTCATGCATTGAAGGAGCAAAAGCCCCCAGATTTTCTCTCTCGCGTCCGCTGTTACTCGCGCCTGCGCACAAACGGCTGGCGATCCCTCAACTGAACGTGTAGTCCTCAGGAGCACGTACGACGCGTGGTCAACCCATTTAGGAGCCAGAGGGAAATTACCGCGCGCGCTCGGCTGCGACGGAGAGCAACGACGCCACTACTGGCGCAGTCACTACTGGCGCCTCCTTTTCTCTTTTTTCTTTCGCGCATGCGCATGGGGTTGCGTCGGAGGAGTTTTCTGCGTACAGGCGACAGACGGACGGACGAATCGGCTAGCCATATACAGCTTCACTATAATAAGTCGCAAGGTATCAGTTCACTTATACGCCAAACTTTTTAGTTTTAGCGGGAAAGAATAACAAAAAAGTTAGGACATTGTCTATAATTAATTTCATTCTTATTTTTCGATGCGCGCGTCAGCTAGCGGATGGGGTGAACGCTAGGCACGACGCGTTTCCTGTTAGTTTTTGCCGAGTGTCCCCTCTCGCTGAATTTTTTCCCAACGGTAGAACTGTCGTTCAATTTTTGAAGGTGACACAGATTTGTCGTGTCTCACTGCTCACTTAAATCCAGATACAATCGTTTTACAAGAAACTTGGCTGCCCCCCCAAAAAAAACTTTCATCTCAGAAATTATCGCTGTTTTAATTTAGATCCGTCTACAAGAGGTGGTGCAGTACTTACATTAGTTTCAACCAAAACTTGCCAGAAAGACAGCACTGACACTTTCCTCCTCTGAATTCGAAATTCTAGCAATAGCCTTAAGTTTACCTTTATGTCGCTTGTTCAGTGGCTATGGTGTTGGGCTGCTGAGCACGAAGTCGCGGGATCGAATCCCGGCCACGGCGGCCGCATTTCGATGGGGGCGAAGTGCGAAAACACCCGTGTGCTTTGATTTAGGTGCACGTTAAGGAACCCCAGGTGGTCGAAATTTCCGGAGCCCTCCACTACGGCGTGCCTCATAATCAGAAAGTGGTTTTGTCACGTAAGACCCCACAATTAAATTATGTCGCTTATTTTTCATCGCGAATGTGTACCATTCTTCAGGGGTTCGCGACACACGGCCTCTGCATAGTGTAACGTCTATTAAGAGAAGTCATGTCATATTGGCGAGTGACTTCAACTCCCATCGTTTGGCACGCGGTTTACAAACAGATCCGTGTAGTACTCGACTGTGGCATTGATCCCGAGACAACAATCTCATATGGAAAAACTCAGGACATCCTAGTTTTGTTAGAGGTTTAGCTACTGCTACTCTAGATTTGACTTTCTCAGGTTCAGGTCCTCGCGTATCCTCTTGGTCGACTCTTCAATACGCCCCAAATAGTGACCACATTCCGCTGATTTTTAAGATTATGTGCTTGGTAACATTCTTAGCGTCTCATGCACGAACAAACAAATTACAGTAAATTTCAACGTAATTTGCGATCATCATTGGCTCCCTATCTGAAGCCAATTCTAAGCAAAAAGCATTAATGCACAAGCAGTGAAGCGTTCCTTCGAACGCTTCCTAACCTTACGTAAGGCCTCCTTATAGCCAAGGACGATGGAGGAAGCATGCGTACTCTGAAAGCTCCCTAGCTTCGCCCGTCCTCACGTAAGGAACGGTTGCCGCACACTGGGTTCGAGAGCATCTCTTAAAAGCTTTACGCGAACACCCATTATTCATGAAAAAGTTGTACCATCGCACAATTTTATTGCGATAGCAATTATATGGACACTCCAGGCGTATTTTTTCCCGTCGCTATCGGCGTCGCCGTTATGTTCCGTATTATTTCCAAGGGCGGTAACACCGTCGCCGCGCGTCGTATGCTGCATGTGCGAGTGAAAGCACGCGAGGGAAGCTGACGATCGCGGCTCAATGTGGCTCGCGCGAAGCATAAAGCGGAGAGCAAAGGCGCCATCTTCCGTCGCGCGATAGGACGCTGGGGGATGGGATGGGGCGGCCGCGTTATGCTCCGGCAGCAACTGCGCATTTCGCGACCGGGTGCAAAGGGAAGTGACGATCGCGGCTCAATCTTGCGCGCACTATAGGGAGGAGAGCGGGGAGGCAGCGCGGACCACCGAAGCGAACCACCGATGAGGGTTGATAAGGTTTCATACTGGGCGGATCAAGTTCCATAACACCGATCATGACACTGGGCTGCGTGGAGAAGTGAAAGTGGCACAATGCTTACGCATACTCAGAAAACCACCAGAAGAGTTTCTGCGTGAATTTTTGTCACATCTTTATTTTGATTTCGCATTAAACTTTGTTTGCACTCGCGCGCGTTGTGACTCTCTTTCTTCATTTCAAGAAACCATACCAACGTCTATATCTCGCGAAAGTGTGCCGGGCATTGTGTCGGGTTTAGCATGCCTGGCGAATGTGCGACACGTGGTTCCTTCTGCACATGAACATCTCTTGCGCCTACCTACATCGATAAATAGTCCTCTACCTTGTCAAATGCAAGGAGGTCGTCAAGGTGATTCTGAAGAATAGGATATCAGTGCTTAACCCAGCACCGGGCGGTAAGCGTACTTCTTTTAGCGCATATAATTGCCAGCATGTTGCCTCAACTTGTCCTAACAGAAGTACACTTGGAATAAACTTTGAAGTTAAGGCATCGAACTTGCATTTAGTATTACGCGACCGCGACACACACAACTGCGCTTCGGCCACAACGCAAGCCCCAACAGCAGAAACGCAGGCCGATACTATGCGTGAAGCTCAACTGCGTTGTGCCGGGGCAGCATTGCTGCGCATATATCGACTCCCGTGGCACGCTGCGAGAGCATCCGGAACGCAATACTACACCTCGGCGCCTGCGCGGCGAGCCCAGTCCAAACACTACAGACATCCGCGTTGGCGTGGGGAGTGTATGCCGAACACAACAACCGTACACAACATAAACACTATAGTTACGGCCGCAAAGTTAAGGATTAGAAAGTTAGGTAATTAATCAGTGATGACTTACGGCACTTAATGAGAACAAAATATTATATAGGTTTCGTCCTCACAGCAGCTTCTTCTATCTTCTGTAAACTTGCTTCGCGTTAGCTCTGACGCCGTGTCCGTGTCCGGCTGTCCGTGTCCGGCTGTCTGTGTGTGTGTGTCCATGTGTGTGTGTCCGTGTGTCCGTGTCCGTGTGTGTCCGTTTGTGTGTCCGTTTGTGTGTGTGTCCGTTTGTGTGTGTGTGTGTGTGTGTGTGTGTGTGTGTGTGTGTGTGTGTGTGTGTGTGTTTGTGTGTGTGTGATGCCCGTCAGCACGATCCCCTTCTGGCTAGCTTCATCAAAGTGTAATGGTGGCCCAAAATCTGACAAGGCACTTTTCGCGTGTTCCGAAAAATCAGCCCCCGTGGCAGTTTCACTTATGAGACGCGCGCTACAGGTTTTGGAGATTTGTTGGCAGTTCAGTGTTGAAGCTCATCTAGCGTCAGCTGATCTGCCTCGCGCCGTTGCTCATTACGTCTCTCCTTTACCAAGAGTACGCAAGCGCACCGCTCCACGTGCCGTGAGCTCCAAAGCATATCTTTAGACCAGTTGCTCGCTTTGTTGAAATTGAAGATAATGTTTTAAGTGCAAGCGAAAATACTACTTAGGCAATTCAGACAGCAAGGATGAAAATAGTTCTGTTGCAGTGATTAGTGCATAGCTTCCTATACAACTTAGAAGTTAATAGGAGGTTACGATTAGTGTCATCTGCAATACCAGACATGGTTTCAATTTTCACACTAAGTAGGCTCGATAGTCACACCGCGAAAATTCAGACGATCAACGGACTGACCATGAATGGTACAGTACAGTACTCGCTATTTCACAGAATATGAGTGTCGTGTTAAATGTCGCGGGGGTGTAAGACAACCCAAGGGGGATTTTCGGGGATGTAAGTAAACCCCTGCTTACCGCTCTAGCGCTGTGTATTTCCCACGACACTCAGGTCAAAACTGGCCGTCGATATCCGGGTGATTTCAGGGCGAAGACGAGATCACTGTTGGTGCCAAATGTCTCCAGAAAGGCTCCTGAAGCTGACTAACGACGAAGCAACTTTCGCGTTTTCACACGCGGTGACACATTACTGGCGCTCACACGGCTGTCGAGCAGAGAGGCCATAGACTAAAGAACGATAGGCGATGCGGCAGAGAGCCTTGATACGATCCCCGGCAGTTTCGCCGTCGTTTCGCATTCGGAACCGCCGCCGCGACGGTAGTTTCGTATGGTTTCATATCCTCCTCGCCTGAACAATTGCAGGGCAGCTGCTACCCTAGTGTGGGCTGTAATTGGTTGTTTAACTAGGTAAACAAAGGAAAAGGAGGGGAATAAAAAACTGCTGCTGAACGTACCAACAGTAGCGCGGTCTGCGCACACCTAAACCACGGTCAGCAATGGATGAGAAGGACGAGTAAAAAGGACAGGGAAAGAGGATACAGTATAGGAGAGTTATTTATATGGTAAACAATGTATATCGACTAGGTGAACAGAACATTCCCAGTTCATTTGCGGAGCTACTTCCTCGAGAGAGTTTGTCACCCGGCCCCGGCACACCGTCACTGTTAGGCCACTTAGAGCAGCCGGGTGGCGAGGCCCGACCAAGCAGGCAGGGCCCAACTGCTCGAGGAAGTCACGCTGTGTTATGTGAGCTACCTCCCGCGCGCGAGGCGAGCTGCGTGGCAATAACAGCGCCTAGATTCCGTCGGTTGCCAGGCAGTGCGTGCGTCCGCAGCTCAAGAGTCCTTCCCGCAGTACCTGGAAAGCAACGCGCCGCAGTAGCCAGTGTTCGAGGGTCTCCACTTCACCACAGTTGTTGCAAAGGTCCGCTGCGGCGAGACAGAGGCGTTGCCTGCGCGCTTTCGTACGCGCGCCTGCGACGCGCAACCGTAGCAGCCCGCTGCTGCCGCGAAATATTGCATGCGTTGATCGGAGGCAGCGTGTTTCCTCGCGTGATGCATGGGTCTGGCCACCGTTGCAGGAGGTGGTGTCGGATAGTGAGACGCATGTCTTCTCTGTTGAGGCGAACGTCGGAGCGCTCGTTGCAGACCACGCCGTTGTGGCACGTGATCCACTGCAAGCGGATCCCGACCCCCTCTGTGCATGTTTGCTGCGTGTCTCGCGCACTAGAGGTGCAGCCGTGGCCGTTCGCCTGAATGCGGCCTAGTCGGCTTAGTGCCGCGGGTGAGTCGCAGAGGACCGCGCATTTCGACGGCGCCGGTGTCACCTCCTGGTATGGAGGAAAGAACACACTAGCCACGGAGGAAAGAATATAATAGCAGGGAGCGTCACGTGACACTCTTGTAGCCTAGTCGTTAATAAATACGCAGAAGTAGTAGGCCGTAGTCCCGTCATAGACAAGCCGCGCATTTCAGTGCGCTCGCTTTGGTCGCATCTGTTGCGAGAGAGAGAGAGAGAAAGCAAATGATAAATGAAAGGTAGGGAGGTTAACCAGGACTGAGCCCGGTTGGCTACTCTACACAGGGGAAAGGAAAAAGGGGACGGAAAGAATAAAATAAAAAGAGAAAGTCCACCGGGGATATCGTTCAGTCACCAGTCCGGCTCACAGACGGTGACTCAATCCGGTAGCTTCCAAATATCGCAGCAGCGCTTTTGTGGCTTTTTGTAGCTGCGACATGCGAGGCCATGGTCCCAAGATCATGTTCAAGGTGAACGGTTTTCTTTTTGACCGATTGAGAGCTGTGCAGAGGTCATGTCGTTCATTTTCAAAAGATGGGCTACTGTGCTACTGCACAGTAGATGTTCTATAGTTTCCTCGACACCGCAGGCGTTGCACTCGGAGCCATTCCAATCAAACAGTACATGCATTGCTGAATGCGATGCCCAAGCGTAAGCGGCACAGCATTGTTTCCTCATTTCGCGGAAGCCCTGGTAACAGCCGCAGTTGCATAGATGGGTCGAGGGAATGCAATCGATCTTGGGTGCATTCAAGTTTGTGCCACATCTCCAATGTCATACGGTGCGCTAGCTTGCTTAAGTGCTGGGGTGCGTCAGTCCGCGATAAAGGTACAGAAACAAGGGTTGCTCCTTCGTCTGCTTTCCTAGCAGCTTCTTCAGCGAGGTCATTGCCGGAGATACCGCAATGGGGCCAGACAGCCATTGAAACACGACGTCGTGTCCTTTCGCGATCATGTGATGGTGCATTTCTCTTTCTCGTATCTTCAACACGAGTTGTTCACAGGACCCATGACGAAGAGATGACAGAAGACATTGTAAGGCCGCCTTCGAACCGCAGATCACCGATTAGCCGGTTGGTTGTTGCGGGGGTTTTGGAATTGGTGCACATGGTAGGCATGACAAATGCGCACGCCGAGGTTAGCGAATGTTTAAGCGGGTGACGCAGTCGAGTCTGTGTTATGTCAGTGAGGCAAGGCACCGAACCAATTCACGTTACGTAGATGCGGTTCGCCGCTTAAAGCGTCATGCGGGGGCCAAGAACGTAGCGAACGAAGTCGTCGGGTAAGCGGCATTCTGCCCAACAACCCGAGGACTATCTCAACGACGAATGGTTCCGTTCCGGGGCGGTTTCAGGGAAATGACGAAACCTTTCGCCCTGCAAACGTGTGCAGGCAACCAAGCGACCCTCCCGACTGCGATTCGTCGCGTCTAAAGACGCCTTTTGGGAAACGGTGACGCATTTCATCTCCGCAAAGATGTACAGGCGAATAAGCCAGCGTCCAGGGTACGCAGCGACTACTTTCCCGTGGGAATAAAAATCGCCCCCCCCCCCCTAGTCCCAGCGATGGACTGGCAAACTTGGGACCCCGAACCTATTTAAGGCCATGCCAGCCCAGGAAAATGCGCACCGCTGTCTAAGGTACACAACAGCTGATTTGACGAAGCCATAAATTAAATTTCGGTCATAGCTCAAGTGCCACAGCCTTTCTCCACGTTTCAAGGCAACGCATTTGAAGCGAACAATGCCGCGCGCGGAAGCAGAAAACCACCCGTTTCTTCCTATAAGCCTCCGTGCCTGTGACCCCTGTGACGACAAGCGCAAGTTAAAGTTAAAACGTACCAAACAATATCGAACGGTCCGGCAACCATGTGTGGGCCGAATCCTATCCAAGAGGGACCGCGCGGAAGGGGCGGTGTCACCGGAGGTAGGTTGGTTTACTAGGCTCGCTTGCTGGGGCTGGCGGAATCACTTGACGCTCCCTCCTAGTCTTCTCCCTTCCTCTATGCCTCCAGGAGAAGGCCAAGGCTCAGTGCTGCCAACCTCTACATCCACTTTTCCCCTAACTCCAAGAGGAAAATTTCCTATATTTCAGACGAAGCCGCCCGATCTGCACCTGAAAATTGGAGGACGCTTAAGCTTCGCCTTCAAGAGTGGAACGCGACAGCGTTCCCGTCGACCCGCCAAGGGGTGTAAGACAATGGGCTACGGCGCAGCGACTACGCGCCCCGCATCGGACGCGGTGAGCGTCGAGCAACGCAGCGTTCGGCGCGACAACGAAATGTGCGCCTGAGCAAGCGACGCACGCCTGAGCTAGAAACAGCTCGTTTCTCAGGCAACACCGCGTTCACTAGAGGCGCTTTTGTACCGCTCTGAAGCATCAAACTCGTGGCTCAGTGGTAACGTCTCCGTCTCACACTCCGGAGACCCTGGTTCGATTCCCACCCAGCCCATCTTGGAAGTTGCTTTTTATTTATGAAGTGCCTGCCGTGATTTATCGCTCACGGCCAACGCCGCGGACGCCGACACCGACATCGGCTTTTCTGCGACACGAGCTCCTTAACGCTATCGCGTTAAAATGGTCAAGTTGCCTCGGTTCCGCTTTCGCGAATAGACGCCGCGACAGGGTTGCGATTGATGTCCCATGAACGTACTTTGTTCCTGTGGGATTAGAACGTTTTCACCATTTGTCGTTTGCGTTCGTTGTCTCAGAATTACATCTACTGCCTGGGTTAACACTACGTGAACAGACCATGCTGTACCGTCTGTGGCTAGACGTTGCATTTACAAACACATATGCTTTCCTTATCGGAATGGCCAACAGCCCCACGTGAGTCACATGCAACAGCGATGAGACGCTCGCACACATTATCTGCGTCTGCCCGCGATGTAGTACCCAGAGAGAAGTCATGTGCAGAATGCTGGACCAATTGGACAATCGTCCACTATCAGAACTAAAAGCTTTAGGGCAGTGCTCCCAAAAAACATGCGCGCTGAAGGCCTTACTAGCATTGCTAAGGTTCTTGCGGTCTACAGGGCTTCACGATAAACTTTAACAATGCCGCCCTCTACTGCTCCATAGTGCACGCGGTTTGTTTGTGCTCGTCTCTTTTCTCTCCATCTCCCCCTCCCTCTCAATCTCTCTTTTTATCCCCCTTAATCTTTCCCCCCGTGCATGGTAGCCAACGGTAACTACCTTTGGTTAACATCCCTGCCTTTCTATCCATAATTTCTCTCTCTCTCTCTAAACTTTCCTTGTGTTTGATAAGATGCTGTTCTTCAGTTTGTCAGTACAGCATTTGTAAAGAAATACTCTTGTGTTACTAGTATAGACCGCAAATATTGCTTAAGTTTATTTCTACGCTCAACTTGAAAAACTTAAATACATACGTACTCCACGAACTTGCGTCTATGGAGTAAATTTTTATTTAAATACTTTTAATGATGGGGTCGCAAGTACAACTTCTTAGGCTAAGAATACAGCCTTGCTTGAAGTCATTATGACAGGAGAAGACGTCAGCAAATTCATACTTTTATCCACAAGTAAAATAAGGTTTACACGGAATCTTCTTGCAATTGTTCGGAAGATGGGCGCCGAAGGTCAAACAAACTTCGTCACATCTCGATACCAATGTAAAGGATGTCGAATCATAGACGGAAATTTATAATTCTTCCCGGGGGAGAGTGACAGCCTGTCCGAACCATGCGCGCGCACGCACGCACGCACGCACGCACGCACGCACGCACGCACGCACGCACGCACGCACGCACGCACGCACGCACGCACGCACGCACGCACACACACACACATATTGGGCGTTAACTGAGGGGCCCGAATTTTAATAATCATAAGAAGCCAACAAACAATGATACGAAGGAAAAGATAGGAGAAATGAATCGTAGTAACGAATTGAAGTAAAGAAATGATAAATTAATGGAAATGAAAGTAGCTGCGGTAGTTCAATTGGTAGAGCATCGCAAGCGAAATGCGAAGGTTGTGGGATAGTTCCCCACCTGCGGCAAGTTGTATTTTCATTCACTTTCATTTCCATTAATTTACCGTTTCTTTATTTCATTTATTAAGCACAAGTAATTTCCCCTATGTTGTCCTCAGGTGTCAGTGTTTATTGGCTTCTTAAGATATGACTATATATATATATATATATATATATATATATATATATATATATATATATATATACATATATATATATATATATAACCTCTCAGAACGGTTGTACATAAAGAAAGTTCCAGTGACCTCGAAGAATTCTTCACTGAAGGGACGCCCACATATGGGTATTTACAAGACCTCATAGTAGGGGACAGTTCAATTTGAGAGCCTGAGGACCGAGTCCCTTCGCACCACCAAGCAACGGGGGTCTCCCGTACGAGCCATGCGACAAGCGTATTCAGTTAAACACGTTAGGGAGATATATGTGTTCGGTGCGCTTTAATTTGCACAAGCACATATCAACAAAAAGACCAATGTAACGCCTTGTCAAAGCTTTAATACGCAAGCGTACAATCAAGAAACATTTTCCTGTTGAAAGATCAGTTGAGAAGATAAGACTACATAAACATGTATAAAATTGCGAAATATATACACATTTTTAACCCAACTTATGACTAGAAACATTAGCATAAAACACTGTGACCCCATTACGCAATAGTTTATTGTCAAAGGAAATGTAGCAGCCACGCGCGAAAGTACGCTGGCGGCGATTGCTTGTAGGTTGATTATTTTTTTTTTAATATTGGCTGTTAAGTTCGGGGTGCAGCTCTTACATGAGTGCGGCCCTAACACGGATTTATACGGTAAGAATCTTCCTTCGCGTTATTGTCTTGTACTTCGCTGTCACTAATACTGCTTCGCTTTTCCAGGAACTTTTTTTGTAGAGCACAGGCGCCTGTCCTTGCGGCGGGCGTCGGTGTCCTACCTTGTAAACAAGCGAAAGAGCACAACGAAACGTGAGAGCGAACGCTGAGTGCAGCGGGGGATGAAAAAAGCGGTGAGAGCCTAGATATCGCGTGGAGAAAAGTGGAATATATATATATATATATATATATATATATATATATATATATATATATATATATATATATATATATATATATTGTCGCGAAGCACTTTGAACAGTAAGCGTTCGCGACTAGAACGTTGGAGCAGCGAGAGGTAGTCTAGCCGACCGAGCACCGAAACAAGGTTGTTCCTCCTCGTCGTCGTTGTCTCTCTCCTAGCCACAGCCCCACTGCTCCATATTTTACAGTACAGTTATCTCCCCCGCGGAAAAGGAAGCCGTCCCGGTGACCTACGGGTAGGACAGCACAGGCGGATCATAGTAGGGCTTGAGACGCTGGGCATGCACAATTTCGCGGCCACGACGGCGATGATCCAAAGGTAGCTCGAGGGGTTCCACAATATAGTTGACTGGAGACGTTTGTTTGATCACGCGGTATGGGCCTTGGTACTTCGACGCGAGTTTCGGTGACAGTCCAGTGGTAGAGGCTGGAACCCAAAGCCACACTAGCGAGCCAGGAGCATAGGATACAGGAGCATTGGAACTTTCTCGATGGTGCTTCTGGCGTTGCTGGTCTTCTGACGTAAATATACGGGAAAGCTTGCGACACTCTTCTGCGTGTGCAGCAGCTTCGGATAGGGTAGTTGTTTCCGTGGAGTCAGGGCGGTACGGAAGGATAGTATCCATTGTGGAAAAAGGTTCGCGTCCGTACAGGAGAAAGAAGGGCGAAAATCCCGTGGTAGTCTGCGTGGCGGTGTTGTAAGCGTAGGTCATAAAAGGTAGAACATGGTCCCATTTGGTTTGGTCGGATGCAACGTACATGGCCAGCATGTCACCAAGAGTGCGATTAAAGCGCTCGGTCATGCCATTAGTCTGCGGATGATACGCAGTAGTGGTGCGATGAATGATGCGGCATTCTTTGAGGAGAGCCTCGATGACGTCGGACAGGAACACGCGGCCTCTGTCACTGAGTAATTCCCTGGGAGCTCCGTGGCGAAGGATGATGTGGCGCAGGAGAAACCAGGCGACGTCACGTGCAGAAGCGCTGGACAAAGGAGAAGTTTCCGCATAGCGTGTAAGATGGTCGATGGCCACGATTACCCAGCGATTGCCATCGGATGTGGTTGGCAGAGGTCCATAAATGTCGATGCCGACTTGATCAAAAGCACGTGCTGGGCAAGGCAAAGGCTGCAATGGGGTGGTTGAACGACGAGGGGGATCTTTACGGCGTTGGCAAACCAAACAGGAGCGGACTTAATGATGGATGAATCGATACATCCCCCGCCAGTAGTAACGAAGGCGTAGACGCGCGTATGTTCTCAGTACCCCTGCATGCGCGCATTGGGGATCGTCGTGGAACGCTGCGCAAATATCCGAACGCAGGTGTCGCGGGATGACAAGCAACCATTTGCGGCCGTCCGGGAGGTAGTTGCGACGGTACAGGAGCCCGTCGCGAATGGAGAAGTGATGCGCTTGGCGACGTAATGCGCGATTGTTAGTGGGTGTCGATGGGCTGGACAAAAAACGCAGCATGGACTCAATCCATGGGTCTTTCTTCTGCTCCAGAAGAATGTCCGTGGCAGCAAGGGAAGACTCGGACAATGAGTCGTTCGGGAAGCTAGCCTCGTCTGTTAGTGGCGAACGAGACAAGGCATCCGCATCCGAATGTTTTCGGCCAGAACGATATAGTACGCGAATGTCATACTCCTGCAGTCGAAGGGTCCATCGAGCAAGACGACCGGACGGTTCTTTTAAGGATGACAGCCAGCACAGCGAATGGTGATCAGTTATGACATCAAACGGGTGGCCATAAAGATACGGACGGAATTTGGTTATGGCCCAAATTATAGCCAGGCACTCCTTTTCTGTGACAGAATAGTTCAATTCAGGTTTAGTGAGTGCACGACTGGCGAAGGCAACGACGTACTCATCGAAGCCAGCCTTTCTCTGAGCGAGAACGGCCCCAAGGCCAACGCCACTGGCATCCGTGTGTATTTCAGTTGGAGCACTGGGGTCGAAATGGCGCAGGATTGGTGGTGACGTCAAGAGACGACGCAGCTTTGTGAAGGCGGCATCGCAATCCGGTGACCAGGTTGAAAGGTTGTGGCCACCATGAAGAAGCTGCGTTAAAGGTGCTATTATAGTGGCAAAATTGCGGATGAAACGGCGAAAGTATGACGCTAATCCAATGAAGCTGCGCAGTTTTCAAAGTCGTTGGTCGGGGAAACTGGGCAACAGCTTGTAGTTTCGCCGGATCAGGAAGTACACCTTCTTTCGACACGACATGACCGAGGATGACCAGCTGCCGGGCAGCGAAGTGACACTTCTTCAAGTTAAGCTGGAGGCCAGCATCGGCGATGCACTTTAGGACGCGTTCAAGTCGAAGTAAGTGGGAAGGGAAGTCCGGTGAAAAGATAACGATGTCGTCCAGATAACACAGGCATATCTGCCATTTGAGGCCGCGCAAGATGTTGTCCATCATTCTTTCAAATGTGGCAGGCGCATTACACAGGCCAAATGGCATCACGGTGAATTCGAATAAACCATCAGGTGTGATGAAGGCCGTTTTCGGACGGTCTGATTCAGCCACTGGCACTTGCCAGTACCCGGATCGTAAGTCTAAGGATGAGTAGAATTCAGCGCCTTGGAGGCAGTCTAGCGCGTCGTCAATACGGGGTAGCGGATAAACGTCCTTGCGTGTGATCTTATTAAGTCGCCGGTAGTCCACGCAAAAGCGAATTGTGCCATCTTTCTTGTTTACCAGCACTACAGGAGAAGCCCAGGGACTGTGCGAAGGTTGTATGACACCGCGTTGGAGCATGTCTGCAACTTGCTCAGCGATCACGCTACGCTCCGTGGCGGATACACGATACAGCCTGTGGCGTAAAGGCGCATGGTTGCCGGTGTCGATGTGATGGACAACAGTGGAAGTACGGCCTAAGCGAGATTGTTGTAGGTCGAATGACGTGCGAAAGCGGTCTAGAAGATGGACGATCTGGGCGTGCTGCGCTGGAGTGAGGTTGGGATCAATACTCTGGTAAAATGTTGGGTCACATGGCGGCGTGGGAGGAGAAACTTGAAGGGCCAGAGCGTCAACCGGAGGAGAAGCCGGGTCGTCAGGCACATCGTAAAGGAAGCTTGGTTCGATTTCGTCGGCATAACCAAGACACTCATTGTGGAGCAGCCTAGCAGGGCAAGGAAACAGGTTGGATACATAAAGTGCGCTCGAACCTTGTCGAATGGCAAGAAGGGCAAAAGGAAGCAAGAAAGGATGGCGGCGAGCAACAAGCTTAGACGGCGTGAAAAGAACTGTGGAGTCGGAAAGCCC